>NC_087218.1:42071707-42086707 GCF_015104395.2 Macrobrachium nipponense
AGCGAACGTCAACATCCTCGTAAGTGGAAAAAAACAATAATAATAATTTTAAGGCATCAGATACCACAAGAAAACGTAGATTGAAAATTATATAACTGAAAATGCTGTACACACCAAGAACTTTTTTAATCAAATGTGCTGAGCTCCTTAATTCCAGGATCTTGGAACATTCACTTCCTTCAATTATGCTCGGATCGAGACTGGGCAAGATAGGAGTATCAGGTATCCCGTTACAGAATAATAGACGTTGAAATCAGAAAATATTTTACAGAGTATATACGCTATTCGGAGCAATTATAAAAAAAATAAATAAAAGGCCAAAACATAAGTTACCTGTAGCACAGGTATGTTAATTTACGTTTGAAAAAATAAAAGTAAAACGCAAAAATTCGAAGATTAGGAAACCGAGAAAAACGTAGAAAATGGCAAAAAAAAAAAAAAAGTGACTCAAGTTGCCAACGATCACAAGAATCGGTGGCATCCCGCCGCCACTAATTAACAGCAGGCTGCTCTAAGTACACAAATCAATCAGGACGATAGAGCTCGGTAATGATGCCTCTAATAACTCCACAATAATTAACGTTCGAGGAATAAAAAATATTGGACAAGAGGAGTGTGAAAATTCGACAGAGATCAGGTTTTCTTATCAGTGGAAACAGCTTTTTTTCCAAGACCTGCTTGAGGTAAGTACGAAAATTAGCTCCCAACATGGTCCTTTGCACGATTTACTGGTCCCGCCGGCTACCGCCCCCCCCCCCGCCCCCCCCCCCCCCTATCTCTCCTCTATCTCTCTCTCTCTCTCTCTCTCATCGTTAATAAGTAACACGGACCCGAGGCAAATCCTGAAATTATACAATAACTGGTAGTACCTTGAATTTTAATCAAATAATATCCTGTCAGCTACGCTATCTAATTCGATTATTAAAGGTATAAAAAAAGAAATAAGACATTACGTA
The DNA here is from genome assembly GCF_015104395.2 of Macrobrachium nipponense. Lineage (NCBI taxonomy): Eukaryota > Metazoa > Arthropoda > Malacostraca > Decapoda > Palaemonidae > Macrobrachium > Macrobrachium nipponense. The sequence continues at coordinate 42,072,664 of NC_087218.1, forward strand.
TATACATTATATATATATATATATATATATATATATATATATATATATATATATATATATATATATATATATATATATATATTTATATATTACTGGCCAAAAATGCCTCTTAATTTCCAGACTTCCACACTCGCGCACACACACACCACACACACACACACAGAAACACACAGACACGCACACACACACACACACACACACACATATATGCTATATATATATATATATATATATATATATATATATATATATTATATATATTATTATATATATATGTATCGCAGGAGGCAAAATCCCAGCAGTAAGTAAAAGCCAATAACGCCAGTGAGTCAGGAGTTGAAAGAGGAATAGTTGGAGTCATTGGTCAAATATTTGTCAAGATGATGGACGCATAAACCCCCGTCTCAACCACTGGTTACTGAATGCAGCCAAATTTCCGTTATATCCGAGTTTAGTCAAACAAACGCGAGATTTCATGGAAACATCGCTATTCAAGAATTGGGTAACTAAACAAGTCGATAGCGGGTGAGTAGGTTAACGTAAGTTAACCTAGTGTTCTTTCCTTCGATGTATATTCCGTTTTCTTTTTCCTTTTAAATTTGAGACAGTATACGTGCGGCCTTTTGTGGTAATCACGTAGAAAGATTTTTAAAAATAAATATACGTATGAATAATTATACATATACATAAACACACTAGAGAGCAAAGAATAGTCAAACCAATGCATGTAAGGCGAGAAAAAAATGTATACGTGACCTAGTCCCATCAGCCAACAACCTCAATCATACAGTTGACAAAAAACTAAGGTATCGGGAACAGAAACAACAATCTCTCGGCAAAAAGCAAGAATGAAAGCACGCAATTTATCACGATGACCTCCGTCGAAAGGCCAGAGACGTCGGATAACAGACGGGGATAAGAGCAGTGAAAGTAGTGAAGGAAATCAAACCAAGGGTGTGGTCCAAAAAGTCATTAAGATGAAATTAAGGCAAGAATAGTACTGGGGACGAGATGTAAAGCAAAGGTGAAGAGTATTGGCTCCTTCGGGTTGCCAGCCTGGAACGATTGTATCAGGTTTAATTATCTGTTCCAGCCATCATGATAAGCATGATTAGTCCTGGAAGAGTACAGTATATTGCATATTGCAACGCCCAGCATATGCGGATCTTCAGTCTGGACCAAAAGTACAGCATATTGATATTGCAACGTCCAGCATAGAGGATCTTCTTAGATCCTAGAATGGAGTGACAGCATATTGCATATTGCAACGTCCAGCATAGAGGATCTTAGTCCTGGAAGAGTACAGCATATTGTATATTGCAACGTCCAGCATAGAGGATCTTAGTCCTGGAAAAGTACAGCATATTGCATATTGCAACGTCCAGCATAGAGGATCTTAGTCCTGGAAGAGAACAGGATATTGCATATTGCAACGTCCGGCATAGAGAATCTCGGTATGTATATGCGCAGATTTCAAGAAACTCATACCAGGAAATGTAGCATTGAAAAGCTACAGATATGAGAATTACATGCACAATAGAAAAAAGGGAGAAGTATATGTATAATAATAAAGGAAGACGGCTCAGTGCGTCAGCACATTTAGACCTACACAGCAAAAATAAGTACAATAACGTCTTGGAACAGGTATACACTTGACCTTTCGATAGGAAACTGGAAAGAGCAGTAACAAGAGAGACGCACAAAGGATCAGTGAAAGCACCAATAGCCTAATGAGATTAATGTAGAGGCTGATTATTTGAGACAGTGACATATGTTGATCAACGGAGGAGACCTTGCAACCAAGCCCGCAAAACCATTTGCGACGCATGGTGGAGGACCTATAGGTCTACCACTAGATAACTTTTGACGGGTGGGCGATAATTCTGCTGGCTGACCTGTCCACTCTCGGGTCAACAGAGGCACTAGCCTTGAGAGTGAAGAAAGCCAAGAAAGTGGGAATAGGAAGAGTTTCTTAAGTAAAAAACAAACAAATAAATAAATGCTTTATGTGTATAAACAGGCTAAGAAAATGAAGAACCCAGGACGGGATAACGAAGTGATAAAGAAGTAATGTTTATCAAACTCCTCTTACACATCTAGCAGTACAGTATCATCCATATTTGGCGAAGACTACCATCAAGCCTTCACACATTAGAGTCTATATATGTATATATATATATATATATATATATATCTATATATATATATATATATATATATATATATATATATACATATATAATATAATATTATTATATTACTTATATATAAATTATATATATATAATATATTATATATCTAATATACCATCCTGTTTAAATGAGGTCCTGTTATTAAGCAAATACATATATATAGGAACGGTTAAGTCGAATGTCTATCGTTGATATTAATAAAAACAATTGAAATATTGCATGTATGCAAATTTTCTAATTTTCTCTCATCGAATTATTCTTTCCTTTTTATTACGGATCATTTAAAATCATACCCGTGCATATTTTTCTTATTTCTGTTAGTACTACAATAAATAAATAAATAAAATTATATTTTAGATGAAATAAAAATTATTGAAAAAAACAGCTCCTCGTGAGGAATACTTAAAGGATTTTCCATGCTTAAGACGCAAGACATTACGTCTTGCAATGCGATGCAAAAGTGAATACGAAAATTTTCGCTGAGACGACAAAAGCTCTTATTGCAATAACGTTCTGACAGCAAGATATTTTTTTAGTCTTTTTTGAACTGCACAAAAATCATGAATTACCACAGAGAGGGGAAAAAAACTAAGATATTCCATGAAAGAAGGAATTATACGCTGTAGGTCTCTACCACTTTTCAGAATACGCAAAATCTCCCTATGCGCTGACTAATCTGCATATAACCTATATTCATTCCTAAGGTAGGTCTAGGACTGGCTTTCTTCAAAATATACAAAGTACTTGTATATATAAGAAAATAAACGTTTCGTAAACTTTTGGACAAGTATCTTTGTTAAAAAATGTTTTTTTTTTTTTTCATTTTATCGCATTTACATCACTTAAATGAGTACGGCATTCATTTCAAGAATTCACCAACCGCAAAATGAGACGCTAACGCTATCCGGCAACATCGCGAACTTATAATAGAGCTCGTCTATTTCCAGCATTACTAGTTACAATCGACTTATCACATCTTTCACATTCATTTCTTCTCTATGCCCTTCCCGTCGACGAGGATCTATGACACCAATGAAAGCAAGACTCCGCCAAACACACTATAACAATGGGATTCCCGCCTTAAAACGCGCAAGTCACCTGAGCGCCTGCTCGCCTCCGTCGCCACCAAGCGAGCACCTATACTTACAAGGTAGCCTTCTCCTTAATCCTCGATCCTTTTCCCCCAGCCTTGCCACGCTGTGAAATTAGCTGGTCACAAACAATTACGAGGTGGATGGTGGAATATCTAATCGGAAAAACAATCGCGGGGGTTGATTAAAACTTATCCTTTCGGCCGTATCATCTCGTGGGTGATGAGAGCGGACAAGTAGGAGAGGAGAATAATATTAATTATGGCCGGCGCGGCGAATCATGTAAAATAATTGGGTGCAAAGAAAAACAAACGCCGAGTAAGTGATCGCCCCAGCCCCTGCCTTTCAGAAGGGGGATAACATAGACCGTATAAATCGACCGCTGGAGGAAGTTTATTTATGACTGACAAATCCTCTCAGGTGATGATGATATGAAGCTCCGCCCTCATCGATAAATCACTTCCACTTAATATTCGTAAAACGAGAGAACTACGTCAATATTATTTTACACGGATAATTAATTGACACAGGACGCCAGTCATGTCCTGTCAATCGTGATAAGGATGGAAAAACGCCGTAATGGCAATTAATTGCATTCTCTTAACAATACAATAATGCATCATTATAGTCCCTTAACATTATAAATACCTAATTATACTCGCTTAATAATACGCAATATTAGTTCACTTCTGACTATTAAAAGGCACATTGTTTACGCAGCGATCTTAATTCTCTGTCAAAGCAGCACATAAATAAGTTCATTTGGGAATATCATCTCTCCTCGGTCGTTTCAATTTACAGATTTAGCGTCGAAACGACTAAGGAATATATTTTAAATTTAGTTAGGCCTACTTTATTTTCATGATAGGGAAGAAAGAAGAAAAAATGGGTCAAGTCACCCACGTTCAATTAAGAATTTTTTTCTCTCGCTCTCTCTTGCTGTTCATCTTAACTCTATCCTGAGACCCACGACAGTCTACTAACAACCATAGCGTACATAAGTCACTGGTAACGTCAACTAAAGGGCCCCATACACTGAAAGATTGTATGAACGATTGTCTGAACAATTGTCTGTATAGTTCGCAAAAACTGTGTATGGGCTTCTCTGAATGCAAAAGTGGGCGGAGTTTCGTGTCTGAACGATCTCAGCGGGAACCTGTCACGACCAGGTTGCTGGCTTGCGACTTATGTCTGTCATACACAGACCGTTCAATGCATGGTGTTTTCTGCCGATATAAAGCTATTGCGCACGTCTGTTCTAGAGAGGATGCCATGTCTTTACGAGACAAAATCTTTGTTCAGACTGAAATCGGTGCGGAGATCGTTCCTACTGTCTGAAAAGTGTGTGCCTTTGTCGATAATAGCAATCGTTCAGTGTATGGGGCCTTAAGACAAGATGTTTTGCTAGATCGCACCCTCATTGCTTAGTTCTCGTCTGGGATTCGAATCCACGATCTTTCACGGGTATGGCATGTTTCTTACGAGATTACCTGGCCAATGCACAGTAGTATCTATCCTTATCAGAACGTGAAAGTTTTAAGTGGGATACACTGAAAGTGATATCGTTATGATCCGTAGAACGTAGCGTCGCTAAACTTAACTATATATTGCACTACCCACCAAATTTCCACCCGGAAAGCTACACCGAAGAACGACTGGCCTACACACTGGGCTTAGCCTACCTTAACTCTTTCATAACCAAGACATGATTAGGTGAAGGGTTAAAGAGCAGAAACGACTCGTTTTCCTATGCGTGAAACCAGGAAATTATTCTTAATAATGAAATGAATGCTGTATTTCGTGAAAAAAAGAGCGGTTCCAAGAATAATCAATTTTCCTGTTTTTCCATTTACCTGTCAAACACTACAAGAAAACCAGTTTCGATAAGAGAGAGAGAGAGAGAGAGAGAGAGAGAGAGAGAGAGAGAGAGATGCGAATAATCAATACATTTTCAAGTATTGTCCCAAACAATTTTATGTTTAAGCAAAAGATAGACAAGTGTATCTTACGCATAAGACAAACTGTCTCTTCAAGCAAAATCACTTCATATTCAAGCAATATAAGATAACTCGATCTGAAAGCACAATACGAACATGACGAGCAAATCCTAAATCTGCTCCAATTCCTACATAAGGACAACAATGAATCGAATTGAATTGAATTGAATATGGAATTAAGGCCAAAGTCCAAGCACTGGGACCTATGAGGCCATTCAGCGCTGAAATGGAAACTTGACAGTAAAAGGGTTGATAGATGCAACAGGAGGAAAACCTCGCAGTTACACTATGAAGCAATTGTTAGGAGAGGGTGGAAAGTAAGGTGGAAGAAAGAGATTATGAAAGGAGCTACAGTAAAAGGAACGAAGGGGGTTGCAGGTAGGGGCCGAAGGCACGCTGCAAAGAACCTTCAGTAATGCCTACAGTGCAACGCATGCGGTGCACTGTCGGCACTAGCCCCATGCGGAGATAAGGAAAACAATATGAATGGGTGCGACCTTTTCGTGTAAACATTTGCTGAATAAAAGAAGGTTAGCGTACCTTCATGTGGTCAATTCTTGCACAGGTCACAAGACCATTGGTTGACCACTTTCCATACAGAGAAAGGACGCAGAAACCTAAAGAGAGAGAGAAAGAGAGAGAGTTTTTTATGGCAAGCACTGGCAGAGGCGAGATTGACTGGCCAAATCAGACACGGGCGGTAGAATAAAAGTAGATTTAGATAGATTTTTTACTTATTAGGCAAACCGACCTTTTATAAAAAAGAAAGGTTAGGTGATTTAGGAAACACATAGGAAGTTCGCCTCCAACGCCGCTTGACGCAAAGGGAACTTTTAATCTTATAGGTAATTATCAGGTAAATCTATTCAGTTAATTAAAAACAAATCGAACTAATGGATATGAAAAATCATATGTAACCATAGAAATGTTTACCATGTACTTAATGTGTACAGGCAAACGTTGTGTCAAAATTTAACATAGTATGAAAACATTCCCTCTCTCACACACACACACACACACGGCCGCACACATACACACGCACACGGCCGCACACATACACACACACATAATAATAATAATAATAATAATAATAATAATAATAATAATAATAATAAAAAGAAAACATACAAACTGTGGATAAATCAAGGACTCAATCCGACTCATGCCGATTTCTTCAGCGACTATCTCCTCATACCCCTCCTCCCCCTACACTTACTCAAGTCACTTTATAATTGGCATAACCTTCAGTATCAGACGTCTTCCAGCTGTCAATCACTGTCACTGTACTAAACTCTCTCTCTTCTCTCTCTCTCTCTCTCTCTCTCTCTCTCTCTCTGCCAGGCTTTTGTCTCAGGAAGTCTCTCAAGGTACAGAAAGTAGACAAGAGAAGCAGACAATGGTATAAAATAATATAGATGCAAGTTATAAAAAAATCATAGGCTCATCCAATGTTAAGAATGAATACGCGAAGAGTGAGAGACAAATTAAAAAAAACACATTTAGATACAATAATAATAATAATAATAATAATAATAATAATAATAATAATAATAATAATAATACCTTTATTACACAGTATTACAGTGGGTATTCTTACAATATGCATTGGATTAAAATATAGATAAAATGAAACAAAATATACATAAAATGAAATACTTCACCAAACCACGAATGACTAAAATCATAGAGGATACTCAACACGCACAGGCCCGCTCCACAAAGCGGAAAAAGCCGAAAGTCCCTTATTCTTCTGAAACCTCGCCCAGAAAAACGGTGACCAAACATGACCGGCGGCAAGAAAATACGGCTCACATAATATACAGAATGTAAACAGTTAAGGGGAGGGAAGTATTGGAGCCTGGCGTGTGTGAGCAGGAATCCTACATCATTTGGTACAATGACACCCGGTGGTGGTGATGATGGTGAACGGTTGGGGGCCTCGCTAACTCCCTGGGGGACTTCGTTGAGAGAGAGAGAGAGAGAGAGAGAGCTTGATTTCAAACAAAAGGCAGGGAAGGAATAATGGTACATGAGAATGTTGCTGTGGGAACTAGGAAATGGAATTAAAAGGTTTAACTGTGAAGAAAATAATTGGAATTGAAATTATGCACACTCACAGACGTGTTTATATATATATATATATATATATATATATATAACACACACATACATACATACATACAAACATACACACACACACACACATACACACACACACATATATATTATATATATATATATATATATATATATGTGTGTGTGTGTGTGTGTGCGTGTATGTGTTTATATATATATATATATATATATATATATATATATATATATATATATAGTATATACATATATATATATATATATATATATAATATATATGTAAACACCTTTGTGAGTGTGAATAGAATATATATATATATATATATATATATATACATATATAATATATATATATATAGTAAGAATGTTGATGTGGGAAATAGTATATATGGAGTTAAAAGGTTTAACCATGATGAAAATAATCTGAATTAAAAGTACACACATTCACAAACGTGTATATATATATATATATATATATATATCTATATATATATATATATATATATTTATATATATATATATATATATATATATATAGATATATATTATATATATATAAATATATATATATATATATATATATATGTATATATATATAATAATTATAATATAATAATATATATTATATATGTATGTATATAATTATATAAATATATAATATATATAATAAATATTATATATAGTTATATGTGTGTGTGTGTGTGTGTGTGTGTGTTCCAGTAAAAAAAGGAATACCGAGTATTATTTAAATTGATTTATGAAAAATAGAATGTCACCTCTGTAAAAAATGAGGGGTCCTAAGTATTCGTAGTATCCATGTACAAACAGTAATTTTGAACAGCGGGTAATCATTTCCCAATAGCCAGTAATATAACATCCAAATTTTCTGGTCGACACAGTACCTCACATTAAGACTGTTGAAGCCATATATATTTACAATCCATTAAATCTCAGTTAAGATGAGACTTGCAAATGCCATAAAGTCTTGGTAAGGTGGTTGGCGTGGAGGGTGGTGGTGGGGGTTAGGGGGAGGAGCGGTATTAGGAGGAGGAGCCTTCTGTGACTACAATTGGTTACAATGAGACCCTAAGAATCAATAAATTTGATTTTTCGACTCCAGTTTCCCTCAAAATATCTGTATTCGTTTTGGCCGCACTTTCCTTCGTATCTGGGCGCGTTCATCTGTTATCACGTCTTCAATTATTCCCGCTTTTTCAAGACCATTTTCCCCTTGTCTTGTCTGCTTTCATTTAGCTATCTTATCTTAAATTTCTATTTACGAATGACTGCCTATTTTAGCCTTCATTTGAACCCACCTAAATTCTTGTTCTTGGTTACGTTATCTCTCACTTTTGTCCTTTAACTGACTGCAAATCTTGGCCTCCATTTCCGGCCGCGTTCAACTAGCTTCATAATTATTATTTGCCGGTTCTTTTGGCCATTTTGTCGTTAATTAACGTCAGGGTCTATTTGGTTATCTTTCCCTTAATTTCGGTCCACAGCATTCCTCTGGCCACATTATCTTTATTTTCCGTGTTTTTATTCGCCTGTCCGACCCCGCCTGTCTATCCTATCTTCATTTCCGTCAGCGGCCATCTGCGTCTCTTATCCCTAATTTCTGTTAGATTTCAATTGCCTACTTTCCTCTCAATTTTTATCTCATTCATTTACCTATTTTGAACTTTAAATTTTCTATTCCTGTCTGTTTGTCTTACCCTCATTTCGTCTGCACCTGACTGGTTATTTTATTCTAATTTATGTTTTTGCATTTGTTTATATATCTTATCCTTAAGGTTATCTTATTATACATTTTTTTTTCTCCGTTTGCTTATTAATCTTAACCTGAATTCCTATCATTATCCAACTGTATCTTATCGTTCATTTTTTGTGTGGATTTATTTGGCCATCGTATCCTTAAGTATCAAAATCTCTGAAAACTTTCATATTATTTGGTGTGGGGGCCGGGGGAACTTTTATTATGCATCTGCGATTGTAGATCTGATGAAAGTGAAGAAAGTAGAGGTTTTGTAGGTGCAAAAGACTAGATGGAAGGGTGAATAAAGCAAAGGAACTGTAAAATGGTTACGAGTTTCTTCATATATTTGTGCCTCTCTCCTCGATTTCCGTCCGAGATCATTAGTCTGTCTTATCTCCAACCTCTGTTCGCATTCGTCCGGCTATCCAATCATTATCGCTCGCCTGCTCTCGTTAGGTATCTTATCCTCAACTTCAATCAACAATCGTTTTTGCTGTTTTACCCTTATTTCCTGTCCTCGTTCGTTTGGCAGTCTTATCTCTCATTTGTTATTACGTTCGATTGAATCTCTCGACCTTCGCTTCTGGCTGCGTTCATGTGGTTATCTTCTCCAAAGTGTGGCTACGTTTGTGTCGGTGTCTTATCCTTAATGTTGACTGCGTTCGTTTCGCTGCATTATCCTTTTGCTCTGCGCTCCTTCTATACGTCATTCTTAAGCCCTATCCAACCTTCACTTCTGGACGTGTTCACTGGATTTCCTTAAGGCCTGACCACGTTCATTTCGTTATTTGATCCTTAATGTCTGACTGCGTTCGTTTGGCTATCTCAGTTTTAATTCCTGACTGCGTTCGTTTGGCAATCTTGTCCTTATGCTCTGCGTTCCTTCTGCTATGTCATTCTCAAGCTCTATCCAAGCTTGCTTTTTTCCTTTCTTTTATGTATTGTATCCAGCATATCTGTCCGCGTTCGTTTGCCAATCTTATCCTCACAGGAATCTGTCCTCAAACGGGTCAGGTCTTTAGCATATCCACCCATTTAACTATCTCAGTTGTTTTCATCTCCTGCTCCTAAAAACTTACCGAAGGCACCTGTTAAAACACTTTAAAAGATCGATAATGATTCCCGGAATGTGAGGAAACCGATACCTGGACAGCGGGAGTGAACACAACCAAGTGCGTCCTGAACACGACCGCAGAGGGGTGATTCCGCGATACTGCATCTTAATGGCCTATTCTCATTTATCTTACCAATGATCGTTCACTCTGGTTTAGCAAACCGTTCGGCTATTCTCGGCTAATCGCTCATCTACTTTGTTATCGTTCACATTCGCCTGATTTACGAGATAAACTTTCGCAAAAATGCTGTTAAATGGCTTGAATGGCGTCCAGATTCCGTCGAGTGATTTTTGTAAATGTTGAAAATCAATTGTTTGTAATAACACTGGACGCATTTCTCTCAAAATTGAAATTGAAATTGTGCTTACTCTAAATGTCATCAGATATTTTTTTTCAGCTCTAAACATAAAGATTTTAAAATTTAAAACAAATATTGAAAATATTGGATTACAGAAAATGTTTTTATATTAGGAAAACAATTTTCAAAGACTACGAAAACATTGACAAAAACCAAAATAGCATTTGCTAGTCTATATTCCATTTCAATAAAATTGTAATGAAGCTCTTATACATATAAGACAGAATTCCTTTTTTTGGCTTTTTTAGAAACACAAATTTTTCTCTCTCTCCCTCTTTTTTTTTTTTTTTTTTTAGAATATTAGTTACCGTTTAGATTAAGACAGTTGTTTATATCACACGCGTTTGGTCAAACTCCACATTAGTGAATCTTATAAATGAAGAAGAAACTAGTTCAAGTTTATTTGATATGTCTACGGTTTTTAAATTCTACAAACATACATATACATAAATACATACAAACACACACACACACACACACACATATATATATCTATGTATGTATATTATATATATATATATATATATAATATATATATATATATATATATATATATATATATATATTATCACAAAATCACATAATCTTTCTCTTTCAATTGTCCAATAATCAACCGGATTTCTTCAAGAATCTAGCAGACATAATAACCAATGATGCTCCTGCATAAGAGAAGAAGCAGCAGCAGCAGTAGCAGTAGCATTACTAGCAGTAATAGCAGTAGTAGAAGTCGTAGTAGTAGTAATCATAGTAGTAGTAGTCGTTATGACAGCAGAGGGTCAGACAAACGCCCTCAAAAAAATCATTTTGGACGAATCTTACCCTAAAACAAAACCCGTTTCGAAAAAAAGGTATATATATCAATTTCCAAAGCCTTTGAAACGAGTCCTGAAAAAAAATTATAAATCCGAGAGCACAACCGCACTCTTCTCTTCTCCATTTAAACAAAATTGAAATGATTAAGAGGCCGATCAAACGCCATAATGACTTAAAACAATGCCAGTGGAACTGGAGTGTCCGTGTAATTAGAATATTAGAGCACTGTCATGGAGGCAATTATTATATAATAAGTACGCTTATAGTTTCCATTGTATAGGGCTTATCATCGGCACCAATATTATCAATAGGAAAACTATAGTAGATTCACATCAGCCGTGCATTTGATGTCTAGGCCAGTCCCTTACGACGCTCCTGATTGGCTGTTGATAAGCCAATGACAGGGCTGGAAGCTCTCATTCTCTCTCGAGAGTTCACAGAGGCAGGATGTATGTTCCATCTCTCCTGAGGTATACGTCTTTCAGGAGAGGTGGAACATAAATCCTGCCTATGTGACCTCTCTCGAGAGAGACTGAGAGTTTCCAGCCCTTGTGATTGGTTTATCAACAGCCAATCAGGAGCGTCGTAAAGGACTGGCCTAGACATCATCGTAATTGTGGTAGTAGTAATATTACAGTACAACGAAAGAAAAAACCACCCCAAGGACAAAACTCACTTTGGAAAAAAAAAAAAACATAAGAGAAAAACCAGTTTCGAACAAGCTATAATCTAAACCATATTCATGTTCTCTTATGAATAGTGTATTGGTTATAATTAATTTAACTTACAGCGGTAGTAGTAGTCTATAAAAAAATCTCACTTTGGAAAAAAACCTACCATAAAATAAAAACGAGTTTCAGACAAACTATAATCTAAACAATGTTTATGTTTTCTTATGAATAGCGTATCGATAAACATTAACTTGACTTACAGCGGTAGCAGTAGTCTATAAATAAAATAAATAAATAAATAAATAAACAACACATAACTAAAAAGATGTGGTGGCAGCATCAGTGGTTTTTTTATAAACTGCAGCAAATTATCATGGATAAAACAGTAACAGTAATATTCATAAATATGAAAAAAGTAATATATTTTATTCCCAAACAAAATCAATATAAAGGAACATGATGCTTATGGGAAAAATACTTTAATACAAAAATGCCATGAACTGGAGAGCAGCAACATTAGGAATAATAATAATTAGTTAAAAATAAAAAGTTTTAGACTTCCCGTCTTTCAGCCCGAGGCCAGCCAATTTTACCACAGGCCCCTATATAAGAATGGTTAGCAGTTAATGTACCGGAACTCATTATCAGCAGTTTTGATAATAATAATAATAATAATAATTAAGCGAGTTGATTTTATATACTGTTTTTTTCATTTTTCTTATAATCCGCTCCTCTGGTTCAGCGAACTTTCTGAGTAACTGGGCAATATTCATATTGGGAATATCTAATTTTATAGTATTCAGACCCCGGCCTGAACCATCACCGACGACGAACCTTGCTTGACCTGGACCAGAGGAACGCCTTTTCATACACCAGTATTTTGATAATACCAGATTTTGATAAATAAATCCTGTTCTACTTAAAATACCACTTTCAGCATTATTGCGAAGTATCGCTGAGCCAGAAAAGCGAGTAATAAGAAAAATAGAAAAGATAATATATAAGATTAATCCACTGAATTCTGCCGTTTTATTCAACAGAATAATAATAATAATAACAATAATAATAATAATAATAATAATAATAATAATAATAATAATAATAATAATAATAATAATAATAATAATAATAATAATAATAATAATATCCAAATCCAACGTTAACTCTAGATGAAATCTAGTTTTAAAGAATAATTCCTAACTTCCCAAAGCAATTAGTTTTATTCTAACATTATTTAAATCTTAAAGGCTTTAAGACAATTTAACAGCTCCGACAAACCTTCTTTTCTTGAATAAAAAGGAATAAAGCAAAGACAAATCTTGATCAATTCACAAGTACAAGAAATTCAATATTAGAAAATAGTTATAAGAAGCAAATACATATTTGAGTAAAAAATAAGTATCTTTGTGTTCTCTTGACTAATTTAAGATTAAAGGAAATTCACTACGAAATTGTTGTATCTTCTAATAAGACTCACAAACGATATATATTATTTATGTTTAGTTTCTCTTTCAGTTAGGATTATTCGAGAATTTAAATCAATTTAAACTAATGTATATGCGATATTTCTGTTTACCTACACACTCACATACATACATACATACATATATATTTATATATGTGTGTATAATGTATTTGTGTAGATAAACAAAAATATTGCATACACACCAGTTCAAATTTAAACTAATGTATATGCGACATTTCTGTTAATCTACACACTAATATACACATACATACATACATACAAACGTATATCATACATATATATATATGTGTGTGTGTGTATAATGTATGTGAGTAGATAAACAAAAAAATTGCATACACACCAGTTCAAATTTAAACTAATGTATATGCGATATTTCTTTTTATCTACACACTCATATACACATACATACATACATACATACATACATATATATATGTATGTATGTGTGTATAATGTAATGTGTGTAGATAA
>NC_087218.1:42089207-42111707 GCF_015104395.2 Macrobrachium nipponense
CTATTTATACTAAGAACTCAGTATATTTCGCATACATGCTGGTCCTTTAAACTCCATATCTCTCTCTCTCTCTCTCTCTCTCTCTCTCTCTCTCATGCTATTATCTCCCTGATAAGGAACCCACGAGGGAAGGAGTTCCAAATGGCGATCACCCCCCGGCCCCCCCCTACCCCCCACCATGTGGGAACAGGATCTTACTCCGCGTCCCAGCTCTAAGCTCAGTCGAAACTCATCTCCAGGTGGCATTGTGCCCAGTGCCCACAATAATGCCATTAAGGAGAGATAATATTATTAGAAGTACCTCTGTAGGGCCAATAAGGTGGTCTGTTTGTCCTTGTCCATCAGCTATTCATGAGATCTCAGATGATCTGGTGATGATCCGTTCTCAGAAATTAACATTCGCAGGTAGAGGTAGATAAACATATGCTCTCCTCTCTCTCTCTCTCTCTCTCTCTCCTCCAGGTATTAAGTCTCTGTGGCTGGGGATTGTGGTTTTACAGGTAAATTGCATTAAGTGGTATTTTGTTCCTTCAGGATAGGAAACCACTGTCGACTTTTCCGGAAAGATTCGAATGGCACCTCTGTCGACGAGAACTATAAGGTCAAATATCGTTTGCATCGCAATGGCAAACACGTTAAATTTTTCCCAAACAACTCAGAAACATTATCATATATAAAAACATTCAAATCTAACAAAGCAGCGCTTGTCCTTAGTCTGTGACTAATCTGTATTCTAAAATCACGTGGAAATAGAAAAGAAAACTCACGATATCAAGTTGTTACTTACCTTGAGAAACTGTACATTTTTATATCATTTTCAATGCAACTTGAACAATAAAAGGTGAGTCAGTTATGGAACACAATCATTAGACAGCTTTTTATATGGAAATAACTCGTTGCTGTAAATTACGTTACAGTAAAAGAATTGTTCTACTATACAAATAAATTATTTAAGAAAATGATCATAAGAACAACAGTAGCGATTCATACAAAGACGGTAAAAATTGTGAGACAAAAGCAATTCTAAAGATGATAGTGATATAATTTTACCAGCATAAGAAAAAAAGCGCGTTCCCAAACCTAACACAGCAACGATGCCCAACAGCCTCCTCCACAAAGCCAGAAAAATGGAGCTCGCCATACCAATTAATCCCAGAACACTGTCGCATTTCCGAGGGATAAATCCTTTCCGAGGCTGAAAAGCCTCTCAAGAAATATTTCTCCTTTTCGGCGGAGCCAGAAAAGGGGCGACCGAGGGACCCCATCGAAGATGAAAAGCCCCGCAAAAGAGCAAAGTCCCATTCTCCCCCCACCCCCCCCCCCCCCATCCAATGGACCATCCAACAATGGTGGCCATGATCCTTGGGTCCACACTCATACACACACACACACACACAGATCCGCCCATCCACCCACAGACCGCCAATTAATCCGACGGCTTTCAAAGCGGCGGGTGGCGGCTGGACTCAAAAGGGTCGCGGACTTCCGAAGGTAAACACAAAGAGATCAATTTCTCCGCAGATCCGAGCGGATAATCGACCTTATAAGTCTAAGCGGGATCATCCGCCGGGTAATTCGAGGGTTAACATAAACAATTAAGTTTCCGTGTCACAACAGTATTTGAAGGATTACACGGATCGCCAGAGGTTTTTATTTCGGGGAAAATTGGATTTTTAGACTCTCTTCCCAGCACCAACCCCCCCCCCCCCCCCCCCCCCCCCCCAGGCCCCATCTCGAGCGACCTCCTCAGAGCGGGACTCGGAAGAGGCTGTCGATAGATTATTGATAGATCTATACAGTAGGGTCGGTGTCATTCAGTGTCAGAATTGTTTACCTGATTACCTATACTTGGCCTGCAGCTGGAATTGCTTATTATTACAATTATTATTATTACTATTATTATTATCGTATGCTGAAACAGACCTTCTTTCAAACATGATTTTATTAAAAATGACGGTAGATTTCACGGAATTTATTTTATACAAAATTCTTTCAATTCATGAGGATAATTGAAAAAAAAAATTGTATAAAATCACTTTGGGAATTCTGCCATTATTTATTATATTATTATTATTATTATTATTATTATTATTATTATTATTATTATTATTATTATTATTATTATTACGTAACGTTGCTTACAGAACCAAAAAAAAATTACCTTTCGGAACAATACAGGTACCAATACCAGATCACGGAACGACAATTCCTCTACCATGGTTATTATTATTATTATTATTATTATTATTATTATTATTATTATTATTATTATTATTATTATTATTATCAAACATTTCAGTTAAAGCACAAGCAGAAATCACCTACAGGCCCAAATCCAATATATAACTCGTACCAGGTCACGGAGTGACCTCGGGAGCCCCAAAACAAGGCCCCGAGGGAGCAGCTCTTTCACGCCATGTTATTCTAATGACCTCCCCTACAACGGCTCACCCATTCATCCCAGATACACTGATATTCTTTACACGCTTAAATGACTACAGATTGGTCCCGATAGGCCAATCGGGAGAAGCCATTGTTGTCCTGGTCCTTCTGCGCCCAAATACAAAGGAAGGAGAGAGAGAGAGAGAGAGAGAGAGAGAGAGAGAGAGAGAGAGAGAGAGACTACTTCTCTCTTGTACTACTCGGGGCTTTTCGAAGCGATTAGGATCCGGAAGATCGATTTCAAGGGGATGGATTTGCGGTACAGAAACATCGGTTTTGTGATTCTTTCGGAGGTAAACAATGGCCCTTTAACTAGCTGGGGATCCGCGGGGAGTTTTGGGGCAAGCTTTTCAAGTGGCTAAAATTCACACACACAAAGATATAGTGAAATATGTACATGTCGCGTGTACTTAACCTTAGCTCGCTTTCGGTTAGGATGGTCAGCGTAGACTTTATAGGTTCGTTGTAACATTATGTTTTTTTTAATAGGAAACCGAATAACTAGGTCTCTAGTAAAAAGGAAGAAAGAAAAAACCTAAGACGGTTTCACGTGAGCACACGTTTTCAGGAATGAGTTAAGTTCACACAGCCAAGCACAGCACGAGAATAAACACTTACGTGATATTACCTGAGCGAATGTGCACGACTTCAATCTGCTCCTGTTCACACACACACACACACAAGTAACTTGGCTTAGTTCACCAGTAAGCTACTTAAAAGATGCAAAATATTCACACCTGAGAGCCCGTGCTGGCATAAGGCCAGAGATTAATAGCAACAACAAATGTACACCAGAATATCATCCGTAAATTGATAAGACTGGAATGTCCTACTTTCATCATCTTACACTACCCTTCTGAAAGTCTTAGGTTGCACTGGACAATAATAATAATAATAATAATAATAATAATAATAATAATAATAATAATAATAATAATAATAATAATAATAATGCATATCCGCTTACAAAGATGAAAACAACATCGTTTTGTAACGATAAACTCAGGCGGACAATGAGAGACAAAATACAACTCTTTTTCACAAACGTAAACTAATAATGCTACAACGTCCAAAGAACAAAAAAAAAAAAAAAGTGTAAAACCGATAACATCTTTACGTTTATGTTAATGAGCTGCATTACCTTGTCCTCTTGACTGCAATTTCTTCTTCGACTGCCATAGGCTGTCTCCACTCCTCCACACTTTCTCTTTAACTCCAGGTCGTTGTACCGTTGTTTTGTTTGTTTGTTTGTTTGTATTGTGTTTTCACGTTGCATGGAACCAGTGGTTATTCAGCAACGGGACCAACGGCTTCACGTGACTTCCGTACCACGTCGAGAGTGAACTTCTATCACAAGAAATACACATCTCTCACCCCTCAATGGCATGCCCGAGAATCGAACTTGCAGTAAAAAGGAAACGTGGCCTCTGGTTCGACTCGGGTCAACTTTTCGAATTAAAGCAAAATAAGTAAAAATTCACCCAAGTTTCCTAGGCACAATCGAGTTTTCTGTAGAGCGTATAATGCTGTATGAAACTCACAGTCATGGCCCATGAAACTTTCGGCCACGGCCCGGTGGTGGCCGGTGCTGCTGGCACCTCCACGGTCATAGGTAACTTTAACCTCACATAAGATAAAAACTATAGAGGCTACAGGGCTGCAATTTTGTATGTTTGATGACTGGAGAGTGGATGATCAACGTACCAATTTGCAGCCCTCTAGCCTCAGTAGCTTTTAAGATCTGATGGGCGGACAAAGCTAAAAGTACTGCCGATTTCTGGACCAGGTCAATCCCACGACGCAAGTAAGATCTACGGTTGTTTTTGATCGATTGCAAAGATTTGTATTATCAGTAAACCATCATTTCACCTCCAGAATCGTTCCCTGTCCATTTTTGGCCGTTTAAAATTTATGGGATATTTTTGTCCAAATATGAAAAAGTTATAGTAATCTATTGAAATAATAACTTTTGCCAAAGTTTTGAACAAAAAAACACAGTAAGATAACATTCAAAACAATAAACCCCATTACTTAATGACGGAAAACAGATGCCAGGTGTGAATCACTGACCCCGTAAAAATATACATTTGGATCTTTATTTCTGAATAAAATAGGTGACACATCAATTCAGAAGTACAGTATCCACTAATTAATGATAAGACCATCTTAATGGCGGCCCTCATTGATCTATTTAGCCATTATTTGAAGCCCATATCTTCCTAACTGGACAGGTGAATTTTATACATGAATCTTACATGAGTAAACTTACGTAATTATTTATGAAATAAAATTTTCTGAAGCCACTAAAGTTGACTTACAAGATGATAGCTCAGGGCCAATGATGGAGAAAGACAAAAAAAAAAAAACTTCCAAAGGCCACAGCTGCTCTACTACTACGGCGACCGAAAATTTGACGAATCATCAACGGTCACTTTTTCCTGTACTTTGATTAATTCCTTAATTCCTGTCATTCGGAATGTGGGGAAACCGACTGATTGTTTTCAAGAATATGTTGGTGCCACGGCAACGAAAGTCATTGACGTCGCTGGAATCGAGGAAATGCTGCGGTTTTGGCTCCTAATTACTTTCAAGGGAAGAGTTCCGGGGATTCTTGGGACTGATTCCACTTACGTAACGTAATTGCAATTGATGCGAGTTAACTTAATTGCCCTATACAGGGCTAAAAAAAAAAAAACTCAATAGCCAGTAGCCTCTCCGTCACTTACACGAGGCTATTAGCAACGAATTCAAACTTTCAGAACGTTTCCTATACTATTGAATAAAAATATGGAAGAAATTTCCCATCGCCTCCACACATCCAACACAGGATTAAGAAGAAGGACTCATTTGCGATCAAATCCTAAGAAGTATCGCAGAACCGATTTCTCTCTTAACTCATCTCGGCCACATCCATTCCCTTCTCAGCTGCGAAAAGCATTAAATTAGTCAGACCCTCCAGACCATTCCATGATGTAAATAAACCTGTTTCTGCTTCTCCTAATGACACAAGCCATGTGGATATCTGCCCTCCCCGGCTTCCTTATTTTACAGTATTATCCCCCTCTCACATTTCTGGCATCTGCAATCAAACGGGGTTGCCAGATGCGTGAAAATCACCGCGGCTGACCTACAGTAGACCATTGTCATTAACCTTCCACAAAGGTGATTAGGAAAAGAGTGAATGAGAGAAAAATGAAACATTAATAAATAGCTGGAAATAACATATTAGGAGAAGAAAATGGAAAATGAAATAGGAACAAAAATTTAAAACAGGTGAGAAAAATCGAAATGGGAAAGTGAGTGCCGTTTAGATTCATACTTCTCACCAGAACTTGAAGTTAATGGCCTCAGCAATTCGTGAGTTTGAATCTAAAATTTGAAGTCCCTTGGTACAGCAATTTTATTGTTGGTGATGTTTCAACTCAATAGGTTCAGGGGTCTTGGGATTGGACTACGAAATTCGATGTCTGTGATAATAATGATTCTTCGAGCATTGCAGAAAACAACCAGCAGACTCATTCGCTGGAGCAATCGGTACACGTCCTACTTGTTTGCAATGGAAAAAGCTGAACATTTTCAGAGTTAAATCTCTTATGAATAAAAAAAAACAAAAATCAATTAAAGAGGCATTCTGGAGCTTACCAAAAATCTGAACTCTTTTATCTTTGGGGTCATACGCCTTCCAGTAAAATATGTTCTTTATGACTTCTATTGCTTCATTTTCCTATTTATTGCAAAGAATCACAGAGATCAGATTTGAAAATTCGGTCGTAATGGCAGTAAGGTCGTGAGAGCCAAATGACAATTCTGCTCTTGGAAGAAAACTTGGAAAAAACTGCACAGTCATTGACTTCAGCAGTTTAAGATAAAAACTAAAACCGGAATGCAATTATTAATCAACATTCAAAATGGAGGTCTACAAAGGCAATACTGCACCACTTAAGAAGTCGGCGGTTTGTTTTTCCATCATAACAAATAATCACTTTGATGCTAGGGCTGCCTGAGACTAAGTGCCCGTGCAGGCATAAGGCCAGCATGAACTAGTCCGACAACAAGTAACCAATCAACCATTTCATCCAGGTGCTGATAAAATTTGAATAAACAAATAAGTGGAAAAGGAAAAGAAGAAGAAGTCATTTCACACCTGGCAACTTGCTTCCGTCCTCTGCCTCCCTCCCCCCCTCGCCCCCCCCCCCTCTTCCCTAAACACAGGAGGCCGTCATAACCACACACCCAGGCCCTACCCCAAGGCCCCTACCCTACCCTACCCTACCCACCTCCCAACCCACCAAACGTTTTCCAGACGATTAGGTTCCCCAGTAAACGAAGTCAGCAGGAGGAGAGAGAGAGAGAGAGAGAGAGAGAGAGAGAAAGAGAGAGAGAGAGTCAGTCCGCTTAACATGCTGCCGCCGCGGAATACCTTCGGGTAGAGAAGTAATTAGATTTAACAAACAGCGACTGGGTTTTACAGATATTAATTGCCGAATTCCTTTCCGGGGAGAAGTAATTAGACGCGGCAAAAAAGAAGTATGCCTCGCAAAATACTAATCTCGGCATCCCTTTATGAAGATGTGGTCGGGGGTTTAATAGAACAAAGACTGGATTTAGAAACTGATATTAAGACTTTTTTTTTTTCTTTTTGCTTTCCTTTCCTGCCGCTGCTGCTGATGCTAGTGGTCTCTTTAGACCTGGAAATGCTTTTGTGAATATAGGCGCCTCTTGATTACAAGCGATGAGGAGGATCTGTGGACGGGGATAGACGAGAGGTGTCCTTTTCGATCCATTTGATTATTATAATCCTTTAATATCATCGTTAACAGTTCGAAAATTTGAACGATCAGAACAAAACTTGCTTATGAAAATTGCAGTCAAAATTCGATTTTAACTGAGCTGTAGTTTGTATTAAATTCATCATAAAATTCTAGCGAAAAAATAAAATATAGAACGCGCCAATCTCTAAGCATTACTAACGAACTACCAGTGGCAGTAAATAAAGTAAATAACATTGAGTCTGGTCAGCGCCTGGATGAGTGACTACCGAGAATGGAAGACTTGTAGCACATACGTCCCTTGATCATCTATGGGGAGGACGTGCAGCTTGCAACCTCATCCCAAAATCTCCCATGAAAATCAGATACATAACATATATATGTATCTATATATATATATATATATATATATATATATATATATATATATATATATATATATATATATATATATATATATATATATATATATATATATATATTATAAGCACTACAAGCCCTTCGATCTTGAAGGGGTGGCTCCAGAACTTAAGGCAAAATGGCTTTCCCATCTTGATGAGACATTTCTTAATAGGTTCATCACTAGAGGGTTAAAAAAAAAAAAAACCTTAAGTCATCAATAAAAATTATGAGTGAACGTAAATGTAAAGTTGCGTAATATATAATGGTTTCTTAGTGAAGTTTTAACAGGAATACATACATACGGACATACATACATACATACATACATATATATATATATATATATATATATATATATATATATATATATATAGGTATGTGTGTGTGTGTGTGTGTGTGTATTCCGTAGGTTAGACAAAATAAAGTAAGTATCCCTGATAAGATAGAGGGGGAACACTAATCCAGAATGATAAAAAAAAAAATGAAAGCGAATATACAGTAGCCGATCGGCTTCCTACTCAAGAATCAAATATGACTTTGACTCATCTCTCAACAGACCGTGAATCTTTTGAATGTCTGACATGCAACTATGCCACTACTTTTACCATTTCACATCCACGGCTCCTCCTATTCCCTCTGATTTTTTATATTTCCTCCTCTCTTCACATTCTGTAACTGGCAGGTGCCTGAGCGTGACAGTAAGACATATGACAAAAGGGTTAACAGGAGACGAGCAGTGTGGGCTTTAGAAAGAAATAAGAGAGGTGAACGTATAAGGCTACATTTTGCAGTACCACTTATTTTTTCCCACTATTACCAATTACTTTCAGATACATTTTTCACTAGCCAACTTGACACAGCTAACATATTTTTCAGTCGCTAGTTCTTTTCAGTATCGAAATGATTATAAAGATTAATGCACTCTTTAATCAAGAATTATTTGTAATTTAGCGGTTTTTGTTACTAAAATCACCGCTGTAAAGCAGCAATATATCCAAGATAATTATATTCTGTGTCTTACTGACGAGATATTAAATTTCATTAATGAAGTACACCTATCAGTATTTTGTTTTCATCAAACGGATTATGAATGAAAGCAGCATTCTGGTTAAAACTGCTCATACATTCACAGTTGAAGGTGAACAGGCGTCGGTTCCTTTAAAAAAAAAAAGCTTTTTGGTAGAAACTGTTACTAAGCAAACGAGATGACTTGGGATTAAAAAAAGATAAAGGCCCTTTCCTGTTTAAGATTTTATTTGTTTGTATGGTGTTTTTACGTTGCATGGAACCAGTAGTTATTCAGCAACGGGACCAACGGCTTTACGTGACTTCCGAACCACGCCGAGAGTGGACTTCTATCACCAGAAATACACGTCTCTCACACCTCAATGGAGTGCCCGAGAGTCGAACTCGCGGACACAGAGGTGTTACGCCAACACCATACCGACCTCGCCCCTGAGGCGCTTGTTTACGATTTTGTGATAGCCGAAATGTATTCATTAACCGGAGACAACTTGTGCTACACACGGGAAAAGGAGAATGATACATTTCGCATTTTCTGTTGAGAGACTGATACCTGTCGAATGCGCATCAGGTATAGGCTGTTGTTTGAATGAAAAAATTAAGTGTGCACGAAATATCGCTAGCCCAATTAATTCCTACAATACAGAAAAACAGTATATACTCACGGATGAAAACAAGTCACGTGACTATAATGAAAAATGAAGCCTATGATCCGTAGATTGGTTTTTCTCCTAAAATTTGAAGAGTCATGTTTATGACAAGTGCACAGGGTTCTTATCCAGGAACATGGATTATCACGATAGGCGAACTTTCTGGTGGGGATCATCAATTTTTTTACGGGCTGCTCTATGAGCAGGAGCCCGTGCTGGCCGTAAGGTCAGCTGTATCTAAAACAACGACCATCAAAGTGCATAGCAACTTCAAATGAATGGAATGCCCATGTGTGGAAATATATTGAAAATAGAGTAAATAGGGAAAAAATGACTGAACATTTCTCAAATCTTGCGTATAGTACAAAAAACTAAAGCGGAAAATAATTACAGATAGTTTTTCCATGCGACTTCAATAATGTGTTTTTGAGGAAATCCTAAGAACTATTGTCTCCTTTAAGTCAAAGTTAAAACATCCATACAAAAATTATTATTATTATCTGGTTTATCACAGTCCTCCAATTCGACTGGGTGTACTTATAGTGTGGGGTGCCGGGTTGCATCCTGCCTCCTTAGGAGTCCATCGCTTTTCTTACTGTGCGCTGTTTCCAGGAGCACACTCTTCTGCACGAGTCCTGGAGCTACTTCAGCCTCTAGTTTTTCCAGATTCCTTTTCAGGGATATTATTGTTATTATTTTATTTTTTTAGAACAAAAGGGACGAACAGTACACCTCATGAAAACGAGTTTTATCATTAGTAGTTTTGTTACTGTATGCTCTTCAAAAAAAAAAAAAAAAAAAAAAAAAAAAAAAAAAAAAAAAAAAAAAAAAAAAAAAAAAAAAAAAAAAAAAATATGCAGTTCTTTGGAACTAAAGTCCCGAATAAATGCAAATTTTATTGCCAGGGAGAAACAGGTGCCCTCATAGACTTCGAGATCAAATTATTGATACGGGTGTATGTTCGAAAAACTGTAAGAGAGAGAGAGAGAGAGAGAGAGAGAGAGAGAGAGAGAGAGAGAGAGAGAGGGTACTACTCTTTCACTATTCTTCCATCATCAGAGTTCAACCTCCGTTCTCCAAATGTTGAGAGAGAGAGAGAGAGAGAGAGAGAGAGAGAGAGAGAGAGAGAGAGAGAGAGAACTTTGTGCTTTCCAACTTCTGGGATTACAAAAATACTTGACGAAGAACTACAACTAGTAAAAAATGATACGTATTACAGTTAGTACATACAATGAGATATCTCAAATCATAAAAAAATCTCATTATATAAAGAGAACAGGATAATGAGAAAAATTCTATTAGATTAAAAAAAACAACAGTAATTCCAAAACAGGTCGCTCTTAATCTCCGAAGTGTTCTTTCAAGTAATTACCTTTGATTAAAACCTGGAGAGATTGTGATACACCGGCTTATTCACACCTAATCTAAATTCAATTAGGAACTCAAAAGGGTCACTTGGTTTGACATCATGCCACCAATTCATTTTTAAAAGGTTCGTTGATTCCACTTTCAACAATCCAGGTGAACTCCTTCAAGCGTCAAGAATGGTCCCTGCGTGTTTATTTTAATTTATTTATCTATTTATTGATATATAGATTTTTTGCATTATGCCAAGCACTGGGGCAACTTAGGCCATTCAGCGCTGAAACGGAAATTGATGGTAAAAGGTTTGAAAGGTGTTACAGGAGGAAAACCTCAAAGCAGTTGCACTATGAAACAACTGTTAGGAGAGGGTGGACAGTTAGATGGAAGAAAGAGAATATAAACGGAGGTACAGTAAAAGGAATGAAAGTATTTGCAGCTAGGGGCCGAAGGGACGCTGCAAAGAACCTTAAGTTATGCCTACATTGCACCGAACGAGGTGCACTGGCGGCACTACACCCCCTACGGGGGTTGTTTAGTTTAAGTATGACTAAGTATCGAACTTGATAACTAACGTTAGTTGAATTTATGGGAATGACAAACATTATTCATCCTTTGCTGCATAGATGGTTCGCAGTGTCAGGGTTTCAAGATAACAGATAGGTTACGAACCTTAAGGTTATTTAGCATTATTCTTGTTTTGGCTCACGGTTATAATGTCAACAGCAAGTTGCATCAACTTGATAGGATGGAAATGCTGGCACATCAACAATGGCAACCACTTGACCTATTGAGGTAATATCATTAAAGACGACACTAGCATTTCTGCAGACCGACAAAAACCAGAAAAATGGCAAATCATCATTTTCAGCTATTTAAACGCCGGGCAAAAACTGGTAAAATCCTGAAAACTTCAGGTAATTTATGAACTGTAGAGAAAAAAAATCCTTTTCGTGCCACATTCGAACTTCAAGGTGAGCAAGGAATGTTTGAATTTCACGAGTAAGCGACAAATGTTCAAACTTGCAATATTTAATTTCGATGGAATGACAAGACAAATTAAACTGCCATGAAACCTCTAATGAGAATTTATATATAAATTTGAAGCATAGCTACCTGGATTTGATAGAGAATTTAATTGTTTACAAATCAAAACAAGTAAAAAATGCGCCGAAGTTTATTCCGCCCAACCGAGTTTTCTGTTCAAGCGTATGATCAAAGGCCACCGAAAACAGATTTATATTTCGGTGGTCTCGGTATAATGCTTAATGAGCTGCGGCCCATGAAACTATACTCACGGCCCGGAGGTGGCCTGTCGTATATAGTTGCCAGACGCACGATCATGACTAACTATAACCTAACCTTCAATAAAATCAAAACTACTTAGGCTAGAAGACTGTAGTTTGGTATGTTTGATGATTGGAGGGTAGACGATCAACGTACCAATTTGCAGCCCTCTAACCTCAGTAGTCTTTAAGATCTGAGGGCGGACAGAAAAAGTGCGGACGGACAGACAAAGCCATCTCTATAGTGTTCTTTTACAGAAAATTTAAGAATCCAAAAATGATGTAAGGTTAAGGCTCAACAGTTAAGAGAAATGGGAATTGCTGAAGTATCTCGAAAATAACTGTTTCTCATTGGACGAGTGGGTTGCATACTCGCCTATCAATCTAGTAGCCCGAGTTCGCTCCCCACTGCTGCCAATGCGGAACCAGAAGAATTTATTTCAGGTGATTATAAATTCATATCTCGATGTAATGTGGTTCGGGCCCCACAATAAGCTGTAGGTCCCGTTGTTTTGGTCCCTAGCAACGCAAAAAAATAAAATAATAAAATAAAAAATAAAAAAGAATCTAATCCTTCTGGCCAGTCCTAGGAGAGCTGTTAAAATCATCCCAGTGGTCTGGTTAAACTCAGGTATACTATGGAAGGGCTAAACGAGGGTACTGGGTTGCCGGTCCCATCGGCCTTTGCCTCGAGAACGAGAGAAAGAAGAGGAAAAAGAGGCTGATTCCTATTCATACTGCAGACTTTAAAAGGCATTAATCAGAATGATGAAGAAAGGAATCTGGACCTGTCGTGTCCAGAACCAATGAATGGAAGTGGGGAGAAACTGAGGCAAAAAAGTGAAACTCATTATCTCTCTCTCTCTCTCTCTCTCTCTCTCTCTCTCTCTCTCTCTCTCTCTCTTAGAGGTGTCTCACACTGAGGGACCTGGGGCAACCCGAACAAGATGTAAGGTCTGTAAGGTAAGATCTCTCTCTCTCTCTCTCTCTCTCTCTCTCACACACACACACACACACACACATACAAACAGTAAATTCCCATTATTAATAAAAAAGAGAATGAACTGAATGAACGCTATAAGAGGCCATTTTTAAAATATAAAACAAAAAGCAACAAACTCCACTTTAGAGGTGCGAGTTCTTATAAAGGTAAAAAACGGAGGAAGTTATCTCTCTCTCTCTCTCTCTCTCTCTCTCTCTCTCTCTCTCTCTCTCTCTCTCATAAACCCACTAATCTTTTCTTACTTATTGACAACGAAAAGATCTCGGAGCTTATGAATAATAATGAGGAGGGCAGGCATGCGTGAACCTCCCGGCATTAGATACACATCCTAATTTGATTAAACCAATTAAGGCTGATCTTACTGACGACGTCACCCTCAAGCGTTCGTTTCTGAATTCATTCTCTCTCTCTCTCTCTCTCTCTCTCTCTCTCTCTCTCCTCTCTCCTGCCACGCTTCGTTGACCGTTTGAGTCGAATTGTTATCGCCGGCCGATTGGTCGGTTCCGTCCAGCGGGGTTCTAATGCTTCCGAGAACTCTCTCTCTCTCTCTGTCTCTCTCTGTTAGGCCAAGCTTCTGTATGAATTTAGTGCGCACATTTTTACTTCCAAAAAAGTAGGTCAATTAACGACGTTAAGTTTATCGTTGGATGAGACATTTAAATAAATCGTTCTTATAACCGATTCTCATATGAACCGCCACTGAGTCTCTCTCTCTCTCTCTCTCTCTCTCTCTCTCTCTCTCTCTCTCTCTCACTACGACACACACACACACACACGCACGCGCGCTCGCAAACACACACGCAGTCATACGCACGCACAAATTCACACGAGTCCAAACATTAAAGAAAAAAAAACATCAACAATTAAGTTTATTTTCTGGATAACATTTTCAATTAATTTTTCCTTACATTATCAATCTAACCTCATATATCTCCCTCTGATATTTGTCTCTTAAGTGTCTCGGTCTACCTGTCTCTCATACATTTAAGAGCATTTAAGAGATAATAGTGAGCAAATTCCTACATTAAGAAAAAAATAACATCGCTTTAATAAACCACTGAGTTTATCCACGGACGAGATAACCGAAAGCATTTTTGTAATGGGTTCTCATACACCTCAAATGAGATTCTCTCTCTCTCTCTCTCTCTCTCTCTCTTAGCCGGTTCAAGAGGAGGTAATAATATGTTAAAGCGATTATCCAAATCGCTGTGTTTATTCCAGAGGACCAGAGGAGATTCCTACGCATACAATTATCTTTAGATGATGTTTGGGAGAGATTAGTGTCTTCTCTGTGTCTTCTCTGGTTACCGATATAATGGGATTTGGAAGGATTCCCTCTCGTATCCTGCGTTAGTTGGCGAGGACTGGCGTGCACGCACGTTTTTGCAAACACGTGCGTGTAGTTCACGTAATAACGCAATATAAAATAGATAGTAATATCCGTTATATACATAGTATATATATCACTTAACCCCTCAAGAATATGCTGGTCGTGACCACAGCTACTGCGATACTATTTTGTAAAATGACATCTGTCAGTAATATATATATATATATATATATATATATATATATATATATATATATAAATAATATATATATATATATATAAAAGGAGCGTACCATATATATATATAATATATATATATATATATATATATATATATATATATATATAAACCTCATAGCTCAAAACCTCTGTAGCTTGTTAAATATATATATTCATTACAGACTGTGAAATTTAAATGAAATTCAAAGTTACTATGTCATTATATATATATTATAATATATATATATATATATATATATATATATATATATATATATATATATAGTAACATTGAATTCACTTAAACTTCATATCTTGAAATGAAATATAACCTGGAGGTATTAACGATGATATTAAATATATATATATATATATATATATACTATATGGGTGTATGTACGTTATGTATATATTACATACATACAATAAACATATATATATATATTTAATAGTGGGTATGTAAATGTTGTATAAAACTAAAAAAAAAAAACGGGAAAATTGGTAAAATTTTAAAAAAAAAAACAATTGAAATTTACCGCTTGGTTATTTCTAAGCATCGAAGAAGGATAGAACACCAGTAAATTCACAACTGGAGATCGTGGGAATCTGGGACCACAGAAGCAGACAAGGATTCCAGAGCAGGGCTTGGAGTAGCAGTTCTGTGAAAAAACTAATATACACGACCACATGATAAAAAAAAAAGTTTGCGTGTGTGGGGAAACATTACATAAATACATTTTTGAAGACAGAGATAGGTTTGAATATTATGCTACCTTTCATAAATGTCATTCGTTAAAGAAACGTAATTTTGAAGTCATCAGTCATCGTCCTTATTGTTTTCAGTCGGGGATTTCATTTTTTATCATTGTCAAACCAGTTTTCTTGTCTTCAACCACAATTTAATTCTGTTCTTTCAGTCGTTATACCACAATCATTTTGAACATTCAATGTTTTTTCTAGTTTAAGAAAACGCTGAATTATCTTCGATTTCATAATTCATTTTCCTTTACTTGCAGTTATTAAATTTTCTCGTTTTTTCCTTCCTTACTCTTTCGCAATTGACTAACGACCGTATCAGTACATACCGTGTTAACTTGAGAGAAAAAATATCTATTTCCATTTATTTTCTCCAGTCAAAATTTTCTGAAACTTTCATTTTCCTTTACTTGCAGTTTTTTAATGTTCTCTTTTTTCCTTCGTCTCTTTCACAATTGACTAACAACCCCATCAGTACATACAGTATTAACATAAGAGGAAAAAATATTTGCTATCTTCATTTATTTTCTCCGATCCAAATTTTCTAAAACTTCATTTATCTTTACTTGCAAAGTTAAATTTTTCGTTTTTTCCTTCCTTTCTCTTTTGCAATTAACTAACAACCCTATCAGTACATAAAGCGTTAGCTTAAGAAAAAAAAAATATTAGCTATCTCCTTTTATTGCCTCCAGTCCAAATTTTCTAAAAATTCATCTTTACTTGCAAGAAGTTAATTTTCTCGTTTTTTCCTTCCTTTCTCTTTCGCAATTGACTAACAACCCTATCAGTACATACCGTGTTAACTTAGAGAAAAAATATCTATCTCCATTCATTTCCTCCAGTCCAAATTTTCTAACCCTCTACACTTCCTCCTCTTCTTTCTCCAGCTGGGACCAACAATAGCCAAGCCGCCGCCGCCGCCGTCCGACAGGGCAGCGCTCACAAGTGACTCAGCCGCCACAGATCATCCAGGAGGCTAAATGACAGAGCGACGCAAAACAAAATGTTAATTGAAGCTTTTGTGACGCAAAGTGACGACCTCGATTTGCATATTATGTATGCAAGCAGCTCTCTCAGCTTCTGGGCGGAGAAGGGTATGGGTGTTAGGTGGGTGTTGGAGGGCGGGCCGGGAGGGGGGACAGGGGTACCTTGGTCTAACACAGCACAGTAGTCGCAGAAATGGGGGGAGTCTTTACCAAAAGGATGATTGCAATTCTTTCCCTCCCGGTATTCGAGGCTGCCTGCCAGCAAAACAAGGGGCGTTGTTTCTCATTCCTTCCGTCCGTGTTTTTCCGTTCATTTCTCGCCCGGCGGAGCTCTCTCTCGGCCCCATTTTACTCGACCTACACAGACCAGCTAACAGTAAAGAGGTCTCCTTTGTGAACTGATTGAAAAAAAAAAATAGAAAAAACGAAGCGGGCGAAGTCTGTAAAGACTTATTTACTTACTTATTTAACCCTTCCTGCTGCTTTCCCAAGCAAAGTCTAATCCCACCTAACAAAACAAAAATAATTGTTGAATGATCGTAGCCAAACCAGTTCGTTCTGTTGTCCATAAATTCCCATTAAAGACGTAAATAAAAATCTATTATTTAAACTAACATGTATATATAAACCGGGAGTCCGCGGCAGAAATGAATATAAATAGCTCTTCGCTCCACGATCAATCAAGACTGAATAGGACCGGTTTGGAAGAAGTCAGTGCTTTAAATCCTTTTTTTTTTTTTTCAAATACCTCAAGAAGCTCACTTTGGCAACAAACTAGGGACTCGTTTAGTTAATCCTTTAAGACCTAGACTACACTGTAGTACAACATATAAAACTCTTACGCAATAAACTCGTAAAATAGACACGCTGAGACAATGCACGTAAAGAGAACGCAAGGAGGAGCCATAAAATTGCATACATTTAATTCAAGGTATGACGTATGAGATGATTTCTCTTATTTAAATATCTGTTCATATTAAATATACTGCTATGTGCATTTTTTAACTTCAAACTAAAAAGGAAGTTGCCACGCAGAAAATATCCTCAATATTAAACATGTCATTATCAGCATAGCGGTAATCTTACAAGCGCCATTGTGTGTGTATATATATATATATATATATATATATATATATATATATATATATATATATATATATATATATAATATATATAGATATATATATATATATATATATATATATATATATATATATATATATACATTATAAAATAAATCTGTAATAAATACAATAACCTCTTAACTTCTCAATTCCTACACACATTTTGGATATGCTTGTCACCACAAATCATGTGACCCAATTGTAGAAACAGATGACGTAAACCTGATGCCCAGAAAGGATTCGAACCAGCAGCCGATATGTCAGAATGAGATGAACGTTAACTGCTTGATTGAAAAAAAAAAAAAAAAGATTATTTCCGCTCATACATACATGTATCTGGCGACTTCAGACACATTTTATATGACTTGAAACACGTAGCTATACATATATATATATATATATATATATATATATATATATATATATATATATATATATATATACATACTAGAGTTCCGATACCTCAAAATCCGTACGATTATAAAAAGTAACATCGCATTTCCAAGTCTATCTGCATCCTTGTGAACCAAGACTTCCAGACTGAGCAAAGTACTCGTTGAATGTTTGGAGATTCATCTAACGGCTGCATATTCACCAGATCAGGAGTCAAATTCATTCATTCGATATTCAGTATTCATCAGACCAAGGCTAATGGCAGCCCAGGAACTCGTCATCCCTAGACTTATTACACCACGAATTAAGACTTGCTAAATGAAGATTGGGCTGATCAAACTACGACTCGAAACCCATTACACCAAAACCATAGACTCATCTCATCATTAACCAATACGTAAAGACTCGCCAAACCAAGACTTATCAAACCAAGAATGAAGACTTGCTAATTGAAGATTAGACTTATCAAACCACGACTCAAGATCATTAAACCAAAGCTATAGACTCATCTCATCATTAACCAATACGTAAAGACTCATCAGACCAAGACTTATTACACCAAGAATGAAGACTTGCTAACTGAAGATTAGACTTATCAAACCACGACTCCAGACCATTACACCAAAACCATAGACTCATCACATCATTGACCAATACGTAAAGACTCGTCACACCAAGACTTATTACACCGAAGAATGCAGACTTGCTAACTGAAGATTAGACTGATAAGACCGGGACTCCAGACCATTACACCAAAGCTATAGACTCGCCATTAACCAATAGTTAAAAAGGCTCGTCAGACCTAGACTCATAACACCTAAGCGGCAAGACTAAAAGGCAAAAAGAAACACGAAGAAAGCGGAAAAAAAAAACTTCGAGAAGACCTTCCCTCTGTCGAAGGGGGAGACGGGAACGGTGGAGGGGTGCATATGGACGAGAAAGGGAGGGACGGAGGTTGAAGGAGGCAGAGGATAATCCTCTTCTAAGTAATTGGATGTTAACTGGCGCGACATTGAACAGGGAAGAGAGGTGGGAGGGAGAGGACGAAGAATGGGGGGAAGGATTACATGGGCTGACTCAATGGGAAGACACGGTATATACAAGATGGGAAAGATATTATCAGAGAAGATGGGGGAAGGGCGAAGGAAGAGAGAGAGAGAGAGAGAGAGAGAGAGAGAGAGAGAGAGAGAGAGAGAGAGAACTTTCATAAATTCCAAAACTGAATGTGAACATTATTGCCGTATGAATTATAATTTTTTTTTTTTTTCCGTCCAGGACATTTTAACTGATGCAATACGTCAATGGGACGGTAATAGGTCTAACTTCTGTATTCATATCAATGAATTAAATAAGGTCATGGTATTAGCCAATATATTTTAAACGAATAAACAGTATAGCAATTAATGAACACCAATCAAGAATTCACTAAGTAGTGACCTTACGCCTAAGAGGAAGTGTTAGGTCTAGTGTTTAGGTCTAGACTTCGCGCGCAGACATTGTTCCAGTGGACCTTCCTTGCATCGCTACCATCATAACAAACCTGAAAGCTGAATTAGTCTACCATGCAAACAATAACCATCAACAGCTCATCTGCCTCATCAGAGGGCAGTCAAATCTACTTGAAACTAATGAACATGGTTGCCACACGACACTCCATGTTTAGAGATCGGCCAAACTTTTGATTTCTCTTTCTGGCTCTGCGTCCATAAATTCATGTCATCTTTCCTCTTTGGAGTAGCGCTTATAGGCTTCACTCTTGCCTTTTCACTTTCTTATTCTTTTCTCCCTCAGATTTACAATTTTTTCATTCTTCGTGCACGATAAAAAAAAAAAAATAATTAAATTTACTTGAGTCCAGTCCTAGAATTTGGTGCCCGAGAAAGGAGCCACTTATCACACTGTAAGCAGAACGAATAAATGTATTACCGAATCGAAGTGTTGTATATAACATTCTGGAAGACGTTTTTCAGTTATCCATGTCGTTCTTTACTCAATCTGTAATCGTGATTTGTTTACCATGGAGTATACGGGAACTACAGTCCTATATTTGCGAGTAGACCGCATGTTACTGTCATGTCGAGTTTCACTGTTCCAGGTACTACCGTAGAATGGGGAAAGTTCAATTGTTTACCGAAGTTAATTTTACCTATATATATATATCTTATATATATATATATATATATATATATATATATATATATATTATATTTGTGTGTGTGTGTGTGTGTTATATATATATTATATATATATATATATATATATATATATATATATATATATATATATATATAATATATATTGCAATAATCGCCACTATCACCCAAATATCCTACACACGACATCTGGTTGGTGGACTCTTGATCAGTTAATTGCTAAGGCAATTTAAATCTATGATAGTCTTCATATCCGGAACTTTTTGATGAATGAATTATTTTTAATGTACCTAGTACCTTCATTATTTCCTCTTGTCTGCAAACAGCTAGGTAGGCAAGAAAAAGGCAATAATAATCTTGATATTACAAAGCCTGTTTTGAATATCAAGTAAATCAGTCACAGACAAAATAAGAAATCTACTTAGCATCGATAAAATTTATGTATCTAACGCTCCTAAAAACAATATTGTAAAAGAAAATTAAAACTGATAGAATAAGGACGAAATTGGTATAACAGGGCGTTTGTGGATGCGATGAAATTCCACCTTGAAATAATCTAAAACGCAAAATTTAGAAGAATCCCGAAGAGGAGTTTACTCATAAATCTACAGTTTAAACATTCACTTTGAGAAGTGTTTTTTTTTTTCCTTAATATTCATTATTTATTCTTAGCTGAGATAATCTATCCTCAACAGCTAATATCACTGAAACTAATAGCAATTGGGATACTGTCGTCTCTCCTCACCACTCGATAGAAATTGCAATTCAAATTGATTAGCTAACCGGATGCATGATAGAAGAATCTCTATTGAACTGCGTTAATTTAGTAATTATGGACTAAAAACCTACCCATGCTTTAAAAAAGTTCTCCAACGAAAGATAAATCCACCTATTACGTAAACATTAATGTCAAAAAATGAAACTTGTACAAAATCCTATAACACTAAAGAAATCTAAAATATATAGATTAGTTAAAACTAGATCCAACAGAGGTCCATTCAATTCTGCAATGAATCTACATAAATGTATCCCCAGAAAAACATTCGAGGTAACGTCAAGAAATGATGGATTCCCCAAATGGAAGTAACTACCACACCGTTGTCAATAAATTTGGCTATTCTTGAATTATCGAAAGTTGCCCCCAAAATGCCTCCACAATTCTTAACTCCTAGCATTAACGTCTTATAATGCATTCTATTTCTCTTGATTATAATATAGGTGAATCTGTAAACGAGTCAGAAAACTGTGGCTTATTTGGGTTACAGAAAAGAAGTTATCCCAAATATAATTAGGCTATCAATCAGTTTTGCGCTGAGGTATAATTTTGTTCATTATCGTGTCGCACGTTATGATGGATGTATCACTTTCATTCGCCATATATATATATATATATATATATATATATAGTATATATATATATATATATATATATATATATATATATAAAAATATATATATATATATATATTTTTTATACATACAATCGATTAATAAATAAATAAATTAGAAATTTATGTCATCAGAATTTTTGGTGAAAAGGAAGAACACCAACCCACAATAACCTAACCTGGCCTAAAGAAAGAAAGAAAAAAAAACGAACTTCCTAGATAGTGACCCCCTCGTGTTTTAACCCTGTATATATCCACCATTGCGGCTTGCTTAGTACAAGCCCGTTGGGGATTACCGTGAAAACATAAACAAAAGACTGTAAAATCATGGAGATATTGACCCCCAAGATATATTAGTCCTAGGTAACGATCGCCGAAAACCTTGGGGTCACTATCTAGGAAGTATAAAATAAACTGCAACAAACCTTAGCGGTCTATTACAAGTGAGAATAGGTTATAATGCCACTAGAAAGTGGGTATATACCGTATGTAATTTCCAATTTCGAACGTGAATGACTGTTCACGCCCTTACAAAATTCAACTCTAAAGTCTACTAAGACTTACAGTACCGACAGTTCATTGGCCTTATATCAGAACTGGCTCTTGTTCCTGGAACAGCAAAGCTATAAAAAAAAAAAAAAATGCTGGTTTACTTGAGATAGATTCTTCGATGAGCTCTATGCTGACTAGACGTTTGTTTGGCGGCCGCTGATTAGCTGGTACCGGGAGGAAGGCAACTCCCAGCCAATCAGCGGCCGCCAAACAAACGTCTCGCAGGCATAGGGCTCACCCAAGAATCTACCTTAAGTGAACCAGCTATAGGCACTTACCAATAAGTGTCGACGGACTGTTGAATCTAATGGTACAATGTCGGAAATAACCAAAATTTCTAATATTATCAGTCACAGAACTGTATACAGCATGTGCAATGGACAGCCTAGATTAATGCAAAAGACTACACAACAGTAAAACAACTATAAATAAACAAAAACCCTAGACCAACACTGCTGAAGAGGAACGTTGGAAAATATGTAGAAACTCCTGCTGTTATAACTATAAATATACATATGTATATACAACTGTGGATCTTCAACTATCACAATAATATCATATCATAGCGTCTTGTTCGATTTATTCTAGAATCTAGACCAATATCTGGTGCACTGAGTAGACTACGAGATACTCTAGAATCTAGACCTACATCTGGTACACTG
>NC_087218.1:42116707-42119207 GCF_015104395.2 Macrobrachium nipponense
AAAAAAAAAAAAAAAAAAAAAAAAAAAAAAAAAAAAAAAAAAAAAAAAAAAAAATGCCGGAAACCTACAATTCCATATTTCATATTGGGCCACATTTATTGAAATCACCGACATGGATTAAATATTGATTCAGTAAATTAAATGTATAAAATTTAATTTCGTAGAGTTTTCCTTTTTTGTGGGGGTGGGGGAAGGGAAGGGGGTGGAGGTAGGAGGGAATTGGAATAGTAAGGGGGCAGGGTATCCAGATGCCATCACAAAGGGGTAGTAGGGTGCTGGGAAGGGGGACGATGGAGGTTTGAGTTTGGGTAGGGGAGGGGAGGGAAGGGGAGGGGAGGGGTCAAGGAACAAGCCCCTCCCCCTCTCCTCCTCTTCCCCCTCACCCCAGGGTCAAAATAGCCCGCCTCCTCCTCTCAACAAATGGACATTTCTGCTTATCATTTTCAATTTTCCAGCCATTAATATCCGTAATACGAATATTTTGCATCATCAAAGGGACCGCCCTGGATCCAGGGCTTTTGTAATATACACCGGAATTAAAATCCAAATCATCACCGGGATACAAAATGCATTTCTATCGTCCCCACTCTCTCTCTCTCTCTCTCTCTCTCTCTCTCTCTCTCTCTCTCTCTCTGCTGATATCACAGCCTAGAAAAATAAATAGACAAATGAATCCTTTCTATTTATGTGTAAGTATAATTGAACAGTGTCTCCATTGGATTAGTGGGAGAAATAATACTTTTCTACAGGTTCTTCTTTACATATATGTATGGATATATATATATATATATATATATATATATATATATATATATATATATATATATATATATATATATATATATATATATAGTCGAATATATGCCTATATACGTAAAACACACACACATACACACATATATATATATGTATATCATTACATATATATATATATATATATATATATATATATATATATATACATATATATATATATATATATATATATATATATATATATATATAGTCCATTTTCCATTTTGCATTCTCCACTCCGTTTTGATTTAAACAAGCAAACCCCACGCTGGTGCCCACTGGTATTCTAGTGAACTATTGGGCCAGATGGTAGGAACGCCACCCAGAACGAACAACATGATCCGAGAGTTTTGTTTTACCTCCAAGACCTTAGAGCTCATAAAGCGAGAGACAAGAGTTGAATCCCACAAAAGGGAAATAACTTGGGACCAACTTAAAAAAAAAATCTTGTAGGCCTAGCCATTTAGTTAATAACTTGTTTTGATGGTTATTCGACTTCGCGGGTCGCATCGGGATCTGGAAGGTATGAGGCTAGCAACCTCATCCTAATGAATTGCAGCAAATGGGAAAGTTACGTCCTCAGGTGCAGCCCCCTTCATCAAAGGTTATATATAAGCATGAATTTTGATATATATATATATATATTATATATATATATATATATTATATATATAGATATGTAGTATATGTATATGTAATATGTATATGTTTATAGGTGATGTATATGTATATATAATATATATATATATATATTATATATATAGTATATATATAATATATATACTATATATCTATTTATCTATATATATATATATATATATATATATATATATATATATTATATAATTTAATATATATATATATATATATATGACTGGTGAAAATGTTTTGTTACAACAGAATTCCATCTAATAAAAGGAGCCCCTAAAAACACAAAATAGAGAGAAAAGTACTATATTTCAGAGACTGCTGTCTCTCCCTCTTCAGTAGATGAATGAGAAAAGTTTACAGAAAAGGTGGTATTTATACCAAGAGGTCCATCCACAGGCAAGCCAATTTAGGTCACCTCGCTGATAATCTTCCTTTAAACTTCTTAAGCGTTGGTTGAATGAAAATCTTGTCGATCGTATCTGAATCCCATGCTCCTTTTGAGATGTTCATATTACCTGCCTCTCTTTTTATTAAGGCCGATTCCATCATTTGACTCTTGTGCCGGCAGTTGCTGCTATAAATTATACGTCGACAAATTCCAGTTTTTTACTATGGTATTTGTAAATTATATGTGACATTTAAAGCCAGTTTATACTATGGTTATGTTCATTTATATGGTTGAAAATAGCTGAGTTCTGTTGTTCATACCTAACTGACCGTTTGCGTTGTATTAATCTCTGGGGAAGTGATTTACCTGTAAATCCGATGTAAGATTGGCCATAGTCTTGGCATGGGATTTGATGAACCCCAGTGTCCTTGGGGGATGTCTTTTGTTGGACATTAATCAGGGATTTGGCTAAGGTGTTTGGGTAAGTAAATGCAAAAGGGAATTTTTCACGTATAATTTATAGCAGCAACTGCCGGTACAAGAGTCAAATGATGGAATCAGCCTTAGTAAAAGAGAGGCAGGTAATGAACATCTCAAAAGGAGCATGGGATTCAGATACGATCGACAAGATTTTCATTCAACCAACGCTTAAGAAGATTAAAGGAA
>NC_087218.1:42124207-42134207 GCF_015104395.2 Macrobrachium nipponense
GGAAAGAAACTGCATAGCATTGGATAACCCATCGCGGTTTCGGGCAGACGAGTTCCGGGACGGAGAGCGGAAGTGGGCCAAAACGAAATTTGGAGACGGTGAAGGGCGGAGAACATGACACTAAAAGGCGGAATCAAATGCCGTGATATGAAAGGAAATAGAATTTTGTTTTATACAAAAACACACGAAAGAATGAAAGCAAAATGGATAAACAGAGTTTAATTTATACCAATGATGAATAATTCATAATCAACAGAAATCTTATCATGCATGAGATGAAAGAAAAAATGAAAAATACTTCGGATGAACAATTCTAAAATAGGGAACGAGAAAACACTTGAATTACGATGATCAGCTTCTTTTTTCTTCTTCTTCTTCGGCTTCAGGTTAAATAGAGTATGACCTTTGAATTTACACTGTAATCATAATTCTAAACACGAAAGACTAAATATTCTCGAGTCATGTACATGTACATACGTTAATACATAATTGCATATATAAACTAAGCTGTTTCCTTTACAGAGAAAACAATATGAACAGCTTATATATATATGATATATATATATATATTATATATATATATATATATATATATATATATGAGAGAGAGAGAGAGAGAGAGAGAGAGAGAGAGAGAGAGAGAGAGAGAGCGCAAACCCACCTTATTCAATTCCAAAACACACCTCGTATCACCCAAAATGAATGTGACGGGACAGGTAATAAAAATAATACCCGCCCCTCCTAATACAAAGTTATAAAGATTTCGTGGTTAAAAGGACACAGTCTTGGCATCCCAGGTAAGCCCTGGCATGTGCGCCCTATCATTTGGCCAATAAACCAACTTTTACCTCCTGCTACCTGAGCCTCATACCGTTAGCTACCTGTGCTATATCGCCTCGCGGTGCGTGATTGCTTCCCTTGGGATCACGCACTACCTCATTTCTCTCTCTCTCTCTCTCTCTCTCTCTCTCTCTCGACAACAGGGTAAATATAGTACTTATAACGAGAAAGGTTGTATCCCGTGATTCTGTTATCAAATTAAACTCTCTCTCTCTCTCTCTCTCTCTCTCTCTCTCTCTCTCTCTCTCTCTCTTCTCTACAACGGAAAAATAAATCTATAATTAAGACGGATTCATCGAAATCATCTTCCTATCAAATTTATCTCTCTCTCTCTGTTTTTACATTTGAAAAATAAATCTATCAGTAAGAAGTTTGTATCCAATGGTCTAGTTAATAATTTCTCTCTCTCTCTCTCTCTCTCTCTCTCTCTCTCTCTCTCTCTCTCTTTACGATAGAAAAAATAAATATGTTACTAAGAAAGTTGTATCCGATGATCTTATAATACAATTAATCTCTGTCTCTCTTTCTCTTTTCCTTAACAATAAAAAATAAATATGTATCTAAGAAGGTCGTATCCAATGATCTTATTATAAAATTAATCTCTCTCTCTCTCTAATTGAAAAATAATCTATAACTAAGAATGTTATGCCCAATGAACTTTGATACGAATTATGATGTTCGATGATAATAATATGTTCGCTGAAACATCTTCGAAGCATTCATGAAGTATTAAGAGAACTTTAAATTACTACAATAATTACTGCTTATATTATACCGTAGACTCTCATTTACAACAATTACTGATCTACAAAGCTAACACCGAAAAAACCTGGGCATTTAGAAGGATTTCTGAATTAATAGATTTAATTACACCATCATGACGCATCGGTTTCAGTGTTTCTAAATGCATTCCTACATCTCTATGCTAATTGTTTAAATAATAAAAATTCAATTTTTTGCTCTTTGTGCAAAAGCTCTAAGCTGTGGATAGCTGTCCGTGTGTGTGTGTGTGTGTCAAAGATAGGTTTTCCACTCTCTCTTTCTCTCTCTCTCTCTCTCTCTCTCTCTATGTCTGCCTGTTTGTCTGTCTGTCTGTCTCTCTCTCCCTCTCTCATTCTCAGCCATTTATCTATATGCTAACTGTCAGAGAGGTGAAAATAATAACATTTACGCAAAAACACACAACTGATAACAATTAGTTACACGCGAGTGTGTATGAATAGCTTTTCTCTCTCTCTCTCTCTCTCTCTCTCTCTCTCTCGCAAAATGCCCCATACTTATCTAACCCACCCAACAGGTAACACCCAAAT
This sequence comes from Macrobrachium nipponense, assembly GCF_015104395.2. Classification (NCBI taxonomy): domain Eukaryota; kingdom Metazoa; phylum Arthropoda; class Malacostraca; order Decapoda; family Palaemonidae; genus Macrobrachium; species Macrobrachium nipponense. The sequence continues at coordinate 42,126,358 of NC_087218.1, forward strand.
TCACCACTTATTTTTTTTTCTTAAAAAGGCAAAAAACAACGATACGTGAGACCCTTATGACAATGGTGAAGAAACCGACTCCCACGAGAGAGAGAGAGAGAGAGAGAGAGAGAGAGAGAGGAGAGAGAGAGATAGGTGAAATTATTGGTCAGGACCATTTCCCAAGGAGCAGCACCTTATCACCGAAGGAAATCTTGATGCGTGGAGAGGAAAGACGCCGCTGTACAAATATACAAGTGACTACGTTATAATGGTGGCTTCATTTCGCGTTCTGAGTTACTTTGGGTGCTGTTAATCACAGTTTCCTCCCACCTGATGGCAATAATAATAATAATAATAATAATAATAATAATAATAATAATAATAATAATAATAATAATAATAAATCCTCACGTAGCACGAGTCTTCAAATGGAGAAACAAATCCATAGTTATGTAAATATACATATATTTGAATTTAAAACTCTAAGGATAGCTTTCGAGAATCTATTCGGTTCCCCTTATCAATCTAGAGATTGATAAGGGCAACCGAACAGATTCCCGGATGCTATCCTTAAAATTTTAAATTTAAATATATGTACATTTGCATAACTGTGGATTTGTTTTCCTCCAATAATAATAATAATATAATAATAATAATATAAAATAATAATAATAGGCAAACATATGACAATACACAAAGCACTACACCCAAGAGCAAATACGGACAGACTATACATAACACGAAAGGAAGGATGGAGAGTTCTACTAAGTATAGATGACTGCGTCAACATTGAGACGGAGCACTGGGGCAATATCTGAAAACCAGTGAAGACGAATGGCTAAAGAGTGCATAGGAAGAAAAGGACTGATAAAAGTAGACGAAGACCCACAAATATACAGAGACAGGAGAATGACAAACAGAACAGAGCTGGCACACAAACCAATGCACGGACAATACATGAGACAGACTAAAGAACTAGCCAGGGATGACACATGGCAATGGCTACAGAGGGGAGAGCTAAGAAGGAAACTGAAGGAATGATGACAGCGGCACAAGATCAGGCCCTAAGAACCAGATATGTTCAAAGAACGATAGGATGCAAATAACATCTCTACCATATGTAGGAAGTGCAATACGAAAAATGAAACCATAAACCTACGTAGCAAGCGAATGTCCGGCACTTGCAGCACCAAGTCAAAAAGAGGCATGATTCAGTGGCAAAAGCCCTCCACTGGAGCCTGTGCAAGAAACATCAGCTACCTTGCAGTAATAAGTGGTACGAGCACCAACCTGAAGGAGTATAGAAAACGATCAGGCAAAGATCCTCTGGGACTATGGTATCAGAAACAGATAGGGTGATACGTGCAATAGACCAGACGTGACGTTGATTGACAAAATCAAGAAGAAAGTATCACTCATTGACTGTCGCAATACCATGGGACACCAGAGTTGAAGAGAAAGAACTGGAAAAAATGGATAAGTTATCAAAGACCCTGGAAATAGGGGAAATTAGGATATGGGATATGCCAGTGGAAATTGTACCCATAATCATAGGAGCACTAGGCAAGATCCCAAGATCCCTGAAAAGGAATCTGGAAAAACTAGAGGCTGAAGTAGCTCCAGGACTCATGCAGAAGTGTGTGATCCTAGAAACGGCGCACATAGTAAGAAAAGTGATGGACTCCTAAGGAGGCAGGATGCAACCAGAAACCCCACACTATAAATACCACCCAGTCGAATTGAAGGACTGTGATAGACACAAAAAAGAAAAGAAAACAAAGAACAAAAAAAAAATATATATATATATGTATATATATATATATTATAGTATATATATATTATATATATATATATATTATATATATATTTATAATGATTATTATGTATTATTATTATTAATTATCCATTAGTATTATTATTATTATTATTTATTATTATATTATTATTATTATTAGTTATTATTATTATTATTATTATTATCAATAATACAGCAGTAGTAGTAGCAGCAGCAGCAAAAGTAATAATTAATAAGTTTAATTTGGAAACTGTTATTATTATTATTTTATTATTATTATTATTATTTATTATTATTATTATTATTATTATCCAGAAGTTTAATGCAACCTAGAAAGAGAAAATCCAGTGACGAATTATTTATTCACATACAATGACATACATCATACATACATACAACCACACACACACACACACACACATATATATTATATATATATATATATATATATACATACAGTATATATGAATGTGTATGTACATATGTGTGTGTTATATTCCAACGAAATTACACACGGCTACAATTAAAATACATAAACGGTTCTTACTTTAAAAAAAAATAAGAAAGGGAATATCTAAAACTAAAATTATAATTGTTCATATCTGACCATTAACCTACCAGCTACAGATAGCTAAAAAAAAAAAACACTTTTTTAAAATATTCCTGGATAACACACTTAGTTCTCTCTTTAACAATCCCATCCAGGTAAGTTAGGCAAGAATCATAGCGGCCGTCCCCGACCCCCATTCCCACACCTTTCGAGACAGGTAAGGGAACAGGTTTCCCAAAGTCTTCGACATTCTCGTACTAAAATTAATAGTCGAATAAAGCATAATTTTACCTGTGTAGTGACACAGGTAAAATTATGACACCTGATACTTTAACAAATTATAGTCAATAATCACTTAATCAAATTTCTTAGATATATACTTTAGAACATTATAGTCAATAACACTTAATTACATTTCTTAAAATTATATACCTTATAATATTACGGCCAATAACCACTTAATTACACTTCTTAGAGATATATACTTTAGCAATTTACAGTCAATAACCACTTAATCACATTACTTAGAAATAAATACTTAGGAAATTACAGTCAATAACCACTTAATCACATTCCTTATAAATAAATACTTTAGAAAATTACAGCCAATAACCACTTAACCACATTTCTTAGGGATATAATTTCAAAGGTATCAATATTTGGGTCTTCATGTCAATAAAAATTTTAGAGACAATTCTCAATTAAGAGATAGATTTTAATTTCAGAGAAATTATAAGATTAATAATAAAAATTATAATCATACAAATTATAGGTCAAAAGTCAATAAAACGATGCTGCTTCTAGAGATATAGTGAGAATGAACTTATTCTGAAGCAAACATTATGCAACCATAGCATCAAGAAACCTATTACTGTTACTCATATTCGTAATGCATTATAAATCATACACTCTATAGCCCCTGTTTACTATGTAGCCTGCCTTTCACTGTGGCCTTTTATTAAACGCTATTATTATTAACTTTTCAACAATACTAATTGTCTTGCGCCCCCGATATTGTCTTTCAATAGAGGTGCTCAAATAAACTAAGTTCTATTGCCCCTTAATACATCGCTAATCTTGTAATTAACTTTCAACACTAATCCTTCATATAGCTGCAGAGTAATTAAGAGAATGAGTACCTTACAATTATCCTTAAGATCCAGTAGAAGAAATATTTATTTAATACTCAAACTTATCCTCTAGGGAAAATACCACCATCTTTCCTAAAGAAATAAAAAGTAAAAAATGCGCCGAAGCTTCTTCAGCGCAATCGACTTTTCTGTACAGCGTATAAAGCTGTATGAAACTCTCAGCCACGGCCCATGAAACTTTCAACCACGGCCCGGTGGTGGCCCGTATTGTTGGCAACTATAGAAAGGCCAAACGCACGATCATGGCTAAATTTAACCTTAAATAAAATAGCAGCTACTGAGGCTAGAGGGCTGCAATATGGTATGTTTGATAATTGGAGGGTGGGTGATCAACGTACCAATTTGCAGCCCTCTAGCCTATGCGGATTTTAAGGTCAGAGGCAGGACACAAAAATTGCAGACGGACAGACAAATAGTCCATCTCAGTAGTTTTCTTTTACAGAAAACTAAAAAGGATCAGTGTAAAATTCTTTAGCCTCCTAAATCAAAATGTCTTTCAAGCAATTCTCTCAATCATCCTGCAGACGGAGTACTTCACTAAACTTTATCTTAACCTCCAAATTTAAAAAAAGAAAAAAGAAAAGGTTCCTACATGTTTTCAGATTCAATGATTTCATCCGGCAGAAATTTCTTGAAGATTTCTCAAGAAATAAAGACAGTTCCTTCCGTCTCCTCAACAAATAACGTCTCTTCCTGCTATCTCAACAATACTGTTTCTGCTATACCCCATAAACTAATACATTAGCCTTCCTATCTCCTGAAAATTAATGTTTTTTCCTCCTACGAGAAATTGAAAAGCTTAACCTACCTCAAAATTATTCATCTTTATGTAAATGATGTATGGTGCCTTAGTAAAAAAAAATCTAGTCCATAAAAAATCTTTTTTAGTAATTTATACAAATGATAAAACGTATGATTTGAAAAGTATAAGTATTTTATACCCGCCGCTGTTTTGTGTTCGTCAAACACGTATACCTGATTTCCTTAACCCCCTTACAATTCCCTCATGACCTACATCCGTCAAGCCAATCAGCAGGGTCATTTAAAAAAATAATAGTTGGTGGTCAGCAGAATGTCAGCACATTTGAAACAGCCGGGCGACGAAATGAGAAACAATCAGGGCTAATCTGCGCCACAGGCAACGTGACAACAGCAAAACAATTATTAAAATCACAGCGAACGACGCCACAAATCGCCATGAAATTTCCGGCTAATCACAACACAAATATTGTTTACTAAACACGACAGCACCGAAATCATCGGAGCGATTCGAAAAAATGGCTTTTGAAGGGCAGCCGAAATAGCGCCACATTGCAATCCACGTAGCAGTTCCGGCATCCTAGCTCTGGCATCTATCACCAGCGCTGCCATATGATATGACAAGTCCGGTGGCACCCAATGGAAGCTGCCATAATCTCCGCCATCATTAAAAAAAAAAACTCCCATGGCATGTGAAAGCAGCTACCATACAGGACAACCCCCAGCCCCACCCCCCAATACCACCATACCTGCAAGACAAGAGAAGGATCCACCCTCGGATGTCCAATATAGGTAGTCATAAAAACCCCTCCGTATGGATGCCGATATATTGTAGCTTCTGAAAAGGAATTATTTTTATGACATGGCGAGGGGTGGGTGGAAGGTGGGGGGGAGGATATGGAGGGGGTTGGGGATTGGTTAAGGGAACGCACAAAAAGGGTCTCGACCGTCATTTGTTGGGAAAGAGCGGTATTTCTCTGACCCCTTTCGATGGATGGAAAATGGGTTTTTATTCCATCCCCCCCACTTCTTTTGCCTTTCTTCTTTCTCCCCTGTTTCTATCGTTCTCTGGACGCTCTCCCCTCCCCTTTCATTTATGTTTCCCTTCTCCCATTCGAGCGTGGTTTTTCTTCGGTAATCTTTGTCTTTCTCGTAATTCACTCGGGGAGTTTTTTTTTGTTTTTTTTTTTTTTTCCCTATATCATGAAATACGTTTTCCAATGTCGATATCATTGGAAAATTCGAGCGCATTTTTACACCTGGACTCAAAAAGTTTTTTCCCAATTACTTTGAATAATTCTGATTTTGCTTTCGACTTGGAACCTCCTCTCTTTCATCCCCTTATTCTCTCTCTCTCTCTCTCTCTCTCTCTCTCTCTCCTCTCTTGTTGTGTCACTCTTCAATGACGGTCTCACACAATGAACAGGATTTATACTTTTATAAAAAAAATAGAATGCTATAAAATAATGAAAATGGGGTAATTGAATAACTGATTTCGGATTATGAATTGGACATTTACGGGCTGCTGCCAACTTTAATGAAAGTTGAGATTACCGACTAGAAATTAGCCGATCCCTGAACCACACAAAATATCACTCGGGGTCCCTTACATCTCCAGATTTACAAGCAGGATAGAATCAAGCCAGTCTCCGGGCTGACGGAGATGAGGATACAAGTGCTGAGGAAATGGAACTGAAGAGGACAGAATTCAAAAGCAAATATACAAGAAATAGAGAAAGAGTGGGGCAGACCCATTTGTATCTCGGTGTTCCTTTCATTATCAGATTTGAAATCGGGATAGAATAAAGCCAGTCTCCGGGCTGACGGAGATGAGGATACAAGAGCTGACGAAATGGAACGATAAAAAAAGAGAATAAAGACGCAAATATACAAAGAAAACAGAAAGAGGGGCAGACCCATTTGTATATTTGCTGACCAGTTAAGGTCTTTGTCCTGGAATGCTTTCTACAGTCTATGAGGAATTTCTTAATTCTAATCACAAAACAATACTAGTTTTTCAATGCAAAGACTCATGTAACGCGCCTAATTAAAAATGAATTAGAAGAGAGATTAATTGACTTATTAATACGAGTAATTGGCGATACAGCAGTACCGGTCATCAACATAGATCATTTGTAAGAAAGTAATTTAGACGCTTCTTTTAAGATGGATGAATATAAGAGCTAATTCAAAATAATAAAAAAAAATAAGATGTGGTCATTAATTATCCAATAAACGAAGTTGAAAGGTAAACATTTTAAGAAGCAAAACTAGCGAAAATGGAATAAAATAAGAAGAGAGAAAAGAGTGAATATTAACTCGGAATGAAGATAAGACGAGAACAGTAATTAAGCGATAATCAACTTCCTAATAAAAGAAGAGGGTAAAAATGCAGTTTTTCTTAGAAAATAAAATATATGGAAACCGGTTAATGAGTCAAGGCAAGTACAGAGATTCCAGGTAAAATACATAAAATGTTTTGATTTACTAAATACTGGTAAAAGAATGGGAAAATGTACAATCAATGAGATTACTTTGCTCTCAAGAAAATCTAATATTAAATCCGCTTCACAACCGCGAATTGTCCAAGGAAGAAACCTGATTGTTAGTCGACTGTTGAGGGTTGCAGCTAAGGTGAGTTAAAAAAAAGTATCTGTTAGTTTAACCAGACCACTGAGCTGATTAACAGATCTCCTAGGGCTGGCCCGAGGGATTAGATATTTTTACGTGGCTAGGAACCAATTTGTTACCTAGCAACGGGACCTACAGCTTATTGTGGGATCCGAACCACATTATATCGAGAAATCAATTTCTAATCACCAGAAGCAAACTGCCCTCACTCCACGTTGGCAGAGCGGGGAATCGAACTCGGGACTACCGAATCGGTAGGCGAGCACGTACACCATTTGTCCAACGAGGAACTAGCTAAGGTGAGTGTGGAGTGGGGGTGAGTGAGAAAAAGGTAACAGGCACTGATATTCGATGTTCTATCTGTTTGTGTATCGGGACGTAATTGAAAATGGGGAAGTCTTAATTAGGTCTTGCCCACGTTTCATTAATAAGGCATATACTCTCTCTCTCTCTCTCTCTCTCCAAATTTGTGTAAAATAAAAATACAAAATCAGATAACAATAACATTGCTTTCACGACAACCGAACGCCTACCAAAGCAGACCTATTCCGCCCGCCCCCCAAACTCTCTCTCTCTCTCTCTCTCTCTCTCTCTCTCTCTCTCTCTCTCTCTCCAGATTCCTGACATCTTTTCTTCCTTAGATTCAGCTCCCTTCAAAACTTCCCCCTTCCATCAAATTCTCACGTTTAATTCTTTCCTTCTTCCAAACATTCTAAAAGCTCAAAGATTCCTCTTCGATCTCGCGTGTACACACACACACACACACACACACACACACACGTGCGTCAAGTCAGCGTTTTACATGTGATGGCAGACTCTGGTACTGTGGCACTGTTGCACTGCATTAAGAGGGGTTAAGTGCTATTATGATCAAAACCGATTAAAAAAACAGGATCTGCTTTTCATTTCCCAAAAACTTACCACAGTTTCATTTCGCGCAGATGTTCCATATAGCTACAAAGTTGATTTTCATATCGATATT
>NC_087218.1:42141707-42154207 GCF_015104395.2 Macrobrachium nipponense
AAAGAACTGAAAAAACTTTATCCAACAAATATGTAAATGTTTCAAACAACATGTTTTACTTGACCGAAAAACCTTTACTTAAAACTATGACATTAATATTTAGGTTAAAACAATCATTTGTTCTCAAACCACAACCTGAATATTTTTAGATAAAACGAAAAAATTCGTTTGTTATTAAAAAGTTACTTGACATTCAAGAGTTTTGCGAAATATAATGAATATAATTTTATCTACTCACCTTAACGCCACTAGTTCTTGATCTAAAACTATAATTAACATTTTATATAACATAAAAAAAATCTCTCAGGTGATTTGGAGTACAGCTAATACTCCACTTCATTAATAGCATTAGGTAAATACCATCAACTGCCCTCCCCCATCCCCACCCCACCTAAGAAATCCCCTTCACTTACTCATTAAATATTTTTTCCTCTCTCTTTACCTGGTGGTGCAATACAAGGAGCTTTAATGATTGGCCCACCTGAAAGGTTAAATGATTATTGCTTTGGCAATATCCCACATTCCCCTTGTAAATAGTGGGCTAATCAACTTCCCCCCTTCAGCTCCATCCCCCCCCCCCCCCCCCCCCCCCCCCCTCACAACAAGATGACTTCAGATGATGACACATTTAATGGGAAAATATGTTCGTTCGCTATGGCAAGAGTTCGGTTCTTCTTCTTCTAAATCCGGTTTTCTTTGTATTATGCAGTTCTTATTATTTCCATTTCTGGGAATTTTATTTTTCCCGGTTTTAATCGTTAATCTATTTTCCTTATTCATATGTCCTCCTATTCTGCGTTCTCTTGTTTCTATTTTTCTTATTCCAATGTCCTGTTCTTGGTTTCCGTGTTTTTATTTTCCTTATTTCCATCTTCTAATGCTTCGTCTTTCGTTGCATTATTTTTTTTATGTTTTCTTTATTCCTATTTCCTCAAATTCGAGTTATCTTCTTTCTAATTACCTCATTTAACATATATCTATTCAATCACCAATTCATTCAATTCACGGTCTTTGCATTTCACTGGAGGATCAGATCATTCACTGGCACTCATCATTCGTTCACTAACAACAGCATTACCCACCTCTTGTTTCTCAATTTCAAAAGACGTCAATTCCTACACATTATCTTCTTCTTGTTCATTCTCCATGTTATTGAGTTCAACTCTCTTTTTACTGACTTGATTTGCATGTATATTCCTCTGATTCTAATCCTGTCTTTAATTATTCCATTATTCTTCTTGTTTTTTTTTTAGGGGGTGGGGGGAGTTTAGAGCAGATGGGTGTGGCGCTGCAAGCGTTGCTGTTAAGCTTCATTAAGCATAATGTGGGTGAAAGAAGGCTAGCAGGTTATTTTTTTTTATTAATTCTTCTTCTTCTTCTTCTGGTAAGAACTAGTCCTGGCGGACGGGCGGGCAGATACACAAGACAGCAACAACCAATACTACTACAACATGATCTCCTGATTCTCGTCTCGTACCTCAGTAATTTGAACCTCCATTGCTTCCTCCAAGACATCGTCTCCCCTTCATTATCCCTAATGAAAGAATGCCACCAACATCTGGTTTTTTTATCTTCTCTCTCTCTCTCTCTCTCTCTCTCTCACACACACACACATACACACATATATATACGACATATACACAAGTATACAGATACTAAATTACATTATATTATATTAATAATATATATTATATATACATATATATATATATATTATATATACATCAAGCTACAATATCCTTTAATATCTAATTCGCTCTACCTCGGAATTCATATATTTCATATATGTTAAACCAAAGGGGAATCTTTAATTTTAGTCGATAAGAAATTCAAGACGCACAGTAAAGCCTTAGACCACACCGCCACCGCAGAGGCTTCACTGTGCGTCCTGAATTTGTTGGTTGGATGGTTCGCGCCCGTGAGCCGACAAATTTCTTATCGACTAATTTCTTATCCACTAAAAAAATTCCCCTTCGGTTAACATATGAAAATATATTAATTCCGACGTAGAGCGAATTAGATATTAAAGGACATTTGTAGCTCGATGTATGTATATGAATCACGGTAATGTGTATGACATTATATATATATATATATATATAATATATATATATATATATAATGTCATATCACATTACCGTGATTCATATACATACATAGAGCTACAAAGTCCTTTAATATCTAATTCGCTCTACGTCGGAATTAATATATTTTCATATGTTAACCGAAGGGGAATTTTTTAGTCGATAAGAAATTTGTCAGCTCACGGGCGCGAACCATCGAACCAACAAATATATATATATATATATATATATATATATATATATATAATAAGATATATATATATATATATATATACTATATATAATAATATATATATATATATTATATTATATAGTGAGTCATTTTAGTAGTATGAATGTGAAGGAAACAAACCCCCTCTGCTACTTGGCACTGTGACACCGTTGGACCTCAGCAGACTATGGATGCTGGCACTCTGCAGAACAAGTAGCACGCACAAACGTCAAAGATGATGAAAGCTTCTGCCGAACGAGTAGCACTTACGGACTCTTTAAGAACAAGGATGTTGACATTCCTACGAACAAATAGCACGCACGTACACTTACGTACGAGAAGCATACATGAACTCTAAAGGATATATCCTGCTAAATGTACCATAGGCGATGGCGTAGGTTCCTTATAAAAACGAAGATTACACGAGATAAAAAACAAAGTGCTTTTCAGTTCTTCAGTGCTGTTTTTGTAAAGGAAATAAATACTTATCTAATTTTCAAAAATAATAGGTATTCTTTTGGCTGCATACGATATTTTCCAAAAGAAATAAGTTACTTGTCCCCTCTCTTAAATTAACACTCAGAATTGTTTCCTTTGCTGGCAAGGAATTCTGTAAAAGTCATCGTTTTTCTAAGGAAATGAATACTTATTTCATTTTCAAAAACAATACTCAGAGAGATATCGGTTGCTGCCTAGGAATCTATAAAGGATACTGACAAAAATAAATTATTCAGCAGAAGGATGCTTACAAGGAAATGATTGCTATCTTATGATGCTGATAAGGAAAGAAATGATGCAGATAACGCCAGTGGTGCTTTTAAGGGAATGAATAGACTACCGGGTGTTGCTTACAAGGTAATAAATGCTAAACCGTGATGTTTACATGGAAACAGATCCTGTAAAGGGTTGCTGACAATATATAAAGTAAAAAATAAATAGTTCAGAAATATGCCAATTAGGAAAGAGATCCTTTGGAGGAATGCTAAGAAGATGGTGCAATGAAGCTAGACCTTGAAATGGATATGGTAGGATGGTACCATGATGATAGGGAAATAGATACTGTAGATACTGTAGAGAGTTGCTGACAAAGGGTGACGTACTACAGTGTTCTTCTGGCAATGGAATATATATTACGTGGAGATTCTGATAGGGGGAAAAAATACTGTAAAAATACTGACAACAAAAGCGATTCTACAAGAGTGTGACATTATGATAAAGCTTCGAAAACAAACCTTACAGACAAAACTTCACAAAAACCTAAGTCAGAAAGGCAAGATCGTTGGAGAGACCTTGCAAATAGTAAACTAATTCAATCCCGAATTGGGTAAGTATGTATATTAAATTTAATGTGTAACCTCAAAAGATTTTAATTTGTTAAGAAGCAGGAAATATTTTACATCTAGCGAAGGTTTGATTTGTTGAGAGAGAAAGAGAGTATGAATTAGGTGTTAGATTTCTTTTTACGACAATCCTTGATAAGCCTCCCAGTTGTCATACCTATATGCGTATACATATATATATATTATATATATATATATTTATATATATATATATATATATATATATATATATATATATATATATATATATATATATGACTTCATCAATTCCTTGCGCAGTGGATAAACCAGTCTTGAGCAAAAAACAAGTGGCACGGTGTAATCGACACGCCCTACTTCTTGTTGGAAGTTAATAGAGGAGAACGCTAACAAAAGCTAATTATAAATACGAATAAAAGCTTTCAAAGAAATAAATGCATATCAAACACTGAAACGTAATATATAATGACATAAAATGGAACAAGATAAATGTTGATATAGTGTATAAATATTTAATCGTCTATAAATTGAAGGAACGTACTCTAACTTGCATAATGTAAACGAAACGCTAAACCACACAAAAAGAGAAGAACAAAAAAAAAATATATGAATAAATTTAGAAGAAGAAAACTAATCCTGGAACGCATAGTGAACTGTGGAAGCCACCCTACTCTGTTTTTCGGATAAATTGGCTAATGAGGTACAGTCTTCGGCAAAACTGCATTAAACGGATTTCTTAGGCGCCTGAGACAAACAAGGCTTTGTTGTCTGTTGGAACTGGAAATAAAGATCTGATCTGGCGATACCGGACGACAAAGGTGAGCAAGAATGAAAGACAGCGATCTATACCGGTCGACTGAGGAAGGAGGAGGAGGAGGAGAAATTGTTCTCGCCTGAATCACAGGTGGCAGACGGCTCCTTTGCAAGACGAAAACGACCCGGCTCTCTCTCTCCTCTCTCTCTCTCTCTCTCGTTTCAAAATCGCGTTTCCTGGGAGCCATTAAACGACGGTTCGTTAGAGCAAGCTAAAAAAAATACATTCTATCATCATAATCTCAGCAAAAAGCTGCAAAAAAAAAAAAAAAAAAAAAAATTCTGGTCCAGGTACTGAACGTGTATAAAAAAAGAAAAAAGTACAGATGTACCTGATCTGGAATGAGATACATGGAACGACTTCTTGACATCCTCAGGCTTCGTCTAAGATCTTGGTGGCTTTGTATGGCTTGGAAAAATCAATTAAAAATTACCGGAAATTAAGATAAACGAAAAGTCTACTTCCTTATAAAGAGAATGCGATCGTATAGGATGAAGTTAGTGTAAGTGTCACAGTATTTTGTTTCATTTTCTTGTCATGGAGTCGTGGTGATTTAAGTATATCTTAGTTTAACCAGACCACTGAGCTGATTATTAACAGCTCTCCTAGGGCTGGCCCGAAGGATTAGATTTTTATTTGCGTGGCTAGGATCCAATTGGTTACCTAGCAACGGGACCTACAGCTTATTGTGGGATCCGAACCACATTATTTCGAGAAATGAATTTCTAATCACCAGAAATAAATTCATCTGATTCCGCTTGGTAAGGCGGAGAATCGAACTCGGACTACCGAATCGGTAGGCGAGCCCGTAACCCACTCGTCCAACGAGGAACTACGAAATCGTGGTGATTTAAGCTTGCATTCGTATACAGGTTAGAATTCCCGGTTAATTATCTGATTCGTTAAACGAGATATAGTGTTTACTTAATCTTTCATTAGGAAAACACGACACGACTTTAGGAAAATCTGTAGGAAAATATGGAAAGATTCCTCTCCACGAAAAAAAAAGAGCGATGACGCCATCACAACGGAATACCAGTTCTCATTGAGATGCTTCACATAAGCTACAAAAAAATTCACTTAACATCTTCTCTGTCTTTGGACGTTCAAGATGCCTGATTGCCTTCTGCGTAATAAGAACGACATTTTCAGTTATGATACAAACATCGAAATATAAAAAAAGTTACTAATATTTTTTCTCATTTTTTTTTCCGGATTTTTATACTTTCAATGGTTACGAGTTAAGGAGATCCTTTGCATAAGACGAATATCCAAATAATTTTGAAAAGTAACTGATGACGGTGATACATAGCATATCTGGGAAGAAGTATAAACAGGAATAGTTGAAATATCTGTCTGTTTTCCTTTACTCATAAGTTTCTTCCTTTTAGGGTAGAATGGCCAATCCCAATACTTCTTTGATCTGACTTTTTGCTGTTTTTCGGGTTTTGGTAAAGAAAAAGGTATTCGGTAACCTGCAAATGGCCCTTATAAAGAAAAATTAAAAGCGGAAATCATTTACCAACTGGTACACATTAACCCCCTCAAGTAGAAGCATGTGAATAATTTCCGTAAAACCGTTTCTCAGAAGTCAAGAGTATTTCGTCAGGTTCATGATTAACGAGAATTTCAGAGAAGTAACGGTGATGCAACGTTCAACGGCAACAATTCTAATAAAACGAACTATGAAAGAGTTAGCAAGTTTCATGTCAGCGGTGATTGGTCAGCTACAAAATAATGAAACATCTGTAATAACCCCTACTTCATATACGACACCTTTTGCGAACTTTCCTATTGGAAACGTTGCTTGTCTTGAACTCCCAGATTATAACTAAAACCTAAGATGGACAAATTTAATTCACATCAACCTAATTATTGGGATGTCTTTTTTTTACGATAGATTATCATGTATTTTACTTGACATGCGGTGTAGTTTCCATAAATGAGAATTATGATATTCCCCTTGTGGATGGGATTGTTTCAATATAACTGGTGTTCGTATTCCTCGTGATGCTAAGTAAATAATGTCAAGAGCAACCTTATCAACCTACATAAAAACACATGGTAGACGAAGCCACATTGAAGATTAAGAACAGTTACAGTGAGGATGATAAGTGTTGACCTCTGCAAAAATTCTCATCTTTAAGAATACATGAGGTCTATCAATTGACTAATTCCAAGCAATTTAAGTTTGGGTTTGAATCAATCCGGTAACCCACAAGCTTTGCGACACAAAATACCGTTGGTAATCTTAACCTTGAACTTCAGATGTCCCCTTACTTATTAATTTGCAATGTTGGTTCACGGAAATTGGCTGTATTCCTGTTTAATTGTTCACCACTGTTTTCATCTGTTCAACGTCATGACATGTAAATTTTCACACTCCAGCCAGAGTAGATTTTCACACTAGAGCTAAAGTAGACTTTCACACTAGAGTAGATTTTCACACTAGAGCTAGAGTAGATTTTCACACTAGACTAAAGTAGATTTTCACACTTGAGCCATATGTAAGAGACATCTCAATGTCTTCAGCAAGCAAAGGACCGAAGGAGAGGATTATAATTTACGACAAAGAAAATGACTGTCCATTTCTTCAAATAAAGAGGTATACAGATCCCAGGAAAATCGACCTGGCAGAAAAAAAGAAGAAAAAAAAAGAAAACGACATCTCAAGCACACCTCCAATAATATGGCTTGAAGGGCACTGAAGACACGTTCTAACATTATCACCGACCTGTGGACCTGTCAGAGTGGTTTGAATAGCAAGAACCTGAACACTTTCTTATATATATAAAAATTCATATATATATAGATATATATAGATATATTATAATATATAATATATAAATATATATATATATATATATATATATACATACATAACACAACATCATTCTGTTGCTTTGAGGTCTGTGAAGATGGTAACTCAGACTTAACTTGACTTATCCTTCAGGGCGATAGGACGCAATAACAGAAGCAGCACAGCTCTGGGGGACAGACAGAACAGCACGCCAACAACAAAGTAGGCTAAAGTTGTGAATTATACATTTGCAACCGCGAAAGAAATGGTGTCGTTTCTGCTACAAGGCCTACTGAACTTCATAAGTGAAAGGAAGAAAAAAAAAAGGGACCAAGAAACCAAGTGTTTCTGCAGATGTCCCCCCACCCCCCCCCCAAGAAAAAAAAAAACTTTCAAAAGGGTATCAATACAAAACGACCTTCATCATTCAAGTCATATTGCATACATACCAGGACCCACACATATATACATATACATAAATTTGAAACGAGGTTATAATACATCAAAAAAAACAATAATGACGATGATCATAATCACGTACCGAAAAAAAAAAATTCGCATTCCATTAACAAATGGTCTACTGAGTTAATGCCATGTTCAGTGTTTCACAGTCTCTCCGATCGAGATAAAATACGTCAGATCAGCTCATGCGAAAGATACCCTTGTTTACTTTTCTCTCTCTCTCTCTCTCTCTCTCATATAAGCGACTTAATTCTAAAGTCTTTGCTGTACATGTAGAGGCAGAAATTCCACGCGTGTTTAATTATCTAATATTAAGATCTCCTTTACTGATTGATTTGACAAAGCTAGACTCGCGGTTACATATTTCTTCTAAGCACCTGACGAGAGGGGAATAACCGTCCAAAACCCCATAAGGGCGACTGACTTGATGCCGGAGACGGGAATCCCGACCTTGGAGACAGTCGTCTCACGAGCCACGAGACGTTACTCTCTCCCCGCGTGGCTCGGTCTCATTAGCCTCAGATCGGGTTTTTATGTTAATTTTCGGCGAACATCAAGATGGGCCGATGGCGGAATCGATTTAATGAGGTGATTTTTGGAGGTATCGGGCCAGAATCGGGTGCGGCTTCGGTTTTCATTCCTTTTTTTTTTTTTCCCTTCTTCTTTTTATAAGGACGGTCTCGGCCACAGGGTCAGTTGGACCACGAACATTTAGTTCGATCCATAAAAAGTGCGAGTAAAAAGGGGTAATACACAAGTACCTTTACTCGTGGGACAATCTCGGGCGGAAACTTTACAAAGGAAAAATGCACAAGCGGTCGACTGCACTCAAAGGAGTTATCCATCCGTTAAGGTAGGACCAATATAAAAAATGAATAAAAAAATAAAATAAAATAAAAAAGTCCTTGGCGGCGACAGACTTCTCATAGGCAATTAAGGCAATCGTCTGGGTTACTTAAACTTTTATTATTATTATTATTATTGTTGTTGTTGTTGTTGTTGTCGTTTCCTTTGATTCATTTTCATATTTTCTAGTGAACAGAGAACACATTAAATGATACTGCAAATTGAGATACTGTTATAACACAAGAGTGAGTCTACTGAGTAAAATGGACAAAGCTATAAAGAAATACCCATTGTCAGATACACTATTAAGACGCTACTATAATACAGATTTAATTCTATCGAATTCTACATATGGGCAAACCTAAAAGGAAATACCCATAATAATATACACTAGAGTACATATGTGCTAACAAGTCTGTAAAAAAAGTACTCCTTCATCCACGCCTGAAGTCAGGGTACTCATCTCTGCCCACTAGCAATTTAGAGAATTTCGCCCGGGTTTTAGTTCGTCGTTGGACGAGTGGATTTCGCTCTCGGCTACCAATCCGGTGGTCCGAAGTTCGATTCTCGGCGCAGCCAACGCGGAACCAGAGGAATTTATTTCAGGTGATTGAAAAATCTCGATATAATGTGGTTCGGATCCCACAATAAGCTGTAGGTCCCGTTGCTAGGTAACCCATTGGTTCCTAGCCACGTGAAAATATCTAATCGTTCGGGCCAGCCCTAGGAGAGCTGTTAATCAGCTCAGTGGTCTGGTTAAACTAAGATATACTTTTTTTGAGTTCGGCTTTTAATTCTGCAGGCTTCAGACCTGTAAAATATCGTTACTCTCAGCTTTGCAAGGCTAAGAATTCCTTTGAAAAAACGGCATATGCGATGCCCAGACTTACTGCGCTTATCAACCCTCATCCTTTCAAAAATCGGTGCTACTTTGGCTTGTTATCTACGCGGCACCTGCGAGGTGCTATAGTAGATTCACATCAAGCGTGCATCTGATGTCTAGGCCCGTCCCTTACGACGCTCATGATTGGCTGTTGATAAGCAAGTCACAGGGCTGGAAACTCTCAGTCTCCCTCGAGAGAGAGTTCACATAGGCAGGATGTATGCTCCACCTCTCCTGATGTATACGTCTTTCAAAAGTATCCCTCAGGAGATGTGGAATATACATCCTGCCTATGTGAACTCTCGAGAGAGACTGAGAGTTTCTAGCCCTGTGATTGGCTTATCAACAGCCAATCAGGAGCGTCGTAAGGGACGGGCCTAGACTTCAAATGCACGGTTGATGTGAATCTACTATAGTGCTGAACATGGCGGAAGCTCAATGGGACGCCGTGTTTAGTACTAGCCCCTCGGGGATCAAAGATATGGTTCGTTAACATAATTTGTCCACCAGACCATATAGAAACGGATGTAGATAATACTTTGATCGCCTTGGAGGGAAAGCGACAAATTACGTTCAGTTTGAGGAGAACAAACGCCATTTTTTTTTTTTTTTCTAAATAAAAAGACGCAGCTTCTAGGCTGTCAAGGATTTCTTTGACGTAAACAGAGATGCGAATTATTAGGCAAAATCCACCTTAACTTTCAACTGTAAGGTATTGACATACTGCTGTCTATCAGTCGCTAATAGGGAAAAGACAGTAGATGTTCATGATAATAAAAAATAAATAAATAAATAAATAAATAAAGGGTTTCAATTCCAGCCATCAGAGATGAGGCTGAATTACTTCGCAAACTTTGGCCTTTAAATTAGTATTTCAATTCGTCTGGAGCAATATTTCCGTACAATCTGTTCCGCGGTGACGTCCTGCAACATGTTGAAATATCAATTATGAATTATGGTCCAGTGGGTCGCCGTATGCAGAACTAGTCCTGTCTAACAGTTAAGCCAGTCTACAAGAGTCAGCATAAGCCTCAGTAGGGGGCAGCGCCATCAATACACTTCATGCGGTGCACTGTAGGCATTATTTAAGGGTCTTTGCAGCGTCCCATCTGCCGCTAGCTGCAACCATTTTCATTCCTTTCACTGTACCTCCGGTCATATTCGCTTTCTTCCGTCTTACTTTCCACTCCTCTCGTAAAAATTGTTTCATAATGCATCTGCGATGATTTCCTCCTGTTACACCTTCAAAACCTTCCTACTCTCAATTTTCCTTTCACCGCTGAATGACCTAATAGGTCCCAACAATTGGCCTTCGGCCAAAATTCCATTCCTACAAGAATAAACAAATGACGGTTGGTTCCGGAATGTCAAGAATGGCTGAAGAATGAGCTAAATACGAACGGAGACGCCATTTAGACCATGGGGTATCACTTATCGTTTAATCTCAATTCAAACCAAGACCACGAAGAGGCAGAACCGCTATTTCTTCTGAGTTTTCCTATTCAGTAAAAGTCATTAAACATAAAGCCTCCTTCGGGTAGTTGCAAAGGCCACTGGGGGTGACTTAATAGGGTATATATGAATTTTTTCGTTGTTAGTATCAATCAGTATTTTGGCATGCTAAATTCAGTTGTGGGAAATATTTCAGAACAGTATTTACTAACTATATAACTATATATATATATATATATATATATATATATATATATATATATATATATATGTTGCTACTTTCAAAATGCATATATCCCCTCTTTGACTGTATAAAATGTTATTTATAGAGTTTTGCAATATTTTTCAGATTCCTTAGCTAGCTTAGTTATAGGATGTCTTAAAATGTGTGTTCAGATTTCACATAACATAGAGTAAAAGAATATATAACATAGAATGAAAATAGAGAGATCAACTTTGTCCATTCGAAGCTTGAATTGTTTCCACAAATGTGTCATCGCCTCTAGATAGGAGGAACTCGAGTCTCCGTTCTGTTATCATAACATGTCAGTCTTAATTATGGCTTGACTTCTGTCTTGATCGGGTAAGTGTCTTTGTTGAGCAATGTCATGACTGGTTTCATACCCGTATGTCATTGCCGAAACCACATATAGATTTCACGTTTTTTCTGTAAAGTTACGTCATATTAGAAGCTTCTAGAAAGATTGCATCATCTTTTGTATGCCCAAAACGTTTTGTGCCATCTCCACTGTCCAGTTTCCGAGAGCAAAAGATTTTATTATAGACTTTGGATTCCTGGCGTTCAGACATCTCTCTCTCTCTCTCACGCCACTTTTGATTTAATATTAACGTAAAGACTTTAGTGTACGTAATTGTTGGTCACTCATATAAATTTCGGATTTGATATTTCTGATAGTTATTTAGTATTATTTAGTGCTTTTTTTGTAATCTGAACAAACATTGTACAAGTGTGTAACGGCACCTATTTTTTTGAAATATTGTGAATTGGTGAATTTTTTGAACAAGCTGCAGCAAAAAGAAATTTGGTACCAAGGTAAAGTGTTTCTATAAATTTATTAGTTGCAACTAATAGTAACAGTGGTTTGGAAAAAATTTAAACTAATAGTTACAAGGGTTTAGAGAACTAATGTTTGCAGTGGTTTGAAGAACAATTTCAATTTTTACAAATTGCAAATTTTTGTGTTTTGTGTTTGTTTCATTTGAAGTGATTTCTTTTGCTTTTATCCATTTCCTTATTGAACTGTGTGTTTTTATTTTATATTCTGTGTGATTAGTGCTTTTTACAATTTTGGTATTTTCCACATTTTTCTGTGTTTTCATTTGCATTCACTATTTAATTAACTTCGTTGTTTTCATTAATTAATCGTTGCACATTTAATTGAACTTAACACTTGTGAATTAATTTCCATTTACTTAGAATTCTTTTCAAGTTTAATTGTTGTTTAGCACTTGTGAATTAATTTCCAAATTTTAATTATTGCCTAACACTTTTGAATTTTGACTGACTTAATTTTCTTGAATTTTGTGATAAATTAATTTTGATTTAATTTTACTCAATTATTTCAAGAATTACTTAAACTTTGCTTTGTTTTCAAGTAACAGTAATTT
>NC_087218.1:42159207-42229207 GCF_015104395.2 Macrobrachium nipponense
GTCGATTAAATAGCTCCTCCTCTTCCCCCTCCCCCTTATCCCATGGCTAGTCAAAAGGCTTGTTCAGGGGTGGGGAGGGGTTAGAGAGAAGGCTATTACGGGCTCCAGTAATCAATAACACTGTCAGTCTTTTGAAACGATTTGAATTTCATTTTTTAGCACCCTCTTTCGTCACTCAATCTAGCAGGCGGGTAATTGAAGGCCTAACATCGGCCCGTGGGGATGAGAGAGAGAGAGAGAGAGAGAGGCAGAGCAATATGTCTGGTTTAATATGATCCAATATACGATTACGCGCCCCAGTGGCATCATTGCTTTAATGGCCAGTAACTTTCAATAAAAGAACGCGGGAACCATTTATAAAGTGCAATAAATCTGGCTCTTCACAATATGGCGGGCGAGACAAACCGGGGAGGCACCGACAACACAACTTCATTCTTTTACGGCCTCTACGAAAAAAGTAAAATAAAAAAAAACTATTCTCACCGGCATCTGCATTTCGCGTCATTTAGGCCATATTGCGTCGATCGACGGCTTCTTCTGAATGTTCACTGGAAAGATTCGAACGGACGTCTTGGCGATTCGACGGAAATCGTCCAAGAAAATAGCAAAAGGCAACTTTCCACCGGTGGAACACAAGCCTCTCTCTCTCTCTCTCTTTGAAGCTCGAGTGTGAGTGTGTATGTGCGTGTATGAGTACGTGTGTATTTGTGTGTGCGTCTGAACGATGTACGATAATAGCTCCATTCGGTCCCTCCCGTCACCCGCCACCAGTAGCTTCATGGAAATACAATAACAGTAAATATTGTTATCGGACTTTGATTGCCCGCCCGTTCTTTGATCCGGTTAATATGCAGCCTTGACTTGTTGAGTGGAAATTGTAATACTCTTACAAGGGCTTCGGCTTGTATGCGACACTGGGGCTTTTGATCCCGAAGTAATAAAGCAGATCCCAGCCGGCCCAGAAAGACGCTCTCCGATTTCATACCATTCGATTCCGCGGCATTTTAGATTTCTATTTTAGAAACCTCTTGGCTGCTCTTGTCTATTTTTTTTTACAAAACGACTCAACTACATCACTGCATGAAATACAACATCGCGCAAATGCAAAGACGATTTGAAAGATGGAGAGACGATGGGGGAGAGAGAGCGAGAGACCAAAAGAAGATAACCCGCTCTTTCGACGAACGATGGAGAAAATCCACGAAGAAATTTTCAAAACTAGACGTGAATTGATACAGTGAGAAGGGTCTGTTCGAGCTGGGCGAAGGTTTTCAACTATTACGTTCACCAGGGAATATAAACTTTGTTTTTGTACGTCCTTCTGCAAAACATAGCTGTGTAGTACAATGAAAATGTAGCCTTATAAACTGCCAATTACACTTAAATATAACTTCCTAATATAAGCACTCAACGTACAACATGAAATAGGCTAAAACCCCTTTCCGAACGAAGGTAAATAAAATGGCGCGAAGCAAACTGGGAAGTCTTCCCCCTCCTCGGGGCCTGGTTGAAAGCGATGATTTGGTCTATTACCCTTGATGAGATAATGGCGCGCCTCATAATTGATCTATCAGTTGGTAATTAATACAGCAACAGACCTCCTCCATCCAGCACGCTGCTTCCGAGGAAGGAGAGAGTGAGTGAGAGAGAGAGAGACGGGGAAAGGAGTAAAGAGGAGCAGACGATGGGGCCGTTAAGTGAAGAGAATGAAATTATCGCTGAAGGAAAAGGGGAGCCGAGAAAGCGTAGAGTGGAGGAGGCGAGAGTGAAGAAGAAGAATGAGGGAAAAGGTTCAGGATACGAGGTGTTATTGACAGAAGTAATTAACACCGACACGAGAGTATTTCCAACTCAACTGCAAGGGAAAAACAAAACCTAAAAAAGAATCACGCTTTAGATAAGAAATTGGAATAAAAAGATAAGAATTCGGGGACATCAAGACGGGTGTTTAACCGTAACTTCGTTTTAGTAGTAGCAGATGCAGTTGAAGAGTGCTATGGTTACTTCTCGGCTTGCTATGCGAGATATGTTCGTCCAGAACTTTCTTTAAGAAGCATCATCTGATCTTTGTGTGTGTGTAGTACTTGTTGACGGAGTTGAAGGAAAACGAGTCTGGTCCCTTTTTCTTGATGTTTTACCTGCTGAAGTTGATACCTGAAGGAAAATACATTATCAATGACCCTGTATCCTTACAAATTTGTATTGTTTTTATCATCCCAAATTTAGCGGTCTACTACAAGGTCGACTGCTTTTGCCAACACGGGCCCTTGCCATTTGAATAGTACAACTTGAACGGGAGTGGGCCTGATGTGGACCTCCGGACTTAGGTCGCCATGCTGTCCAGATGACTTAAACGTCCATCAGTTGATGGCAGATGATGACCTCGAGGGTAAATCACACTGAATATTCAATCTCTATTCCTCTATAAGAGTGCGCTGTGCTTCTTTGGCTAGTTATCTACGCGGCACCTCAGAGGTGCGACACTAAACATGGCGGAAGCTCAATGGGACGCCGCGTTTAGTACTATAATAATAATAATAATAATATGCTTTATTTCAGCTCAGGGCCATATGCATTGAATATACAAAAGACAGACAGTAACATACACAATCTAGATACATGAGACATGATAAAAAAGAAAAGAAAATGAATAATCGGCACTTATCCACAAAATAGCTGAGGTAGCATAAAAGCTAGTAATCATAATACTGGTAATAACAGTAATAATATTGGTGAGAAAAAAAATATGCATTGAGAGTAATAACAGTTAGTGCCCAAATTATATAACTTAAATTTCAACTAGAAGGACCTTAAGATGGTTACAGTAAGTCAGGCTCAGCGGGCTAAATACAAAAAAATTGAATGTAAAAAAAAAGAAAAAAAAAAACTTAACTTGATAGTAATCACAGTAATAAGGAAAAATTAAAATAACAGCAATTAATGTAATAATGACAAAAACTGCAGATGACATCTTGCCAATACAGAGATTAAGTCCTCTAGGGGACAAAGGCCTCATTTTCCCATCTTTCCCACATTTTAGATCTTCTTCTTGTTCACTCCTTAGGATGCTTTGTATGAGCGAGTTGCTGCTGTTTCTCACTCGGGTTACCAGACTGGACATTGTTCGCCTAACAATTATTTTTAAATAGTCCAGGCGGTTTTCTATGAACATCTGTGTGGCGGAGTGATAGCGGGGAGTGTTTGTGAGGCGTCTCAGGATGTCATTGTATACAACAGTGATGCGTCTCATGGTCTCTCGGGTATAGTTCGTCCAGAGGGAACACCCATAGATACTGTAGCAGTACGAGCGGAAGAGCAGCAGTTTCACGTCTCGGTGACAGAAGGAAAACCTCCTTGCAATCATGTTGCCAGCTGCACATAGTTTACGACGCCTCTGTTCAATGTCTACCGTATCTTTTAGGTCGTAGGTGATAATGTGACCCAAATACGGAAATTCGTGCACAAATTCCAGCCGATGGTTTCCGAGGAAAATTTGTGGTTCTGCAATATGCTTAAGCGATCTCGGGAGCAGCGACATGCACTGGGTCTTGGTTTCGTTGTAGATTAAATCAAATTCCCCTGCATATTGGCGGCAAGTGTCGATGAGTCGTTGGAGACCTTGCACTGATGGGGAAATCAGAACTATATCGTTGGCGTAACAGAGGTTGTTTATAATTGTTTCATTGACGGTGCATCCGATTGGGAGTGAGTTCAGTTTGACATTCAAGGCATCTGTGTACGTATTAAACAGGTATGGAGAGAGAATGCCCCCTTGCCGAAGCCCGTTTAGGGAGCCGAAGGTGTAAGATAATACGTTACCCCATTTGACACAGAATTGCTGTGTGGAGAACCAGCAATGCAAAATGCCAATTAGATACAGGGGTGTGCCCCTTTTATGCAGCTTCAGGAAGAGCTTCAGGTAGTTTGCTCTGTCAAATGCTTTTCTCACATCTACAAAACAAAGGAAAACAGGAGAGGCTGATGATAGGTAGTAATTCAGCAATTCTTTCAGTATGAAGATGCAAGTGTCGGTTGAGTGGTTTGCTTTAAACCCGAACTGGTTGTCAGTAGTGTAGAAAGGGGAGAAGTCTCACTAGAAGAACAGACTAGTACCTCGGGGGTCAAAGATATCGTTTATTAATATAATTTGCCGACATCAGAGAATATAGAAATGGGCGTATATAGTATTTTGATCTCTAGGGGTTAGTACTAAACACGGCGTCCCATTAGGCTTCCGCCATGTTTAATACTATATTAGATTCACATCAACCGGGCATTTGATGTCTAGGCCAGTCCCTTACGACGCTCCTGTATGTTCCACCTCTCCTGAGGGATACTTTTGAAAGACGTGTCCCCTCAGGAGAGGTGGAACATATATCCTACCTATGTGAACTCTCTCGAGAGTCTGAGAGTTACCAGCTCTGTGATTGGCTTATCAAGTTATCAAGAGCCAATCAGGAGCGTCGTAAGGGACTGGCCTAGACATTAGATGCGCGGTTGATGTGAATCTACTATAGCACCTCGAAGATGACGAGTAGATAACAGGGCAAAGTAGCACCGAGTGACGGACCAAGTCTATTGTCTCTCTATAAACCTCGGTTTCTCTCCTGGGAAGTCCAACGTCATTTTGACTTCGAAGTTAAATATTTAGGAAAACAAACTTTCCAGACCCATGACACAGAGTAAATTGTCCCATGAATTAAGTAACGTGCAAACACTAAAGAGATATCCATGAACATATTTACAGACACTGACAAGTAAAACTGGGCCGACATTACGGACTGAGCGAGGCCGATAGGGGCCCGCCAAAATAAACAATTGTATATTTTTTTTTAATTCAAGTAAATGAATCCCACTCCTCCGGGGTATTTTTCAAATAAAAGATAGCATAAAAAGAAATAAATAAAGTTAAGTATATCCTCGTTTAACCAGACCACTGAGCTGATTAATAGCTCTCTTAGGGCTGGGCCGAAAGATTAGATATTTTTACACGACTAGGAACCAGTTGGTTACCTAACAAAGTGACTTACAACTTTATTGAGGGATCCGAACCACATTATATCGAGAAATTAATTCCAGATCACCAGAAACAAACTCCTCTGATGGGGAATCGAACTCACGACTACCAAATAGGTAGGCGAGCACGTAACCCATTCGTCCAATGAAGAGTCATGTGAAAAGAAGTAAAAAAATTAACATTATTATTATCATATTCAGAACGTAGGATAGTCATATGACAAGAAACTAGAAAAAAGAGAACACAAAATTTTCAAAAATATAAATTTACCTCGCAAAAAGAAATCGTAAAAAATACTATTTATTTTCCAGAAACAATAAATTCGAAATCAGCATATAAGTCAAAAATCCTTTGTGATTAATTCATTCAAACCAAATCAATTTGCCATCACGAGACACAACGAAAAACCAAAAGCGAATGTACTGAATGCAAACACGAGAGAGAGATCAGTGAAACCGCCAATTTAAATGACTAAGTCGCATGTGAGATACAAAAAAAAAAAAAAAAAAAAAAAAACGCGAAAATAATTGCCCGATCTCTGACAATCAGTTATTCATTATCTGTAAACCGCCAGCATGAAAATTCCGGAGATATTTTGCAAATTAGACTCCACAAAGCGCAGCAATTTCAAGCAAGCATGCCATGGCCCTGAAAAAAAAAAAAAAAAAAATCCTCAAAATGCCATCTGATCCTGACATTAAAATCTAATGGACAACTTTTCCCCGATTTATACACTACAATTAACCCCAACTCTTCAACTGGACACAATTACCTTTTAATGATATAGAATTTCAAGAGACATTACGGCAGAATTAAAGATATTATGCTTATTGAGTCGACCGCTTGTACTGATAAGGGAAGTATCATTATACAATTTTTTATTTCTAATTGTTGGATAAAAACATTGTCTGAGACCTAATGCCTGACAGATATTATTTCATCTAGTTCTTATTGTTTATATATTAATATTATTTTGGTTAAGATAGTATAAGGACTACGCTACCATATTACATACATAGTATTGAAAGTTCATAACTAATGTCTTTCTCTATTGTAACTGGTGAGAGGAAGCTTCGAAAGTTTATCATAATTTTTTTTTATTTCATGTTTCATGCATCAAATAATAAATAACCTTCTCGTTCAATCTAGATGATGCTTGCTTTATGGAGGCTCTCATATGGGGCTACATTTCGCTTGTAAGACGTTCTAATTACTCGACTTATTTATATATATATGATAACAGATCAGTACCGATCTTTGAAACTTGAAAAAAAAGCAAATTTGATAATAAATATATTCAGAGGATCAAACAGTTTTAGGGCGACATGCTCCCTCTTTAGAGTGGAGACATTTTACTGTCTCCAGTCCACGCTGAAGACATTTTACTGTCTCCAGTCCACGCTGAAGGCATTTTACTGTCTCCAGTCCACGCTGAAGACATTTTACTATCTCCACTCCACGGTGAAGACATTTTACTGTCTCCAGTCCACACTGAAGACATTTTACTGTCTCCAGTCCACGCTGAAGACATTTTACTATCTCCACTCCACGGTGAAGACATTTTTTCCACTGTCCCACTCCACGCTGAGACCATTTTTTACTATCAATCCACTCCACGGTTGAAGGAACCACTTCCTCCAGTTCCACGCCTGAAGACATTTTTACTATCTCCACTTGTCCACGGTTGAAGACATTTTTTACTATCTCCACTCCACGATGAAGACATTTTACTATCTCCACTCCACGGTGAAGACATTTTACTATCTCCACTCCACGCTGAAGACATTTTACTATCTCCACTCCACGGTGAAGACATTTTACTATCTCCACTCCACGGTGAAGACATTTTACTGTCTCCAGTCCACGCTGAAGACATTTTACTATCTCCACTCCACGGTGAAGACATTTTACTATCTCCACTCCACGGTGAAGACATTTTACTATCTCCACTCCACGGCGAAGACATTTTACTATCTCCACTCCACGGTGACAGACATTTTACTGTCTCCACTCCACGGTGAAGACATTTTACCACTCAACGGCGAAGACATTTTACTATCTCCACTCCACGGCGAAGACATTTTACTATCTCCACTCCACGGCGAAGACATTTTACTATCTCCACTCCACGGCGAAGACATTTTACTATTTTTACTATCTCCACTCCACGGCGAAGACATTTTGCTATCTCCACTCCACGGCGAAGACATTTTACTATCTCCACTCCACGGTGAAGACATTTTGCTATCTCCACTCCACGGCGAAGACATTTTACTATCTCCACTCCACGGTAAAGACATTTTACTATCTCCACTCCACGGTGAAGACATTTTACTATCTCCACTCCACGGCGAAGACATTTTACTATCTCCACTCCACGGCGAAGACATTTTACTATCTCCACTCCACGGCGAAGACATTTTACTATATCCCACTCCCACGGCGAAGACATTTTCTATCTCCACTCCACGGCGAAGACATTTTACTATCTCCACTCCACGGCGAAGACATTTTACTATCTCCACTCCACGGCGAAGACATTTTACTATCTCCACTCCACGGCGAAGACATTTTGCTATCTCCACTCCACGGCGAAGACATTTTACTATCTCCACTCCACGGTAAAGACATTTTACTATCTCCACTCCACGGTGAAGACATTTTACTGTGTCCACGAAGGTGGAGCATGACACTCGAAACTATATGTGCTTCTGAATATATGTGTTCTATAATTAGTGTGTGTTTTTTAATTCATTTTTTAACATCTTTCCACGAATTTGAAGCTGATTTTTATCGATCTCCCCAAATGGTTACCAGGTATGAGTTATGAATATCCCCCCCCCCCTCTCTCTCTTCTCTCTTTCTCTCTCTGACTATTTCATACCTGGATCCTAATTCATACTATGTACTCCTTATCTCTCTAACTAATACACCTTCCTTTTATTAGTTCTCCTTCTTTGTCTTCTTCATTTAAAAGAAGAGGCGGACCACTGCTCGATTTTCCGCGCAAAAAGGTCATTTTTCTTAAAGTCTGATATAACTTTTACAATCTCTTTTAAGAAGACGGACCTCCATTCTACTTTCCGTACAAAGGACGGAATTCTTCATCGAAACCAGCTATTTTATTTAAGAGTGGAACGCGCTATCAAATTGTCGCAAAATATAAACATTTCGTATATTTAAAATTTCACCGTAGCCTAAATATTTCTGTAAGGGACAAAAATCTTTAACTTAATTTGGGGGGGAATGTTGCTCAGATGATATTACTGTTCCTAGGCTCTCTAACACAGTTAATTTGAGCGAATTTTAACTTTATGGTCCTTCCGCAACCACGATTCTGCGGGGAAGTGACCAGGGTGAATTTTGTCACCGCCCTGAACACCCAGCCGCTCACTGCTGAAGTGTAGCTTATTATTATTTATTATTATTATTATTACTGTTGTTATTATTTTATTATATTATTATTATTATTATTATTATTATTATTATTATTATTATTCAAAACTTACGGCAACTACCGGTCTCCGTAGATCTTTAGGCGTGCACGCTAATGACTTATGCATGATGGTTGTCGGTAGAAAAATTGACAAAAAAACAACCATTTAGTCCAGCTCAGGCTAAATTGTGTGCACAGCATAAACAATAATGAACGACGAAGCCAGCTTTCACATACAAAATGAATGGACATTCATAAGGAACAAAACAAATAAACAATAACGAAATCTTGCCAAGCAAACATCTGCGGAACAGGATAAGAAGAAAATAGGAAACAAGATACCAGTTAAGTAATACCTAAGGTTATTCAAGAAAAAAATAAATCAATCAACAAACAGATAAGTATATACATCAATAAATAACAATAAGAGTCCAAACAACTAAGGTAGGGGCAAAATGAGGCTTTAAACCACCCACAGAAATATAAGGGGACACTCCTTGTGTCAGACTGCAAAGAGGCATGGAGAAGGTCACCGATCAAGCAAATAGTCACAGGGATGACAGATTCCAATAGCAAGTATCAGTAAAAGACAATCACCAATGTGAATTTCAAAGTCATGGTCTAATTGCAAATGGCTTTTCCCTGACAATCATCACGGTGAATTTTAATACATATTTAATTGCATATTTAAGCTCTCCCTCGCACCCCTCTAAGTCATAGGACTTTTCATTTAAAGGACTTCGTGTTGCTATCTCTTCGATTAGGATTGCCTAGATGGATTTTAACTTTGAATCCTAAACCATTCGCTCCCACAAAACTACCCAGGAGGGCACGTTCTCCTTCAAGGAATTCCAAGAACAATGAAAAATCATTCTCTTTCGATAGCCGTCAAGAACACAAGAGTTATCAACAGCGAACGGGAGTGAGATCGGTTAAAGGAAATGAACTTAGTCTAAAGGCCAGTTTCTACCCTCCTCGACCCAAAGAAGGATTTCATTCAACACCTTCTCACAAGCAACAATATACGAATGAGATTTGCAGGCCATAAGCTTTCACACTTTCACAAGTAGACCTATGCAAGATATATCGATGTCAGCCACATATCGCACAGACTATTGTACTGAACAAGAGAACTTAGTAGTTTGTAATTTATCAAAGCCAGAGTAATGTTAACGATGCTACCACAAAGTTTAAAAATAAGCAGACTGTGAAACATAAATAAAAAACGCTACTACAACCAGGCATTCCTCAAAAGTGGTCTAGAAAACAAATTAAAAGAAAACTAAGTAAATACTATTCTGCACAAATTAATGACGATTGCTTAGAAGGGCAGAGCCATTCTACCAGACGCACTGGCCATCCAGTGTTCATTACCTAACGACTTTTTTTTTTTTTTTTAGTTCGTGAGAATTTCAATATTCAAGAATTACGGCGTAATATTTAAGTGTAGGTGGCATAATTATTTGGCAAAGTACTAACAATAATGAAAAAATTATAAAATACGATTACATAAACCAAGAAAGAAAAATGAATATATCAGGCATATTATGGCCTCCGATACTGGAAACTTGCAATGGGACATGAGAAGTATACGCTTGATTAGCCTTTGCTACAGACCCACAATCTCTTCCAGAAGAAAACGATGTTATAATGAAAACCTGATAATTAAGAAGTGCGTTAAATATCAATACGAAAATTATAATACAAAACAATAAAAAACGGAAATGAAGAAATGTAAGTACACGCTATCAACAAATGAAATATGAATAAACAGTATTATAATAAGTCCAAGCACATACTTTGCACCCAAGAAAACCAAGCAGTAGGCGTCGTTGACCTGATGCTGTGGGTCCGTGGACACGTTGGCCGATTCGAATCCACCTGCAAACAGGAAAGACCTACTGTTAATCGTAAGATTATTATTTTTCTTCTGTTGGAGGAGGATTTGCAGCCCCACCCTTTGTGTAAATACTAAGTATGAATACAGAAGGATTCCCTATGCTTCCGTGTTCCACAAGTATGTATATGTATGTATGTATGTATAAGTATGTATGTATGTATGTGTATGTATATATATATATATATATAATATATATATATATACATATATGTGTGTGTGTGTGTGTGTGCGTGTGTGTGTTAACCGAAGAGTAATTTTTTTGTTGGTAATAATTTCGTACCCTCATGGGTTGGCCGAGTCGATAACGTTACTGAAGTCTTGATTTCTCCTCTGTCCGCTGTGCGTTGGTTCGAACCCACGAATGGACGAAATTATCATCAACTAAAAAATTTCCCTTCGGTTAACATATGTAAAAATATATAATATATAATATACATATGTGTGTGTGTGTAATCAATTAAACCACAGGTGAAGAAATAACACCGGTTTTAATCCCCACTTAACTTCCAGTTTTCTTCGACGAAAACTTATCTTGCTTGTCAGAATAATGCTGTTTATGCTTTGTCCCACATGAATCGTTGGACATGATCAACAACAGGATTGAGTAAACACAACCGACATCTATCGCTGACGTTTCTTTCATAATTTCTGGAAAGACTAAATAAGTAAGAAAATCAACGGGCCACCTGACTGGAAATTTTCAGATAGTAAGCGGCTTAAGATAGAATATTCTTTGATGTATATGGCATAAACAGCTAGCAAGAATAACGCAGAGAAAAATGTCAATTTCAGTACAGATATATCGTTATTACACCAACAACAACAAATACTAGAACTACTACTGTTGTTGATCTTGCTACTACTATTTTGTTACTCAACAAAAAGCATGCATTCAAATGGAACAATCCAAAAGACGTTTATGGAAACAAGGAATACATAATAGAATAAAGAAAAAATAAGCAAAGTCAAATGAACGAGCATCCGTTCAATACATTTCTTTCTGGAAGGACAACCAGGAAAACTTAGTAGAGAATCACAAATATATTTCTTTCTGAAAGGACAGTCAGGAAAACTTAGTAGAGAATCACCCAAAATATTTTCTTCTTCTGAAAGGACAACTCAGGAAAACCTTAGTAGAGAACTCACGAAATATATTTTCCTTTTCTGAAAGGACAATCAGGAAATCTTAGTAGAGAATCACAAATATATTTCTTTCTGAAAGGACAATCAGGAAAACTTAGTAGAGAATCACAAATATACTTCTTTCTGAAAGGACAATCAGGAAACCTTAGTAGAGAATCACAAATATATTTCTCTCTGAAAGGACAATCAGGAAACCTTAGTAGAGAATCACAAATATATTTCTTTCTGAAAGGGCAACCAGGACAATTTAGTAGAGGCTAATAAATACATTTCCTTCTGAAAGGAAAACCAGGACAACTTACTAAAGGCTAATAAATACATTTCTTTCTGAAAGGAAAACTAGGGCAACTTAACAGAGGCTAATAAATAATTTTTTTCATAAAGGACAATCAGGAAAACTTAGTAGAAAAGCACAGATATATTTCTTTCTGAAAGGACAATCAGGAAAACTTGGTAGAGGCTAACAAATATATTTATTTCTGACAGAACAAACAGGAAAACTTAGTAGAGGCTAACAAATATATTTATTTCTGACAGCACAATCAGGAAACTTAGTAGAGGCTAACAATATATTATTTCTGACAGAAAAATCAGGAAAACTTAGTAGAGGTGGCTAAACAAATATATTTATTTCTGACAGGACAATCAGGAAAACTTAGTAGAGGCTAACAAATATATTTATTTCTGACAGAACAATCAGGAAAACTTAGTAGAGGCTAACAAATATATTTATTTCTGACAGGACAATCAGGAAAACTTAGTAGAGGCTAACAAATATATTTATTTCTGACAGAACAATCAGGAAAACTTAGTAGAAAAGCACAGATATATTTCTTTCTGAAAGGACAATCAGGAAACCTTAGTAGAGGCTAACAAATACATTTCTTTCTGAAAAGAACAATCGGGAAAACTTAGTAGAGGCCAAACAAATAATTTATTTTTTTCTGGTACAGGATAAATCCAGGAAAAAACTGTTGAATTAGAAGGCTAACAAATATATTTATTTCTGACAGGAAAATCAGTTAAACTTAGTAGAGGCTAACAAATATATTTATTTCTGACAGAACAACAGGAAAAACTTCGTAGGAGGCTTAACAAATTATATTTATTTCGGGAAGAACAATCAGGAAATTTGTAGAGGCTAACATAAATATATTTTTCTACAGAACAAACAAAGAAAACTTAGTAGAGGCCAACAATTATTATTTATGACAGGACAATAGGAAAACTTTAGTAGAGGCTAACAAATATATTTTATTTCTGACAGAACAATCAGGAAAACTAATAGAGGGCTAACAAAATACTTTATTTCTAAAAGAACAAACAAGGAAACTTAGGTAGAAAGCCTAACAAATTATTAATTTATTTCTGGACAAAACAAAGAAAACTTAGTAGAGCTAACAAATAAAATATATTTATTTCGACAGGACATCAGAGCTTATAGAGCCTAACAAATATATTATCTGACAGGACAATCAGGAAAACTTATAGAGGTAACAAATATATTATCTGGAAAACAGGAACATCAGGAAAACTCACTAGAGAATCACAAATATATTTATTTCTGAAACGATAAGGAAAACTTAGCAGAGACTAACAATATTTCCATGGGAATAAAATACTCAGGATCACAAGAAGTAAGCACTACTATTCTATCCGTATGTGTATTGGTGTGTGTGTGTCAGAGAGACAGAAAGAGAATGCTTTAAAATATTGTATTAAAAAAAAGACTGAACACTGAAAGATATGAACCGCTTGTGCCTTCACACGTAAAAGAATGAGGACCACAGGTGGCAATCATCCAGTCAAAAGCAGTGCTAAAACAAGCACACTCACAGACACAAACACACCTTGCGGGAAGAGTAAAGGAACAAGGACCAAGCATTCTGAGGTTTTCAGTGACACACAAACGCACACAAACACACACACAGACACCGCGGGTGGAACGGCATGAAAAGGCGAAAGAGATATTCATAACATGAGCCAAGACAGGAGAGACAGAACGAAGGGGGAGCTCTGAGAGAGAGAGAGAGAGAGAGAGAGAGAGAGAGAGAGAGAGAGAGAGTGGGGGGGGGGTGGGAGGATACAGAGTAATATGGAATGGAGAGTGAGGGGAGAAGAGAGGGATGGTAGTAAGGGGACGTAGGAATTCCCTCGTCTCAATGGCAGTCCTTCCCCCAACCACCCCCCACGGCCCCCCAAACCCCTGGGGCTACCACCCCGACCCCATTACACACGACCATCTTGTGGTATGAAACAACAGGAGCCTTTTATTGACGAGATTACTTGGGGGAGGGAGGGAGGGAAGGAGGCACTGCAATCCGAAAAGAGGGCAAACGCTTTTGTTTTTGTTCGTTTTTTATTTATCTATTGTCTTTTATTCGCTTCTGAGACCGAGAGTGAGCTCGGCCCCGGAATTATTGCATTGGTGTAATTGTGCGTGTGCAAGCCAGCATATGATATGCAACGGAGGTCGGGGACGGCTTTGGAAGAGTAAATCCCTTTGCGTCAAAGGACAGACGAAGCGACTGGAATTGGGGACGATCTTTTCACTTCAAGATCACTTATTAACGATGTAAGTGATTCCCGACTTGGTCGCTTTTCCCTAAAGGTAACACGATGTGAAAAAAAATCGAAGAAATTATATATTCAATTATGGTTCGATTATAAAGAGCACCTCAGAGGCGTGGTCGGTTTGGTCTTGGCCTGTGACCTCGGTGGCGCGAGTTCGATTCTCGGGCATTCCACAGATGGGTTAGAGATGTGTATTTCTGGTGATAGAAGTTCACTCTCGACGTGGTTCGGAAGTCACTTAAAGCCGTCGGTCCCATTGCTGAATAACCACTGGTTCCATGCAAAGATTTTCACGCATCTCCATACTTCAGAACAGGAGAAAATAAACAGGCAAAAGGAAATGGTTAAATATTGACTGTTTAACGCAGATTAATGACGGGACTCCCCAAAGCTACTGACAAAGGATTTCTTACAAAAAAAAAGAGCAAAGTATGCTATGATCTCTAGGTGTTAAGATATTAATTAATTTATCAAGTGAACGATGGGATACTGAAAGGTGTCGAGTAAGGTGAGTGAGTACTGGAATGAGTCCAGGAACGGGAGAAGTGTTCAAAGAGGGTAAATGTGTCTCAAATACCCAGCAGCAGAAATTTCGGTCAGGAATTTTACCACTAAAAGAAATGAGGTAAAAAAGTTGGATGTATGTATATCTATTTTTACCACTTTAATGAAGTAAGTATAATTATTCAATTTACAATCAACAGAACTGAGGAACTGGATTTGTGCATCTGCATCCCATTTATTGGTTATTTTCAAAGTAGTTTAACCAGACCACTGAGCTGACTTTCAGCTCTCATAAAAAGAAATATATTTGTGATTCTCCACTAAGTTTTCCTGACTGTCCTTTTAGAAAGAAATATATTTGTTAGCCTCTACTAGTTTCCGATTGTCCTTCAGAGAAATATATTTTACCCCTACTAGTTTCCTGATTGTCCTGTCACAAAGAATATATTTTTTAGCCTCCTACTAAGTTTTATCCTGATTGTCCTTTCACAACGAATATATTACCCTCTACTAAGTTTTCCTGATTGTCCTTTCAGAAAGAAATATATTTGTTAGCCCCTACTAAGTTTTCCTGATTGTCCTTTCAGAAAGAAATATATTTGTTAGCCTCTACTAAGTTTTCCTGATTGTCCTTTCAGAAAGAAATATATTTGTTAGCCTCTACTAAGTTTTCCTGATTGTCCTTTCAGAAAGAAATATATTTGTTAGCTTCAACTAAGTTTTCCTGATTGTTCCTTTCTAGAAAGAATATATTGTTAGCCCCTACTAGTTTTCCTGATTGTCCTTTCAACAAAGAAAATATATTTGTTAGCCACTACTAAGTTTTCCCCCCTGATTGTCCTTTCACAAAGAAATATATTTATTAGCCCCTACTAAGTTTTGTTTTCTTGACGACCTTTCAGAAAGAAATATATTTGTTAGCTTCTACGAAGTTTTCCTGTTGTCCTTTCACAAGAAATATATTGTTCAGCCACTACTAAGTTTTCCTGATTGTCCTTTCAAAAGAAATAATAATTTGTTAGCCCCTACTAAGTTTTCCGATTGTCCCAATCACAAAGAGATATATTTGTTAGCCCCTACTAAGTTTTCCTTGGATTGTCCTTTCACAAAGAAATATATTTGTTAGCCACCCCTACTAAGTTTTCTGATTGTCCTTTCACGAAAATATTTATTAGCCCCTACTAAGTTTTACTTGACGGGACTTTCAGAAAGAATAATTTGTTAGCTTCTAGAAGTTTTCCTGATTGTCTTCACAAAGAAATATAATTTGTAGCCACCCTAATTTTGGCCTGATTGTCCCTTTCAGAAAGATATATTTGTTAGCCCCTACTAAGTTTTCCTTGTTTTCCTTTCACAAAAGAAAGATTTGTTAGCCAACTACTAAGTTTTCCTGATTGTCCTTTTCACAAAGATATATATTTGTTAGCTTCAACTAAGTTTTTCCATTGAATTTTCCGTTTTCAGAAAGAAAGATATTTGATTAGCCCCTACTAAATTTTTCCTGACTGAACTTTCAGAAAGAAATATATTTGTTAGCTTCTACGAAGTTTTCCTGATTGTCCTTTTTCAGAAAGAAATATAATTTGATTAGCCCCTACTAAGTTTTCCTTGATTGTCCTTTGCACAAAGGAAATAAAATAATTTGTTAGCCACCCCTACTAAAGTTTTCCCTGATTGTCCTTTCAACAAAGAAAGTATATTGTTTGTTAGCCCTTCAACTAAGTTTTCCTGATTGTCCCTTTCATTCAACGAAAAATATATTTATTTAGCCCCTACTAAGTTTTCCTGACTGTTCCCTTTCACAAAGAAACAATATTTTGTTAGCACCCTACTAAGAAGGTTTTCCCATGATTGTCCTTTTCAGAAAGAAATAAATATATTTTGATTAGCCCCTTCAACTAAGACTTTTTCCTGATTGTCCTTTTTCAGAAAGAATAATATTTTGTTAGCCCGCACTAACTAAGTTTTTCCCTCCGATTGTCCTTTCAAGAAAGAAATTATATTTGTTTAGATCACCCCTGACGAAGTTTTCCTGATTGTTGTCCTTTCCCAGAAAGAGAAAAAAATATATTTATTAGTCCCTACTAAGTTTTTTCCTGACTTTCCTTTATTTCACAAAGACAAATATATTTTGTTGCCAGCCCCTACCTAAAGTTTTCCTGACTTTGGACCTTTCAGAAAGAAATAAATTATTTGTTAGCTTCTAACGAAGATTTTCCTGATTGTCATTTTCAGCAAACGAAATATAGTTTGTTAGCCCCTTCAACTAAGTTTTCCTGGATTGTCCCTTTCAGAAAAAAGAAATAGTTTTAGTTAGCCTCCTACTAGTTTTCTTGAATTGTTTTCCTGATTGTCCCGATTTTTCACAAAGACAAAGAAATTAATTTGTTAGCCCCGACTATAAGTGTTTTCCTGATTGTCCTTTTCATACAAGAAATATATTTGTTAGCCCCTTACTAAGTTTTCCTGACTTGACCTTTCACAAAGATAAAGAAAATAATTTTTAGCCACTAACGAAGTTTTCCTGATTGTCAGTTTTCAGAAAGAAATACCATTTGTTAGCACCCCTACTAAGTTTTCCTGACTTGACCTTTGCAGAAATGACAAATATAATTTGTTTTAGCTTGCCCTACGAAGTTTTCCTTGATTGTTTCCTTTTCACAAGAAATATATTTTGTTAGCCACCCTACTAAGTTTTCCTGACTTGACCTTTCACAAACGAATATATTTGTTAGCCCCTTACTAAGTTTTCCTGTACTTGATCCCTTTCACAAAGAAATAGATTTGTTTAGCCCCTACTAATTTTTGCCCTAAGACCTGACATTCCTTTCAGAAAAGAAATATATTTGTTAGCCCCACTTACTAAGTTTTCCTGATTGACCTTTTCAGAAAGAAATATACTTTGTTAGCCCCTACTAACGAATTTTCCCTGATTGTTCCTTTTCACAAAGAAATATATTTGTTAGCCCCTTCAACGAAGTTTATTTTCCTGATATGACCTTTCAGAAAGAAAACTATAATTTGTTAGCCACCCCTAACTAAGTTTTCCCTTGGACTGACCTTTCAGACAAGAAATAATATTTGTTTAGCTCCCCTACGAAGTTTTTCCTGACTTTGTCCTTTCAGAAAGAAATATATTTGTTAGCCACTACTAGTTTTTCCTGACTTGACCTTACCTTCAGAAAGAAATATATTTGTTATTAGCCCCTACTAAGTTTTCCCTGATTGTCCTTTCACAAAGAAATATATTTTGTTAGCTTCAAAAACTAAAGATTTTTCCTGATTGGTCCTTTCAGAAAGAAATATATTTGTTTAGCCACTACTAAGTTTTCCTGACTTGACCTTTCCTTTCAGAAAGAAATCTATTTGTTTAGCCACTACGAAGTTTTTCCTGATTGTCCCTTTCAGAAAGAAACTATATTTGTTATCCCCTAACTAAGTTTTTCCTGACTTGACCTTTCGAAAGAAATATTTGGTTTAGCCCCTTACTAAGTTTTCCTGCTGTCTTTCAGAAAGAAAATTATTGTATAAGCCCCTATAAGTTTCCGACTGGTTTCAGCAAAGTAAAAATATATTTGTTAAGCCCAGCTGAACAATTTATTTGCTTAGCCCTACTAAGTTTTCCTGGACTTCCCTTTCAGAAAGAAATTATTTGTTAGAACCCCCATTTAAAGGTTTTTTCCTGATTGTCCTCCTGAAGAAAATTTTGTTAGCCCCTACTAAGTTTTCCTGACTGTCCGTTTCAATGAAAGAAATATATTTGTTAGCCCCTACTTAAGTTTTCCTGATTTGTCCTTCTCAGAAAGAAATTTATTTGGTACCCCTACTAAGTTTTCCTGATTGTCCTTTTCAGAAAAGAAATATAATTTTGTTAGCCCCTACTAAGTCTTCCGCGACTGTCTCTTTCAGAAAGAAATTTATGTTGTTAGCCCCTACTAAGTTTTCCTGATTGTCCTTTCAAAGAAAAAAATTTATTTTGTTAGCCCGTACTTAAAGTTTTCCTGAAACTGTCCTTTCAGAAAGAAATTTATTTTGTTGTTAGCCCCTATTAAGTTTTCCTGATTGTCTTTCGAAAAAAAAAAAAAAAAAAGAAAATATATTGTTAGCCCCTACTAAGTTTTCCTGACTGTCCTTTCAGAAAGAAATATATTTGTTAGCCCCTACTAAGTTTTCCTGATTGTCCTTTCAGAAAGAAATATATTTGTTAGCTTCTACTAAGTTTTCCTGATTGTCCTTTCAGAAAGAAATATATTTGTTAGCCCCTACTAAAGTTTTTTCCTTCCTGACTGTCCTTTTTCAAAGAAAGAAATTTATTTGTTAGCCCCTACTAAGTTTTTTCCTGATTGTCCTTCAGAAAGAAATTTTTATTTGTTTTTTTTTTTTTTTTTAGCCCCTACTAAGTTTTCTAAGTTTTCCTGATTGTCCTTTCAGAAAGCCTTTCACAAAGAAATATATTTGTTAGCCCCTACTAAGTTTTCCTGATTGTCCTTTCACAAAGAAATTTATTTGTTAGCTTCTACTAAGTTTTCCTGGTTGTCCTTTCACAAAGAAATTTATTTGTTAGCTTCTACGAAGTTTTCCTGATTGTCCTTTCACAAAGAAATATATTTGTTAGCCCCTACTAAGTTTTCCTGATTGTCCTTTCAGAAAGAAATTTATTTGTTAGCCCCTACTAAGTTTTCCTGACTGTCCTTTCAGAAAGAAATTTATTTGTTAGCCCCTACTAAGTTTTCCTGACTGTCCTTTCAGAAAGAAATTTATTTGTTAGCCCCTACTAAGTTTTCCTGACTGTCCTTTCACAAAGAAATTTATTTGTTAAGTCCCTAACAAGTTTTCCTGATTGTCCTTTCCACAAAGAAAATTTATTTGTTAGCCCTACTAGTTTTCATTGATTTTCCTTTTCCACAAAGAAATTTATTTGTTAACCCCTACTAAGTTTTCCTTTGATTTGTTCCTTTTCACAAAGAAATTTATTTGTTAGCCCCTACTAAGTGTTTCCTGATTGTCCTTTCAGAAAGAAATTTATTTGTTAGCCCCTACTAAGTTTTTTCCTGAACTGTCCTTTCAGACTAAGAAATTTGATTTGTTAGCACTACTAAGTTTTTCTGATTGTCTTTCAAGAGAAAATTTATTTGTTAGCCCTACTAAGTTTCCTGATTGTCTTTCAGACAAAGAAATTTATTGTTAGCCCCACCTACCTAAGTTTCCTGACTGTCCTTCAGAAAGAAATTTATTTGTTAGCCCCATACTAAGTTTTCCTGACTGTCCTTTCAGAGAGAAATTATTTGTTAGCCCTACTAAGTGCCCTGAACTGTCCTTTCAGAAAAGAAATTTATTTGTTAGCCCCTTACTAAGTTTCCTGACTTGTCCTTTCAGAAAGAAATTTATTTGTTAGCCACTACTAAGTTCCTGATGTCCTCCTTTTCAGAAAAGAGATATATTTGTAGCCCCTACTAAGTTTTCCTGACTGTCCTTTCAGAACGAAATTTATTTGTTAGCCCCTACTAAGTTTTCCTGATTGTCCTTTCAGAAGAGAAATTTATTTGTTAGCCCCTACTAAGTTTTCCTGATTGTTCCTTTCAGAAACGAAAAATTCCCCATTTGTTAGCCCCTGAATAAGTTTTCCTGATGTCCTTCAGAACGAAATCATTTGTTAGCCCCTTTACTAAGTTTTCCTGACTGTACTTTCAGAGAGAAATTTATTTGTTAGCCCCTACTAAGTTTTCCCTTTGACTGTCCTTGATTTCGAGAGAAATTTATTTGTTAGCCCACCCCTACTAAGTTTTCTGATTGTCCCTTTCAGAGAAGAAATTTATTTGTTAGCCCCTACTAAGTTTTCTTGACTGTCCACCTTTCAGAGAGAATTTATTGTTTAGCACCCCCTACTAAGTTTTCCTTTGATTGTAACCGTTTCAGAAAGAAATTATTTGTTAGCCCCTAATAGTTTTTGCTGATTGTCCATTTCAGAAGAAATATATTTGTTAGTCCTCTAAGTTTTGCCTGACTGTCCTTTAGAAAGAATATTTGTTAGCTCATTAAGTTTTACTGATATGTCCCTTTCAGAAGAAATTTATGTATTGAGTGGTTAGCGCTACTAGTTTTCTGCTGATTGTCCTTTCAGAAAGAATAATAATTTGTTAGCCCCTTACTATGTTTTCCTGATGTCTTTAAGAAAGAATAGTTATTTTGTTAGGCATATCAGTTTTCGCTGTATTGTACCTTTCAGAGAAGAATTATTTTTTAGCCCTCTAATTTTCGTGATGTCCTGGTTCAGAAAGCCTTTCAAAGAAATATATTTGTTAGCCCTACTAAGTTTCCTGATTGTCTTTTTTAAAGAAATTTATTTGTTAGCTCTACTAATTTTCTGTTGTCCTTTAAAAGAAATTTATTTGCTCTCACGCTCTCTACGCAGTCTTTCTGATTGTCCTTCTCACAAAGATATATTGTTAGCACCTACTAAGTTTTACCTGATTCTGTCCTTTCAGAAAGAATTTATTTGTTTACCATACTAGTTTTCCTGAGCTGTCTTTCAGAAAGAATTTATTGTTAGCCTAACTAAGTTTTCGTGACTGTCTTTCAGAAAGAATTTATTTGTTTAGCCCTACTAAGTTTTTGCTGTCCTTTCAGAAAGATAATTTAATTTGTTAGCCCTACTAAGTTTTCCTGACTGTCCTCTCAGCACAGACTCTCTCTCTGCTAGCTTACTAACTCTTCTCTGACGTCATTCACAAAGAAATTTATTTGTTAGCCCTACTAAGTTTTCCTGATTGTCCTTTCAAAAGAATTTATTTGTTAGCCCTTACTAAGTTTTTCCTGGATTGTCCTTTCACAAAGAATTTAAAATTTGTTAAAGCCCTTACTTTAAGTTTTCCTTGATTGTCCTTTTTCACCCAAAGAATTTATTTGGTTAAGCCTACTAAGTTTTCCTGCTGTCCTTTCAGAGAAATTTATTTGTTAAGGCCTCTAAAGTTTCCTTTGATTGTCTTTAGAAAGAAACTTTATTTGTTCCCCTATAAGTTTTCCTGCAATGTGTCTTTTCAGAAGAATTTACTTTGCTTCAGCCCCTACTAAGTTTTCCTGTTGTCCTTCAGAAAGGCAAACCTTTATTCTTTGCTTCACGCTACTTCTTCCTCCCCTGACTGCTTCTCGAAAGACACTTTCTCTTTTCGCCCTTAGCTATAAGTTTTCTTGACTGTCCTTTCAGAAGGAAATTTAAATTTGTTGCCTTTACTTTCAAGCTTCTCTCTTCGACTCGTCTTTTCAGAAGAGATATCCTTTGTTAGCCCCTATAAGTTTTTCCTGACTGTCCTTTCGAACGAAATTCATTTTTAAAGCCCCTACTAAAGTTTTCCTGCTGTTCCTTTAGAACGAATTCTTTGTTAAGCCCCTACTGTTTCCTGCTGTCCTTTCCAGCGAATTTTCATTGTGCCTCCCCCTAAACTAAAGTTTTTTCCCTGATTGGTTTAAAATTTTCAAGAGGAAGATTTTATTTTTTTTGTTTTTTTAAAGCCCCCCCCCCTAAACTTAAGGTTTTTTTTTTCCTGACTTTGTCCTTTCAGAGAATTTATTTGTTAGCGCCTACTTAAAAGTTTTCTGAATTGGTTTTCCTTTCAGAGAGAATTTATTTGTTAGCCCTACTATTTTCCTGATGTCCATTCAGAGAGAAATTTATTTGTTTAAAGCCTAAACTAAGTTTTCCTGCTGTCTTTCAGATTTGAGGAAATTTATTGTTACCCCTACGTAAGATTTTCCTGAATTTGTCCTTCCAGAAAGAAATTTATTTTGTTAGCCCTACTAGAAATTTTCCTGAAAATGTCTTTCAGAAGAAATTTATTTGTTAGCCTACTAATTTTCCTGAACTGTCCTTTCAGAGGAAATTTATTTGGTTAGCCGCAACCCCCCCTAAGTTTTCCTGATTGTCCTTTTCAGAAGAAATTTATTTGTTAGCCCTCCTAAGTTTTTCTATTGTCCTTTCAGAAAGAAATTTAATTTGTTAGCCCCTTACTAAAGTTTTCCTGACTTGTCCTTATTTCAGAAAGAAATTTTTTGTTAGGCCCCTACTAAAAGTTTTCCTGAAGTGTCTTCTCAGAAAGAATTTTTGTTAGCGCCTACCCCTAAGTTTTCCTGAATTGTCTTTTTCACCAAAGAAATATATTTGTTAGCTTCAACTAAGTTTTCTTGACGTCCTTTCAGGAAGAAATATATTTGTTAAAGCCCTAAACTAAGTTTTCCTGATTGTCCTTTCAGAAAGAAATATATTGTTAGCCCCTACTAAGTTTTTCCTGATTGGTCCTTTCCGAGAAATATATTTTTTTAAGCCCTACCAAAAGTTTCTGAAATTGGTCTTTCACAAATAAAAACCACACCAAAAAGGAAATACATATTTGTTAGCCTTCATAAGTTTTCCTGATTGTCCTTTTTCCTCAGAAGAAATATAATTTGTTAGGCCTACTAAGTTTTCCTGATTGTCCTTTCACAAAGAAATAAATATTTGTTAGCCCCTTCAACTAAAGGTTTTCCTGACTTGTCCTTCCAGAAAGAAATATATTTGTTTTAGCTACTAAAGTTTCCTGAAAAATTGTCCTTTCAGAAAGACAACTTATCTCTTTGCTTTCAGCCTTACTAAGTTTTTCTGAACTGTTTTCCTTTAAGAAAGAAATATA
The DNA here is from genome assembly GCF_015104395.2 of Macrobrachium nipponense. Classification (NCBI taxonomy): domain Eukaryota; kingdom Metazoa; phylum Arthropoda; class Malacostraca; order Decapoda; family Palaemonidae; genus Macrobrachium; species Macrobrachium nipponense. Next base: position 42,182,445 of record NC_087218.1, read on the forward strand.
TTTGTTAGCCTTACTAAAAGTTTTTCTGATGTCCTTTCGAAAGAAATATATTTGTTAGGCGTCTACGAAGTTATTCTGATTGTCCTTTCAGAAAGATATATTTGTTACCCTACTAGTGTCCTACTGACCTTCAGAAAGAATATAATTTGTTAGCTTCTGCGAAGTTTTCCTGATTGTCTTTTTCAGAAAAAAGAAATATATTTGTTACCCTACTAAGTTTTCCTGATTGTCCTTTCACAAAGAAATATATTTATTCAGCCCCTACTAGTTTTCCTCACTGTCCCTTCACAAAGAAATATTTTTTTTTTTTTTTTTATTTGGTTTTTAGCCCCTACTAATTTTCCTGATTGTCCTTTCAAAAAGAAAAAAAATATATTTGTTAGCTTCTACTAAGTTTTCCTGACTGTCCTTTCAGAAAGATATATTTGTTAGCTTCAAACTTAGTTTTCCTGATTGTCCCCTTTCAAAGAAAAAATAGATTTGTTAGCCCCTACTAAGTTTTCCTGATTGCCCTTTCACAAGAATATATTTGTTAGCCTCTACTAAGTTTTCCCGATTGTCCCTTTCAGAAAAAGAGAAATATTTGTTTAGCCCCTACTAAGTTTTCCGTGATTGTCCTTTCACAAGAAACATATATATTTAGCCTTCTACTAAGTTTTCCACGCTTGTCCTTTCAGAAAGAAATATATGAGATAGCTTCTACTATGTTTTCATGATTGTCCTTTCAGAAAGAAATATATTTGTTAGCCTCTAGTAAGTTTTCCTGATTGTCCTTTCAGAAAGAAATGTATTAAACGGATGCTCGTTCATTCGACTTTGCTAATTTGTTCTCTATTTTATTATGCCTTTCTTCACAATGTATTCCTTGATTTCATAGGGCTGGCTCGATGGATTAGAACAAAATACCAGTTTTTTTAACGAAAGGTGAATATGAAACTACAGAGAATTCCATCTTCATTCAAAGGATGCCCAGAACCTCGGGCACGGTCGGCTGTAGTAGAAGACTGCGGATGAAGAGGAAGAGACCAAGTAAAAAACAAGCGGTTGCTGAGACATTAACAATTGTTCCATAAAAAATAATGAGCCAAATTAGACCATTTACTTTAAGTGTGACTACAGCAGCTTTCTGCTAAATTTCAGAGAACTCTGCCGTTATTATAAGTGACGCCAGAGGATTATTTTAGGTCTCGTTGGGGGATGCAACCAAGCATCAGTAAATTAAGGTTTAAGAGAGCTCACAGTGATTGAAACTTTCCATGGCGGAAGCAAAGTAGAGAGAACAATGGATTGTTGAGTGGGTTTGTAACAAGGTGTCTTATGCCTCCATAGCTCCTTTGAGTCTATGGTTAGAATCACGTGAAAAGTTAGAGGAAAGGTATCAGAAGTTAAAACAAAGTTGTGTGATAAGAAAATGGGCAATGAATGAAGTGTGGATTGGTTCGTGTTTGTATATGATACAACAATGTTTAGGTCTAGCGAAGAGAAGCTGCTGAAACTAGGTAAAATCTGAGAGTGAAAGAAGAGAGAGCTGAAAGTCAATGTCAGCAAGAGTGCGGTTGTAGGGGTCAATAGAATAAGGAAGATGGAGCAATGAATGTTGATTAACATGGAAAGAAGGAAGCAGTTCATTTCTATTGGTATTAGGGAATAAATTTAGGATACGGTGGTAAGATGATAGAATATGTCAGTTACTATAAAGGAAAGGCAGACCTTGTGCAAGGATGGAACCCATCTCTCCTTTACGGAAGGGAAGTGAGGATGTTAAAGCAACTGAAGCATAAGAGGTTGTTGAAATGAACTGAGTAGCAAATATGGTAGAAAAAAGAATTGATAGGTTAAGCAATGGGGAGATTAGTTAAAAAGGTCATAAGGAAAGCATGAACGGACAGTATTGATCAGTGTTTTGAACTGATCCTGTTATGTTGAAAGAGACGCTAGAGTGTGTGCGTTATAAAAGGGAATACAGTGGAGGAGAGAGGTTTTAACCTCCTTTTGCTGAGCACTTTCTGAAGGTGTTGAAGCAGCTAGAAATGAAAAGGTTTCTGACATAAAAGGTTAATCTATGCTTCAGTGAATGATGTTTTAGCATGGCAGCGACGACTGATTCGTTTTTATCAGTCCCCAACCCTATTTTCTACCTTTTAAGAGAAACAGCTAATATATGGAATTTGAGGGATTATCACCAAAAAGTTGACTTTTTTTCTGTTCTCTGCAAGTCTTTAGAGAAAAGGCTGCCAGCCCCATGCTCTTTCCTAGACCTCAGCTGATGCTGGTACCCATCCACATCAATGGCAAGTCAGAATCGAACCACAGGCCTTACGAATGAGAACCCAGTTGTTTAGGAGAGGTGGCTACATAAATGTTAGCTCCCAGTGTTCAGCAAAGTTATTCTGATGACGATTTGAGCACCTCGTCCAACGTCACCCTGGTTGAGAGCCATCACAGTCATTTTACTACCAGGTACATAAATCTCCTTAGATCATCAGAGGCCCGATGAGTTAGTTAATGGACTGCAACCTATTCCAGCCGAGCTAGTTCGGGAAACTTGATGGCGAGAAGATACAGAGCTCTCTCTCTCTCTCTTCTCTCTCTCTCTCTCTCTCTCTCATCTCTCTCTCTCGTCTTCTCTTCATTTCTTCCTATATAATAATAATATATATATCGTATTTATATATATTATATATTATATATTATATATTGTGTTGTGTGTGTGGTGTGTTGTGTATGTATACTCCGCCTATAAACACCTGTCCGGTGCAAATACTTTGGATTCTAACCGTCTGTACGTACTTACATACGTCTGCTTAGCCTATATATATATATTATATATATTTTTAATATATATATATAGATATATATCATATATATTATATATATGTGTGTGTGTGTGTGTGTGTGTGTGTGTGTGTATGTGGGTGTGTGTGTAGAATATCTACACTTTGCATTACTCCTCTGAAGATGGCTTAGCAACGAAGTCGACACCTGTCAGGATTTAGAACCGTGTTTAATTTCTTCCCTGTGGTATTTGATATATATATATATATATATATATATATATATATATATATATATATATATATATATATATATATAATGTGTGTGTGTGTGTGTGTGTATGTGAACAAATACGTATTGTGCTCTTCCTGTTTAGGAGAACTTTGCACAGCATCGCCAATGTTACAAAAACTGATAAAAACATAAATAGTCATATTTCGATGATGAATAGGAATTCTGTTATTTAGTATGTGCATATACATAATAAGAGAAAAAAAAAACGAACTGCTTGAAAGGAAAGACTTAAAAATGAACAGTGGTATTTTAAAGTACATCAGATCCATATAACAGAATGAAAAGTTGTAATAAATATTGCCACTCATCGGTCAACATTACTTCTATTGTAAATGGAAAACAAGCCAACATTAATCATCATACGTTAGTATCATTAACAATACTTCTATCATAATGGAAACAAGCAAATATAATCATCATACTTAAACATGATCAACGGTACTCGTATCATAACGGAAACAAGCAAATTTTAACCATCATACATAAGCATAACTAATATTGAAAAATATTAGCACCTGACATCGAGCTGAAAAACATCATAGACATTTTTGATCCACAATCAACAACACTCCCGTCCAGCACAAACACAAAATAAGCAAACACAAACCGCATTTCGCATAAACACATCGTCATTCACATAAACGTATTAAATTACGTTTGGTGGGGGATGGGAAAAAAAACGCAGCACTAAAAATCTAATCCCACTTGATATCAGTTCGGAAAACGTCATCAACATTTCGTAAAAGGTCGGTAAAAATAGTGAATACAAACGTTGGGAATTGTGCGCGCGCGCGCCAGCCCAACACCACCACCACCACCATTATTTTAGGGAAGAATTACACAGCAAAGAGAGATTTGAACGTTTGCGTAATGAAATCAACAACGACCGTTTATCCTATGAAAACCTTTTTGTCATAAACCTGGCAAATTGTGGCGTGTTTTATTTTGCATTTCCCTCTGCTTTTAAAATACAGGTAATCCACAAATGGTCGAATTTAATTCGTCCTGTTGTGTCGGCTACACCTCCCTCCCGCTGGAATAATCTTGGTTTATAGAAAGGCAATCGCTGGTTAAATCATCAATTCGGATGCATGGCTGCTTTTATTATTATAGGAATTAATGGACGATTTGATTAATCTCAGATTTCATTTCAAATTACTCGTTCTCATGACAGCAGCTTAAGCGCAAATTTTCTCCTCTAAATGGAAGAGAGGAATTAGAGAAAAAAATAAGAGTCCAATTGACGTACATGAAAGGCCCGAACGGAGGGAGGAATAGAGAGAGAGACACACAGACAGACAGACAGACAGACAGGGAGAGAATAAGAAGAGGAGAGAGAGAGAGAGAGAGAGGATACGAAATCTAAAATTACTTGATAATAATAGTAATTACTGCAATAGTAATATCTAACATGCAGTTAAATGAGAGAGAGAGAGAGAGAGGACGACACGAAATCTAACATTACTGCAATAACAATATCTAAAATGCAGTAGAGAGAGAGAGAGAGAGAGAGAGAGAGAGAGGACTCGAAATTTAAAATTACTTGATAATAATTGTATTTACTGCAATAATAATATCTAACATGCAGTTAAATGAGAGAGAGAGAGATCTTACCTTACAGACCTTACATCTTGTTCTGGTTGCTCCAGGTCCCTCAGTTTGAGGCACCTGAGAGTCGCTAGTACATCTTCCGGTATATTTTGCATCTTCCAATCTTGGATGGTCTGGGATGCAGCTTAGATATTTGTCGAGCTTATTCTTAAACACATCTACGCTCACTCCTGATATATTCCTCAGATGAGCTGGCAACGCATTGAATAGAGGCTGCATTATCGATGCTGGTGCGTAGTGGATTAATGTCCTGTGTGCTTTCCTTATTTTTCCTGGTATAGTTTTGGGCACTATTAATCTTCCTCTGCTTGCTCTTTCTGATATTTTTAGCTCCATGATGTTTATGGCTATTCCTTCTATCTATTTCCATACCTGAATTATCATATAGCGTTCTCTTCTCCTTTCTAGACTATATAATTTTAAGGATTGTAGTCGTTCCCAGTAGTCAAGATCCTTAACTTCTTCTATTCTAGCTATAAAGGACCTTTGTACACTCTCTATTTGTGCAATATCCTTTTGATAGCGTGGGTACCATATCATATTGCAATATTCAAGTGGACTACGAACATATGTTTTATAAAGCATAATCATGTGTTCAGCTTTTCTTGTTTTCAAGTGCCGTAACAACAATCCTATTTTTGCTTTACATTTTGCCAATAGAATTGCTATTTGATCATTGCATAACATGTTCCTATTCATCATCACACCAAGGTCTTTAACTTCCTTATTTGTGACTGTCTCATTATTAGGTCCTTATATGCATATAGCTTTCCTTCTCTGTCTCCATAATTTATTTATTCAAATTTATCAGAGTTTAATACCATCCTATTTACCTATGCCCTATCATATACTTTGTTAAGGTCTCTTTGTAGCGCGTTCCTATCTTCATCACAAGTAATTTCTCTACTTATTCTGGTGTCATCGGCGAAACTACTCACTACCAAGTCCTTAACATTACTGTCTATGTCTGCAATCATAATAACAAACAGTATTGCAGCTAACACCGTACCTTGTGGCACACCGGATATTACCTTAGCTTCATCCGATGTCTCATCGTTTGCAATAACTATCTGTTCTGTTGTGTAAAAATTCTTTTAACCATCTTCCTACTTTATCCACTATATTATGTTTCCTAATTTTCTTCGCTAATATATTATAATCTACCTTGCCAAAAGCTTTTACAAAGTCTAGATAAACCACATCTGTTTCATTTACGCTTTTCATATTTTTGTATATGTTCTCACGGTGGACTAACAGTTGGGTTTGTGTACTTTTTCCAGGTACGAAACCATGTTGTCCTATATTAAACAAATTATTTTTTATTAAATGTTTCATAATATTTTTCTTCATTACCTTTTCATACACTTTCATAATATGTGATGTTAGACTCACAGGCCTATAATTACTTGCCTCTAGTCTAGATCCACTTTTGAAAGTAGGGGTAATATATGCTCATTTGTGCTCATCATAAATCTTGCCTGTATCTACGCTTTGTCTTAATAATATTGCAAGTGGCTTTGTGATAGAATGAACTACTTTCTTTAACAAAATAGCAGGGACACCATCAGGCCCTGCTGCAGCTCCATTTTTAATTTCATTAATAGCCTGCACAATATCAGCTTCATTAATATCTATGTCTGCTAAATATTCACTATTTTCATCCCTTACTTCTATATCATTATCTTCATTATCAATTCTAGGGGTGAATTCTCTCTTATATCGTTCTGCCAATATGTTGTCATATTTCCCTTTTTTCATTCGTTTAATCTCCCTTCAATTCTTAGAGGCCTATTTCTAGTTCTTCTTTTATTCATCTTTTTTGCAAATGAGTACAATAGTTTGGGGTTTTGCTTGATATTTACTAGGTTTTTTTCTTCCAAGTTCCGTTTTTCATTTTCTTTTGATTGATATCTTTTGTCTGCATTTTTCTATCTTAATTTTTAGTTCGATCACTTTCCATGCATTTTTTTTCTTTTGCAAGACCTTTTTTCCACTTTCTGATTTTCTGGAATAAGATCCTTCTGTCTCTTGGTATGCATGACTGATGTTTACTTTTCTCCTTCGGTATATATTTATCCACTATTTCCTCTAATATTTTATATAATATCACCGTATTTACCCTTATATCATCACTTGCGAAAATGTTATCCCAATTTTTGTTTAATTCTTCATTTATTTCTGACCATTATATATTTTTACTGTAGAAGTTGTATTTTCCATATCCTTCCCACTTTTCATTTCTTGCTTATCTCTGTTTTCACTTGCTTTAGAATGGACTGTTAATTCTATGACATTATGGTCTGAATACTCGCATTATAAACTATTATTCCTTTAACATAATTCACCTCGTTCACAAATACTAGGTCTAAAGTATTTTCCTTTCTTGTTGGCAGGTGATTTATTTGTTGAATGTTATATTCTAGTAGCATATCTAATAGCTTTTCGAATTGCCTCTTATCTTCTGCACTACTATTACTGTCTTTTTTATATGTATAAATATACAACCACAATCTCCTATTTCGTTTCTTTTCCCCGTTTCTTTACCTTTAGACAAAAGGAAAGTTAAAGTCTCCGGATCAGGAGAATGGTCCAGTCCTTGTGATTTCTACATATATCATCCAATTTTTCTATTATTGTGTCAAACTTTTTAGTATTAGGGGGTCTATATATGCTATGCTCATTAATTTTTCAGATTCAAATTCTACCGCTATTAGTTCACATTCTGAGTTACTATATTTCTCATATATTTTCCTTGTTTTTTGTCTTTCCCATATATCGCGGTTCCCCCTTGATTCCTATTTTTTTCTATCTGATCTATAAGTTTGGAACCCTTTTATTTGATCGTCATTCCCAGTCTCTTGGAATACCAGGTTTCACTTATATTCACTTATATCTATTTTCTTTTCAATTTGGATTAGTTCTTCTAAAAAGTAACTCTATTTTTCTTTTTTTTTGGAGTTTGATCTTGCCCATAAAAACCTAAACCTGCGCATTCATCACTATGATGGTTTGCTTGTTTCTCCTTCATTTAATATAGGTAATAATAAGGATTTTTCCCATTTTCCCATGTCCTCTTTCCTGTTCTGGTATGTTGTTTTTTTTTTTTCTTCATTTCCAGAAATTTGGCATTAAAAAATCCAACTTTTCCGCCCATAATATTTGATCTTCCTTCATCATAATTATTAATTTTGTGTATGAATCTGCAATTTGATCCGTATCTGCAATATCCTCTTGCATCATAAATACAGTATTATCTCTTGAGCTGTATCTTGGAAGCTGCTGTTTGGGAAGGAAATTCTTTGCGGACACTCCATATCGCGGTGGTGGCTTGCTTTTTTCCTTCACCTCATATTCTTTGTTCCTCTCTTTATTTGTTTCTTTCTTATTTTGGATTTTATTATTTGATTGATTATTTAATTGATTTTGATTCATGGCTACAGGGTGCATATATTTACATTTTTTGTCGAACTTATATCCTTTTCCTTCTTTTAGGTTTTTGCATATTTTTGGATGTAGATCTCTGCAATCATCCTCATAGCCGTCTAGGTATGCATATTTACCATAGATTTCATAGTTGTGACATACCTTGGGATGTTTGTAGTAACATCTTTCTCCGAATCTGCAATTCCCTCTTTTCAAATGGGTGCAGACTTTGTCTTTCTTTTTCCTTTTTTCTCTTTCCCATCATTGTGCACATCTGGGTAGAGCCTCTTCGGGATTTTATTTTGTGTTGTAAAGTCGTAATTTATTTCTTCGTATGTATGCTGCTTGATTGCCTCATATGTAGTATCAATGAGTATCTCTGCATCCATACTTTTATCTTGTTCTTTGTTTTCCTTATTTTTTTTTTTTTGTCATTTCAGTTTTGTTTACTTCTCTTCCGTTTTCCTCTTCTTCTTCTTCCTCTTCCTCTTCCTCTTCTTCTTCATCCTCAACTATTTGTACATTAAGTCTTGATTTAATAACATTGTCTATCCATGATAGACATGTTGAGCAAAATATCCTGGTATCCTTACTCATATCTTGCATTACTTCAGCACATTGAGGATGCGTTGGAATGTTGCATGCAGAAAATTTTCTGATCAGGTTTTGTGGATTAACTATGTTATACCACACCTTACACAGTTTGCATGCTTTTGGCATTCTTTTTCCTATTACATCAATTAGGATATTCACAATGTTCACCTTATTCATTTTCTTTGTCGGAATATGTTGATTGATGTAAATTTTCTTTATGAGTCTCTGACCACTTGGATTTTATTTGGAACTCTTCAATTATTTTCAAGATGTTTTCTGTTGATTTGTTGTTCTCAGTTTGAAGATCTATCCTTCTATTATGTCTATGAATGCTTTTGCATCTTTTTGGTTAGGGCTGTTGTTGATCTCATAGATGAGAAATGCCAGCTCCCTTCCTGCTACCTCATCTTATTGCGAATCTGCTAAACACACCAACCCCGTTAAATAAAATTCGCCCCATTTTCTGACCACAGTTGGAACTTACTGCCATTTTGATCTGATTTACAGTATTTTCACTTGAATTTTAAAACTAAAAAACTTAGTAGACGGCTTATCCTACTATTTTCACCCCACTAATCTTATCACCGACAGTTCACGAACACTTCTAGATATTTTTCGATTTCCAGACGTATGTTAAACGCATGATATCTGTTGATTAATCAGACTGTGCGCGGGAACGTCTCACCAAGCAAAATGGAGAGAGAGAGAGAGAGAGAGAGAGAGAGAGAGAGAGAGAGAGAGAGGACACGGAATCTAAAATTGCTTGATAATAATAGTAATTACTGCAATAGTAATATCTAACTTGCAGTTAAATGAGAGAGAGAGAGAGAGAGAGAGAGAGAGAGAGAGAGAGAGAGAGAGAGAGGGGGGACACGAAATCTAACATTAATTGATAATAATAGTAATTACTGCAATAACAATATCTAAAATGCAAGTAAATGAGAGAGAGAGAGAGAGAGAGAGAGAGAGAGAGAGAGAGAGAGAGAGAGAGAGAGGACACGAAATCTAACATTACTTGATAATAATAATAATTACTGCAATAATAATATCTAAATTGCAGTAAAATGAGAGAGAGAGAGAGAGAGAGAGAGAGAGAGAGAGGAGAGAGAGAGAGAGAGAGAAGGACATTACGAAACAAAACTTAAAATTACTTGATAACACTAGTAATCATTACAGCAATAATAACTAAGGTACAGTGAGAGAGAGAGAGAGAGAGAGAGAAGATGAGGGGAGAGAAAGACCGAGAGAGGAGATTCAGAAAAGGAGAGGAGAGAGAGAGAGGATTATGATATGAAATCTAAAATTACCCGATAATAATTGTTATTATTACAATAATGATACCTAAAATACAGTGAGACCCTTATGCTAATTATGGTGAAGAAACCAAATCCCACAGAGAGAGAGAGAGAGAGAGAGAGAGAGAAGAGAGAGAGAGAGAGGCGCTATAACAATATATAATCTAAACACATTTTATAACAACAGAAGCATTACAGTGATGGTAAGAAGTCAGGAGATCTATGAAGTCGCTAAGGCTGAGAGAAGTAGCGATAGTCAGTGGAATATAAGGCCCAAAAATAAATACATGAAATGACTAGCAGGAGAAATCTCGGTAAATGTTCGCAAAGGCATCAATAACAGAATGTCAAATGGCCTAGGTGTGAAGAGAGGACAAGACTAACTGGTGGAAATGGGATGTACGTATTTCTAATGTAAACATCCCGCTGAAAGATTGTTCTTGAAGGATAACATCTCAGGCAAAGTAGAGTTAGTTTTGCTTATTTGTATGGTGATTTTACGTTGTATGGAACCAGTGGTAATTCAGCAACAGGACCAACGGCTTTACGTGACTTCCGAACCACGTCGAGAGTGAACTTCTATCACCAGAAATACACACGCAAGGAAGAGTTAGAACAAGGCGTGATCCGACCTCCAGCTTACTCGAAGCGCGTGCTCAAATCTACTGTGAAATGGCGCTTGTTTCACCAACGAAAATGAAAATAAATACGCTTTATGTTATCATAAGTAATTATTCTCTACTGCTTAACATGCACATTATTTATTTCTAATATATATCTTCATTCTAATAAATAAACCATAAATATACTACCTTAAAATTCCTGTATCTTTAACTATACGCGAAACACCTTTTTCAGACCTTTTTATAGCTTTTCCATAGTGCTTTCCTACCCCCCAACAACAACAAAATCAAATTAGTTTGTTGGCTTACTCCCCGAGTAAGTAAAAATTAGACAAATAAGTTGGAAGAGACCAAAGAAAACAAGCAGAAAGTAAATTAAAGAAAGCAGTACAGCTAAGGGCTGAAGGATGCTGCAAAGAATCCTCCGCTCACCTACAGTATACCAGTCGAGGTGCACTGTAAACCAATACCTAGTGGCGGTAAGATTAAAGAAACTTTCATATTCAATTAATACTTCAGAACACGGAAGACATTAACAAATGGGTCAGTACTTTTTCGGGACACGAGATATCACTAATGATTTTTATTTTTATTTATTTATTTATTTTACTAAAACAAATAGCACTTTGAAACGTTCGTTGTAATTTGCATCGTCTTCCATCCTTGATTTTGTAGGTAGAGAATGATGACACAGTTGGTATATGAAGCCTATCCAAACTAAACAACAACAACAACAACAACAACAACAACAACAACAACAACAACAATAATAATAATAATAATATAATTTTTGTAGGGTTATCTTTATTCTTAACTTCGTGCTGGCTCTTATGGCACCGAAGTAGAACGATTAATAAGATATTTGGTGTTCTTTGTGTTAAGATAATAAATGTATTTTCTGAAGATATAAATACATCAGCGTGATCATAGCTAAGTTCCCAAAAACTTACAATACAAAAACAGTACCTTGTACAGTAATTACGTAAAATGTCAACGTTTTCATTAATTACTGGTCCACTATCAATGACTTCACGTAAATTTTATATTAAGAAATGGAATAAACTTGATCAAGTTGTATGCTTTCCCTGTTATTAACTAAAAGTTTTCAGTTACAAAATATATTTGTAATAATGATAATTTATTGTAGAAGGTGCAAGCCTTACAATTGAATCTTTTCTTGAGTTTATAGATTTAAGCTGAAGATTTAAGGAAGGAAAAACAGAAAACAAAGCCTATTCGATTACACAGATTACAAGAATATTTTCGAGAGAAATTTATGCTTCTTATAACTTCGTCATTATCGGAATATATATATATATATATATATATTATATATATATATAATTTTTAAAATATTATATATAATTATTATATATATATATATCTATATTATATATTAATATTTAATTTATTATATATATATATATATATATAATTATATATATATGTATATATATAATTATATATATATATAGGAAAAAAGATCTGGTCTTCATTTAAGTATTTTCTCAAAAGCAGAGAGATCTTGATGATAAAAGCCGTTTAAAAAATTACTCAAACGTTTACAGCTCATAAATGGATTAACAAGATCCGGTTTATAATTACTACCTTATTGCAGATTACATAAAAGAAATAATAAAAGACTAAAAAACTGAAATAATGAATGAAGCTGTTTCTACCTACAGAACTAAACGAGAAGAAAACGAATTGAAAAAATGTGTTTTAAGTTAAATATTTACAGCTTTGCATAACTAGAAAATATAAAAGAAAGCTTCTTCACAGTTTTACGGTGTCAGCAAAGGAACCCAGGGACTGCCAGCGTGAGAATGTCCTACTCAACAGAATCGGATGCTGACGCTTTAAGGAACGACTAGAAAGCACTAACATTAGACGTATAACCCCTAAAGACAACAGCAGATGTTTTACAATGAAGCTCAAGGAAGTTGACCAAAGGAGAAAACTTCAGACGACTGAAGGGAAAAGGGGAAACCATTTCCGAGGCATTCCGTCAGTAAAACAGTAGATTCTTAATAAACATTTGACCTCTTGGTATGACCTTGGCCTTAGACTCACTGTGCACATCGGCTTCTTAAGTGTTGCACCCATCCCAGATTTAAAGTTCATCTCGTATATGTCAAGAGTTATGGCCACATCTTTAGCTGACTGACGGACATGTTGAGGAACTAGCAGACCCACACACACACACACACACATCATTTACTTGATAGACGACAGATCGGCGGCATAGCAGTGATTCCCAAACATCAGAGCTATATAATTTAACACGAGAACCAAGACTCAACTCTGCTAATTGTTGAAGCACTGGTTAGAGCATTCGTTAAATCCTGCAGTTTAATTTCTCAGAATGATATAGTAGTGACACAGTCACTACTGATCGTAGTGCGAATGAATATAAACCTGAGGTTTGACTAGACATATATCCCACTGGCTATATCACTAAAAGAGTATCAGAGAAAAGTCAATAGCTGTAACATTAATGCCCAATTTTAATCAAGTCACCCAGAACGGCTATCGTTTAAAACACTAGACCTGCCTTAAACTTTTCTTAGGTCATTGTTGAATTGAATACAGAATTTAGACCAAAGGTCAAGCACTGGGACCAATAAGGTCATTCAGCGATGAAACGGATAATGACAGTAAAAGTTTGAAATATGTAACAGGAGGAAAACCTAATAGTTGCACTATGAATCAATTGTTAGGAGGTGGAGGAAAGTTGAAGAAAGATAATATGAAAGGAGGTACATTAAAAGGAATGAAAAGGGTTGCAGCAAGGGGCCGAAGGCACGTTGCAAAGAACCTTGAGTAATGCCTACAGTGCTTCGCATGAGGTGCACTGACGGCGCTACCCCCCCTACGGGGCTAAGGTCATTCATTGTGCGCCACATTCAGACTTCACATATAACTTTCCCGAAATGCCATCAACATGAACTCTCAAGAGCCCGTGCTGGCATATGGTCAACTTAAACTAGACAGACAATTACGACTTCTCTAAAAACGGACATTAAAAGCTTAAAAATTAAGTGCATGGCTACAAAACAGGTCGAGAATTTATTTTTTTTATCAGTGCAATATGTAAGAGGGTGGATATATGCTCTCAATCTAAACAATCTACAATGATATTCGTAATTTTATATCAACTGCTTTCACTATATAAGCTCCTCAGTGACACTAATAAATAAAACTAAGCCTAATAACAGCCAGTTTAACGACGCTAAAAAAACGAGGACATGGTGTTATTTCGTCCATAGACTTACTTAAAACGATTACTAAAATTTTGCAAACAAAATTCAAATAACTTTAACCCGGACAGATTTGTTTAATAACCCGTGCTGTTATGAACGTTCGAAATTGCAACGTAAATCTAAAATAAAAATAAAAACGTGAAAATTAAAATGATCACAAGATATCATCAGCTCACAGGTTTATAATTGGCTCCGATTAGCGATAAGCAAGCGATGGGGGGGAGGGGTGGGAATAAGGGAAGGGGAAGGGAAAAGGGCGGTGGATGGGGTGGGGTGGGGTGGGGGAGGAGGTGGGAGAGTGGTCAGAGGGTGGAAGGGGTGAGAGCGAAATACAGGACGTTAAGGGTGCAGATGACACGAGCAGATAAGCACACGAGCCGACGTGTCTTAAAACCCATATAATGCTGTTAATGGGTTCCGACACATTTCATTCGGGCGGCGGCTCGCGAGCTCGTGGGAACGTCCCACTTGAAACTGTAATCAGTTTTTATTCGATCTCTCTCTCTCTCTCTCTCTCTCTCGAGAACTACGATAAGCTGTGATTAAAAGCGGAGTGGCAGTTCACATACGAGCCACGCTTTCGATTTAGAGCTGTTTGGCCATCTATTGAGTCTAATGAAAGGAGAGAGAGAGAGAGAGAGATGGGTTGAGGGGAGATGGTTGAGATATCTCCTCGATCACGTGATTTAATCTCTTTATCTCGAAAGTGATAGAAAGTAAATCATTCATTTTCCCGTATCCTGTCAGATATCTCGTAATTTGGACCAAATAATGAAGTTAAATTGAGGTCCTGTATAATATGGATTTCAATAAGAAGTTACAGCTCACGTAGGTTGGAGATAGACTGATAATTCACAATGCTTACTGACTCCTTAAACGTTCAAAATTCGGTTAAAATGAGACTGAATTCATACTGAAACTCGTGCGTTACTTTCTTCCTCTCGTTTTTCTTAAAGAGGGGCGCTTTTTTATAGAAACATATTAGACCATTTCATAGCTTGTTCTGTAATAATAATAATAATAATAATAATAATAATAATAATAATAATAATAATAATAATAATAATAATTAGACGAAGACCCAGAAATATACAGAGACAGGAGAAAGACAGAAAGAACAGAGGACTGGCACAACAAACCAATGCACGGACAATACATGAGACAGACTAAAGAACTAGCCAGCGATGACAATTGGCAATGGCTACAGAGGGGAGAGCTAAAGAAGGAAACTGAAGGAATGATAACAGCGGCCACAAGATCCAGGCTCCCTAAAGACAAACCCAGATATGTTCAAAGTTACGATAGACGGAAATAACATCTCACCCATATGTAGGAAGTGCAATACGAAAATGAAACCATAAACCACATAGCAAGTGAATGCCCGTCACTTGCACAAACCAGTACAAAAAGAGGCATGATTCAGTGGCAAAACGCCCTCACTGGAGCCTGTGCAAGAAACATCAGCTACCTTGCAGTAATAAGTGGTACGAGCACCAACCTGAAGGAGTGATAGAAAACGATCAGGCAAAGATCCTCTGGGACTATGTATCAGAACGGATAGGGTGATACGTGCAAACAGGCCAGACGTGACGTTGATTGACAAAGTCAAGAAGAAAGTATCACTCATTGATGTCGCAATACCATGGGACACAGAGTTGAAGAGAAAGAGAGGGAAAAAATGGATAAGTATCAAGATCTGAAAATAGAAATAAGAAGGATATGGGATATGCCAGTGGAAATCAGTACCCATAATCCATAGGAGCACTAGGCACGATCCCAATATCCCTGAAAAGGAATCTAGAAAAAACTAGAGGCTGAAGTAGCTCCAGGACTCATGCAGAAGAGTGTGATCCTAGGAAAAAACAAAAGGCACACATAGTAAGAAAAGTGATGGACTCTAAGGAGGCAGGATGCAACCCGGAACCCCACACTATAAATACCACCAGTCGAATTGGAGGACTGTGATAGAGCAAAAAAAAAAAAATAAATAAAAAATTAATAATAATAATAATAATAATAATAATAATAATAATAATAATAATAATAATAATAATAATAATAACAATAATAATAATAATAAGGTCGTGCTCTAGATTAACATCAAACGTTTTGCTTTGTTAGTTCCATACTCTTCTGAGAATGGAATTGGTTTATCCAGAAAGTTTAAGAATATGCAACTGTACATAGGAAAAATCTTAGGGAAGAACAAATAAAACCAAGGGTTTCCATTTAATAATAATAATAATAATAATAATAATAATAATAATAATGATGATGATGATGTAGCAGTGTTCATGACATTCACGTAGTTCTTAAATTTCAAATTACTTAAAATAAATTTCAGAGGAACTTTATCATTAGACATAGTCATATTTAACCATAAACGTCTTGAATATAAGTGCAGTTAATACTAATTGTGAGAATAGACTTTAAAATAATAATTTTACGTATTCACAGCTCACGTCAATATACTGACGAGCTGCTCAACTACCCGTATAATCGCTACGAAGCCTTTATAATTTAAACAGCAACGGCTTTACGCGACTTCCGAACCACGTCGAGAGTGAACTTCCATCACCAGAAATACACGTCTCTCACACCTCAATAGAATGCCCGAGAATCGAAATCGCGGGCACCGAGTTGGCAGGCCAAGACCATGCCGATCACGCCATTGAGGCGCTGCATTTGACCATATGATAAATGGACGTGCGTCATGGATTTTCACGAGAGCCAAATTAGGCCCAAAGCTGAACAGGATGGTCGAGTCAAATTCTACCACAACGACATCCATCTTGGAAACCCTAGACGAACAAGACAGCACTTATTATTTTTTAAAAACTATAAAATAAAATGTAGTTTCCGTATCTACGCCCAAGTTTCAGGACTGCTGATGCCACATATGCACATACATCTATTATGAGCTCTGAGAATAGTACTAATGTTTGAGAATAGTACCCATTGTTTATTTAAACGGCAAAAAACAACTGGAACATCAGTTTTTATGAAGACAACAACCGCCTTGCTTCTCCAAGACGGAAGCTATGAACTACGAAGGCAAAAGTAAAGTAGTTGTGTTCGAGTTTTTCCCCCTGTTTCGAATTGGAATTAGAATTGGAATACATAGAATTTAGGCCAAACGCTGCGACCCATGAGGTCATTCAGCGCTGAAATGGAAATTGAGAGTAAAGGAGATTTGTAAGGTGTAACAGAAGGAAAACCTCAAAGCAGTTGCACTATGAAACAATTGTTAGGACAGGGTGATAAGTAAGATAGAAGAACGATAATATGAACAGATGTACAGTAAAAGGAATGAAAGATGTTGCAGCTAGGGGCCGAAAAGGAAGACTGCGAAGAACCTTAAATAGTTGCCTACCAGTAACAACCGTGCGAAGTTGCACTATGAAACAATTGTTAGGACAGGGTGATAAGTAAGATAGAAGAACGATAATATGAACAGATGTACAGTAAAAGGAATGAAAGATGTTGCAGCTAGGGGCCGAAGGGACGCTGCGAAGAACCTTAAATATTGCCTACAGTACACCGTGCGAAGTGCAATAATGGCACTACCCACCCGCCACGGGGCGTTTCGAATTGGGAAAACCTAGGTTCGAGCTCATTTGGATGAACCTGTGGTCAGAAAGAAAGACATCGTCTTGGCGATGGACAACAAGCAGCGCAAGAGTATTACCGTGATGTGATCGGATGTTGAACGCAATAGCAATATTGTTTTCCCGACGGGAAACGTTATTCAGGTCTTGATGATGAGGAACCATGGCTACTTTTCTTCTTCCGCAATAAATATAGTCTTAGATTGATAGATAAGATTCTCCTCACTACCTGACAGATATCTTGAATACCAAGAATCTCTTTTTAAAACAAATTGTCTAACGTAAGCACTAACGTCAACAAATGTAGGCATACACACATTTATACAGTTTTCCCAGCGCTTAAACTTTTAAAGCTGAAGCATATAATACTCTTTAATTGGCAGCCATTTTGAAAGAGCTAAGGAATGCGCTAGATAAGTCAATTGCAACAATATGATATTCAACTTCTAGTACAAAAACATACGTATAATCTCTAAAATCATTCCAATTGATTGTAAGTGAAGAAAGTAAATAAAAATCACAAAGGACCTGAAAGCTCTATCAAACGATATCATAAACGAGGAATTCCTTATCCAGAAATAAACAGACATGAATAATAATACTCTGCACAAATACCTTCAAGTAAGAACCAATATTGGGGAACAGAGCAACAATGCGCTCACACCTAAATTCGGGAAGAAGATTTACCAGTTAAGTATATGTTAGTTGAACCATACCACCGAGCTGAAAATCAGCTCTCCTTGGGCTGGCCCACAGCTGGCCCGAAGGATTAGATATTTTTACGTGGATAGGAACCAACTGGTTACCTAGCAACGGGACCTACAGCTTATTGTGGAATCTGAACCACATTGTATCGATAAATTAATTTCTAATCACCAGGCACAAATTCCTCTGGTTCCACGTTGGCAGAGCGGGGAATCGAACTCGGGAGAAGATTTACCAGAGAAAATGACATATACAGACCCTAAATTTCCCCCTTAGCGGTTTCACCATTAAAACTAACATTAAGATGTGTACTGCCCGTTCCAAAATGTATGAATTTCTTACCTTAATTCTTTATATTACTTAACAAAAAGGTGGAATTTCCCCGTTCACCGTCTGATACAGCATCGGCGTATAAGGGATGACAAAACTATTTTCCCTTTACTCTAGATTGGTTCTATGACCAAGTAACTTTAAAAGGTTTTATTTCAAGGTTTTAATTCTGATACAATGCAGGTTCAAAGTTTTAAACCTGGAAGGTAGTTTGATTCCGTTAAAAATACTTCAATTGCGAACAGCTTATTGTCATCTACTATCCATCTACTATCCTAAGTTCCGTATCAGCGCAAATGAAGAGCATATCCGTAAATTAAATAATAATTCATAAACATATTTTTAAATATAACTGAAAAATTAATAAGTGAGAACAGATATGGTTCTTAAAAACTGTGGGTGTAGAATTTTCATTGTACATTAAAAAAATAGGGGGGGAGCGGGTTCTCATAGTCTACAACAAGTATGAGAGTTAATGAAAGATTTTTTTTTTCTTTTTTGTGAAAACACGCAGGAATCAGTTACTCGAGATTTAAGTAAAAATATACATACGTCTCATTTAAATCATATAACTGGGTTCAAAGAATCTATCATGAGTTTCTTTTAACATTTCTTAAGCCAGTTAAAAATCGGGATGACCATTCTACATCCGAAATCTCACAAATAAAGATTACCCTTTGGCGTACGAAATATCAACGCAAACTTGATCATTCTGAAACAAGTTTTGCGGCTGTCTCTAAATTAAGAGGAAAAAATGTCTTCCCGAAGGTCGTATTACTACGTAAATATTGATTTGATTCATCATCACCAAGTACCTAAAAAATAACTTCTGAAATGCCTTCAGTACCTTCCAAAACCCAAAAAAAGGGGTATGAGATGACCCATCAGTAAAAGGAAAATAAATAAAAAACATAACAAAATGGTCGTTGAAAAAGACAGCGTAGTCATCATCACAATTAAGCATAAAAAAAAAGTTCAAGGTCACTTTGGCCTGCGGCCCTAACGGTAGTGTAACAAGAACGTGTTTTCTGATATCTTTTGTTTTAGCATTTTGGTTTGATACCGTACCAAGTAATCACTATATTATTATTGTGTGTTAATATATATATTATTATATTATTATATATTATTATATTATAAGAGTATATATTAATATTTATTTATAATTATAGATATAAAGTATAATATATATTATTTTATATATACATTATATTACATTTAATAATATAATATTATATAAAATAACTAGTATTAATATTTATTGTATGTATATTATAATATATATTACTATAATTTATACTATATATAATATAGTATTTATATATGGTGTGTGTGTGTATCATATATATATATATTATATATATATTATATTATATATTATCTATTTATTTATATTTAATATATTTATTATTTAGATTTATAATGATATAATATTTAATATATTATTATATATATATATATTTCTATTAATATAACATAATATTAATATTAATAATATATTATTTTATATAATATAATATATTATTAATATATATAAATATCTATATAATTTTATATAATTAATGTACATATATATAATTATATATATATATACATATATATATATTTATATCTGGTGGGTGTTGTCGGGGTGTGTATATATATATACTATTATATATATATAATATAATAGTATATTATTATATATTATATATTCTTCGTCATAGGTGGGCTAACTAATCCTTGGTCAGATGGGCAAAGGGATACGGAAGGACATGGCACATTAAATGTTTTCTTTATTCACTAGCGACGTTCCGAGACAAAGTCCCATCTTCAGGCTAAAAGCAGAAAATATATATTTTACATTATTACCAAACACGTGTAGAAAAAGGAAAAGTAAAATATAAAAGTAAAATTATAAACTTAAAATTAAAACACTTTTAAGTATAATTACAAATTAACAATCTCTACGGCATCGCATCTCAGCTTGAGCAAAAGGCGCGTCTTCCTATGCAGGTCTGCTGATTACATCGGCAGCAGTTAAATAATATATTACACCAGATTGCATCAAGGAGAGCAACTTCTCTTTGTGTTTTAAGAAGCCACCGATAGTTCTAGGATTCACACAAGTGAATCTGGCATCAAATTGCTGGGAAGTGGCGATTTAAAATTTTCTTCAGAGGGAGAGAGGGTAAAAATTAAGTATATCTAGTTTAAGCAGACCACTGAGCTGATTAACAGGTCTCCTAGGGCTGGCCCGAAGGATTAGATATTTTTACGTGGCTAGGAGCCAATTGGCCACCTAGCAACGGGAACTGTAGCTTATTGTGGGATCTCAACCACATTATATCGAGAAATTAATTCCTATCACCAGAAATAACTTCCTCTGATTCCACGTTAGCCTAGCCGAGGACCGAACTTCGGATCACCGGATTGGTAGCCGAGCGCGAAAACCACACGTCTAACGAGGAACCAGAGAGGGTAAAAACCTCCTGTCATCTATGTAAGGTAATTTTACGCGATATCTTAGCTTCTCTGCTAAATGCACTGCACCAGGTGCATGAAAAAAATTATTGATAGCTCACATTTAGAAAATATGTCCGATGGATAACAGTCGTTATAAAAAAATCTCTTAAGAAATTTTATTTAATTCATGGAATAATTTCCAACTCGAAGTTAGGATTGCAGCCCTGTGGAAGTGTTGATAAAACATTTAATCAAAAATTGTAAAAACGAAAACTGTAAAAAAGAAGGCTTCAAATAGATGCTCAAGTTAAAACAGATATCTTTACGGTATAAAAAAAAAAATCCCTCAACAGATTCTATTTCATTCATGGAATAATTTCCAACTCGATGTGAGGTTTATAGCCCTGTGGAAGTGTTGATCAAAATTTAATTTAAAATTGTAAAAACGAAAACAGTAAAAAACGGTTTCAAGTAGATGCCCAAGTTAAAGCGGATATTTTTATGAAATATCATTGTATCTAAATA
Organism: Macrobrachium nipponense; assembly: GCF_015104395.2. Classification (NCBI taxonomy): domain Eukaryota; kingdom Metazoa; phylum Arthropoda; class Malacostraca; order Decapoda; family Palaemonidae; genus Macrobrachium; species Macrobrachium nipponense. Next base: position 42,203,936 of record NC_087218.1, read on the forward strand.
GGTTAATTGTCCATTTTCTTTTAATTCGCAGGTAAATTTAATATTTTGGTGTTTTAGTTAGTATACTGTAAAAAGGACTCGCTATGATGCCTATCTTTGAACAGAACAAAATTGTCATCAACATACCTTCTATAAAAAAGTGGTTTAAAAGATGAAGGGAAATATATATATATATATATATATATATATATATATATATATATATATATATATATATATATACACACCACAAATTATGCTAACAATGCCTACACTTAACTGCAAAAGAGTAGGTTAAATCATGGATTCCTTTTTAATCAGACCTATGGTAAAATTATTACACTCAGAACACATATCAGTTAAACACTTATTAAATTAATCTCAAAGTTAATTAAGTGGCCCATGGCAGCTGCAGAAAGCAGAACACCAAGCATTCCGCAGATATCTATGTTGAGGCATAAATTACTTGAAATGTGTTTAGACTCAACTCTCAAATGTAAGTCTGTAAAGAGAGCAACATGACTCACCAAAATCTGTAAGTTACCCCATATGACCTAGGGCTCCCCAAAATACGCAAACAAACCGGCATAATCCACAAAAAAGTTCGTGCTTAAACCTATATTATAACTCTCCTGAAGTCTGCATACCGACCCAAACGGTCTAATGAAAGTTTTCGGAGACTCACATGACCCGGCTTAAAACCAGTACAATGTCTAAAATGGTCGACCAAGAAAGTCTATGTATACCCACATGACTTAACATATTTCTATAGGTAGCCCCAAAGAGCCTCCTTGAAAGATGAAGATGGACTTGTGCTAGCAAGGGCTCTTGCTCGTCAGAGCAGCCAGTTGTGGGTTATCTGTGGAAAAATAGAACCATCTTTGACACAATAACTGGCATGCGTAAATTTAACAAGTAAACGCATACAATCAAAATAAAATGAAAAATTTATGTAGATACTCAAATGAACGCTGAATGTTTGTGTAACGGTCCATTTGACCTACCAAAGCTCTGAGTAGAACGCCAAATAGTGCACAGAAAGTAAAAGGTCCCATACACTGAACAATTGTCTGTATCGTTCGCAAAAACATTGCGTATGGGCCTGTCTGGATGCAAAAGTAGACGGAGTTTCGTGGTCTGAACGATCTCAGCGGGAATCTGTCACAACCCTGTTGCTGGCTTGCGACTTATGTCTGTCATACACAGATCGTTCAATGTATAGGTTTGTCGGCCGATATAACTCGTTATCGCGCACGTCTCATCTAGAGATGATGCCATGTCTTCCCGAGACAAAATCTTTATTCAGACTGAAATCGGTGCGGGGATCGTTCGTACCGTCTGAATAGTTTGTGTGTGCGTCGATATCGACAATCGCTCAGACAGTCGTTCATACAATCGTTCAGTACATGGGGCCCTTGAGGGTACAGACTAAACAGCATATACAGAGAAAAACCCATGTAACTCGGAAACAATACTATTTTTGCTCTTACTACACATACTACACTACAGAATGTCAGTATATAGACCAGTGGTTCTCAGCCTTTCTTGACCCATGTAACCTTTCACCATATGTCAGAATGTCATTCCCAACCCCCCCTCCCCCCTTCCCCAACCCAACCTTCCCCAAAATTGTCTGCCTCAAAATGTGCATTCCAAATATGCAACAAAATGCTAACACAAACACAAGCTAGCGGAAAGAAAGCCCAACCTGACCTCTCAGTAGTGCGGACCGCTACACAGTGAACTGTGTGTGATCCTAGAGCCAATTTGAGCCTGCCAATCTGTGGCCGCAATTCCCCCCTAAAACTGGAATTCCCCCAAGGGGGTGATTCGCCCCGGTTGAGAAGCGGTGGTATAGACCACAGATGGCTAACAGAATGTCCCGAGAAACAAATTTACAGAGACTCATAATAAGCACAGAAGCTGTTTAATCATTTTTGCCTCTACTATGCAGTACTCTACTCCACAGAAAGTCAGAGTATAGACCCAAGTGGCTAACGCTTTCTCAGTCACTGTAGAGACCCCCTATCAAGGATAGAAATTGTTGAGTAATTTTTTTGCCTTATACTACACGGAATCAAAAAAGAAAAAGGAAATATGTAACCTCATCCAACCTTCATAGAACCCGCGTAGGGACCTATCAACCGACAGGAGAAAGTTACTGAGAGACCGCCGACCCATAGTAGAGATAACGAAGACCGGCGGTCGGTCAGTCCATTGAGACGGAACTGAATAAGTATGGGGGTTCCATATCGTCCATCGCCGCCTGCCTGCAGCTATAGTAGATTCACATCAACCGTGCATTTGATGTCTAGGCCAGTCCCTTACGACACTCCTGATTGGCTGTTGATAAGCCAATGACAGGGCTGAAAACTCTCAGTCTCTCTCGAGAGTTCACATAGGTAGGATCTATGTTCCTCTTCTCCTGAGAGATACGTCTTTCAGGAGAGGTGGAACATAGATCCTACCTATGTGAACTCTCGAGAGAGACTGAAAGTTTCCAGTCCTGTCATTGGCTTATCAACAGCCAGTCAGGAGCGTCGTAAGGGACGGGCCTAGACATCAAATGCACGGTTGATGTGAATCTATACTATAGCTGTAGCATCAGCAGCAGCCTCCGCCTATTGATCTCTGGCGTCAAAATTTGAGTAAAACGTGTAATAATTGTCTCGGGTTTGGGCATCATCGCAAAGATCGCGTTTTAATTAAGGACGATCGACCATTGTTTAAATTGTCTAAAGTGCTTAGAGGGGGAGGCGAGGTATGATTGCCTTTATGGACAACGAACTATTATGAATGATTTTGTCGCCGGAGAGAGAGAGAGAGAGAGAGAGAGAGAGAGAGAGAGAGAGAGAGAGAGAGAGATTATTTTCATCCAACTACTGTCGGAGAGAGAGAGAGAGAGAGAGAGAGAGAGAGAGAGAGAGAGAGATTATTTTCATCCAACTAGCGCCATAGAGAGAAGAGAGAGAGAGAGATTGATTTTCATCCAAATAGTGTCATAGAGAGAGAGAGAGAGAGAGAGAGAGAGAGAGAGAGAGAGAGAGAGAGAGAGAGACTATTTTCATCCAACTGGCGAGAGAGGAGAGAGAGAGAGAGAGAGAGAGGACATTAGCATGTTCTCTTTGTAATGAGAAGAGATAAATAAATTCGCATTATACAATCATAAGTCTATAATTACTCGCTCCGAGCCGAGGGAATCTCGCCCCTCCGCCCCCGGGGGAGAGGGGCGGAGGTCCCGAGGGCGAGCGGATGTGCGATAGCACGTTGTGTGATCGACCGAGTGAAATGGACATTCCATGCGACGAGCAGCGCCGGCGAGCCTTTGAAGGCCTCTGGATGCAGATCGGCGGACGAATTCATAGTTGACAATGCTAAAAGCATTTACTAGACATTATATCCGTCCCTTCCTCCATACCGATGCCAACCCTCCCCAACCCCCATCACCCCCAACCCCCCTTAGACCCCCAACCAACCCCGACCTCACCCCAAAATTGGACGCTAGCGTTTACAGAAAAAAAAACAAAAAACAGAGAGAGAGAGAGAGAGAGAGAGAGAGAGAGAGAGAGAGAGAGAGAGGCACAGGTAATCATTTTCAATGATTACCGTTGGAAGGTTTTTTTTTCTTCTTCAAGTTAGATGCAGGATTTTTTCGTCCTTTTTCTCCCGAATCTTTTTTTTTTTTTTTTTTGAGTGCAACGAATCCGAGAATTTAATTTCTAAACTAGAAAGACGCGCGTGTGTTTGTCATAGGCGAGTGCAGAATACTTCAAGGGCTATACAAAACATTTCAGAATTATTTAGATCCTATTTGCATTTTTTTCCTTTCTTTCTTTCTTTCTTTAACGCAATGTTGATGTTCGTTTCTCAAGATGCCTCATATTCAATAAAACTCTAAATATCATTTGAAGAATTTTTTACTTGATAGAAACCTTTCAGAATTTAGATCCTATTATTTTTTCTAATCAATGTTGAAACTCGTTTCTCAAAATGACCCTTATCAATGCAAATCTAGATATCATCTGGGGAATCATTTACTTGATGGAAACATTTTAGAAATATTTAGGTCTAATTTCTTTTACGCAACGTTGACGTTCGTGTTTTAAGACGTCCATTATCAACGTAATTCTAACCACACCGTTTGGAGCACGGACCTTTGTTTGGAGAAAGTTTCAACCATAGTAGATCCACATCAAGTGTGCATCTGATGTCTAGACCAGCCCCTTACAACGCTCCTGATTGGCTGTTGATAAGCCAATCACAGGGCTGGAAACTCTCAGGATGTACGTTCCATCTCTCCTGAGGGATACGGTTTTCAAAAGTATCTCTCAGAAGAGGTAGAACATACATCCTGCTTCTTTGAACTCTCTCGAGAGACTGAGGGTTTCCAGCCCTGTGATTGGCTTATCAACAGCCAATCAAGAGCGTCGTGAGGTTCAAAAGTATCCCTCACGAGATACTGCCTCTATGAACTCTCTCGAGAGAGACTGGAGATTTCCAGCCCTGTGATTAGTTTATCAACACCCAGTCAGGAGCGTCGTAAAGGACTGGCCTAGACATCAGATGCACGCTTAATGGGAATCTACTATAGTATACACATCTCAGAATGATTTAGATATAATTCATTTTATGCAATTTTGACGTTCCGTTTTTCAAGATGTCTCGTATTCAACCTAACACTAAATATCATTTGGAGGATGCTTTAGCTGACGGAAACATTTTAGAATTATTTAGACCTACATTTTTTTTAAAGCAAAGCAAAGCTGACGTTCTTCTCTCGAGACGCTTCGTATCCAACTTAATTCTAGATTTCATTTGAAGAATCTTTCACCCAATGGAAACACTTTAGAATTATTTAGATGTATTTATATTTTACGCACTGTTGACGATCGTTTCTCAAGATGTCTCGTATCCAACTTAATTCAAAATTTCATTTGAAGAATCTTTTACCAATCGAAAGCATTTTAGAATTATTTAGATATTATTTTACGTAATGTTGAAGATCGTTCATCAAGATGTCTCGTATCCACAGTAACACTACATACCATTTTGGTAATTGTTCACTCGATTGAAACATTTCAGATTTATTAATATTCTATATCTTAATCAATATTAACGTGACGTCCGTTCCTCGAGATGTCTCGTATTCAACGTGACACTATATATCATTTGAAGAATCTCTGATCCGACAAAAAGATTTTAGAATATCATTTGAAGAACTTTTTACTCGATGGATTCCACGTCATATTTCGGACATAACTCAAAAATGGCGAACACAGACTTCGGCGTAATAGGTGCAGGCGTCGTAACAGGAATCAGTGGGAAATAAGTGTTGAAATTACTTTCTTTGTGCGAAGAGGCATCCCGAAAGGACAAGAGAGGAAAAGGTTTCCCCCATAACCAAGAGAGGACAAGGTTTCCCCCCATAACCGAGAGAGGATTAGGTATTCCCCCATAACCAAGAGAGGAAAAGGAAAGGCCCCCCATAACCAAGAGGAAAAGGTTTCCCCCCATAACCAAAAGGGAAAAGGAAAAACCCCCTTTCCCCCCATAACCAAGAGGAAAAGGTTTCCCCCATAACCAAGAGAGGAAAAGGTTTCCCCCATAACCAAAAGAGGAAAAGGTTTCCCCCCATAACCGAGAGAGGATTAGGTATTCCCCATAACCAAGAGAGGAAAAGGTTTCCCCCCATAACCAAGAGAGGAAAAGGTTCCCCCATAACCAAGAGAGGAAAAGGTTTCCCCCCATAACCAAGAAAGAAAAAGGTTTCCCCCATAATAAGAGAGGAAAGGTTTCCCCATAACCAAGAGAGGAAAAGCGGGTTTCCCCATTTCCACCCCTGAGTAAAAGGTTTCCCCCCATAACCGAGAGAGGATTAGGTGTCCCCCCATAACCAAGAGAGGAAAGGGTCTCTCCCTATTACCAAGAGAGGATAATGTCTATCCGTATTACCAAAAGAGGAAAAGGTTTCCCCCTATAACCAAGAGAGGAAACTGTTTCTCCCCATAACCAAGAGAGCGAAAGGTTTCCCCACATAACCAACAAAGACGAAAATGACAGGAGGACGTCACTTTCATCATTTTATTACCCTTTCAGCATTTCAATTTTGTTCGCATCCTTCTTCCCGGCGTGACAGTTGGGAAATTATAGTACATTTTCATTGTTCCTCTTTGTCTTTCGTCAGAAGGCATTTATATGTCAAGGGTTTTTGTTATCAGTTTAGGAATCAGAACATTATGAATTTCATTTTTATCTTCTGCCTTTGTATTTCATTACAAGAAACGGCACAGTTTGGATATTCCGAGTAACAGATGGATTCAATTGCACTGATTAATTTATTTCTGCCAACTAAAACTAATAACGAAATTAATGTACAAATGAATAAGAAAAGCACAATGTGTTTATTCACGCGCAAACAGATCCAATCCTGGATACCATTACTTTTATTTATTTATCTATTTTTAATGAACTTATGATAAAATCTTTCTCTCTGAAACCAATCATGCCTTTTTAAATAAAGGTAAAGAAAAAGATGTCTGAATTTTATACTCAGTATTGTGACAAACCATATGAAATTTACCATAGTCTTCCGATCACCTGAGTTAGGAAATGTTTTCTCATCAGTGCGTGAAAGAATAATACTAATCCGTGGTGTATATATGAAAAAACATACCTCAGTTGCTCTTTCTATCAATGAGGCAGGAGATTCTCCCCAGCTGTACTGTACATCATTGCCGTCTCAAATGTATTCAAAAAGCCTATGGAAAAAATCACCTGCGTCCAGATCATATATGCTAACCGAAGGTGGGTATGTAAACTGAGGCCGAAAAATTCCAATTTATGAAAATCCAGGAAAGACTGGTATACTTTCTCGGTGATTAATGGAATCTTGATATGCGACTTCACATTTAAAGAAAAATAAGGAAAATAGAAAAAAATCAAAACATAGCACCTGAATTTGTAATAATCATGATCATTGTCATTATAAGCAAGTTGACTATACCACAGGACTGGGACTTGCATGAAGCTCTGTTCATGTACGAAAGATGAAACTTGGATCTTGGCAAAGTTAAAGACGTTGGACAGCTAAATTGAATAGAACAATGGGAACGGATGAAATTAAACGGCAGAAAGCAGCGTTTCTGGTAATAAAATAAACAGCCGGAAATTAAAATTAAAATCATAATGTTCTGATTCCTAAACTAATAACAAAAGCCCATCTGAAGCACCATCTGAAGCGCCTATCGAAGCGCCTTCAGTGCGTCACAAGCGACACACTGCAGGCAAAACCAAAGCAGCGTCGCTGGAGTTTATGATGGAACTCCAAAAAAAACTTTCGAAGCGGCTACAGTGCGTCACAAAAGGCACACTGCAGGCAACACCAAAGCATCGTCGCTGGGGTCTATAATGGGACTCCAAAAAAAACTTTCGAAGCAGCTATAGCGCGCCACAAAAGGCACACTGCAGGCAACACCGGCACCCACTGCCAACGGCAGTATGCAACAATTAATAATAACAATTTAGTGTGTGACGGAATTAGGGGAAACCCCCTACTGCCTCATCATTAGATATCTTTAGCCAAATATGCGCATAAAAACCAGGACCTCTTCGGCTTCCAACAGCTGAGGCAAAAGAGAGCTTTGGCCGAGATGAAGGAGTCTCCGCTGAGAAGAACAGTGGACGGCAAAAACTCACGTGGGCTGATGACATACTAAGGTGTGGCTTTGCAATGCTACGAGAGGGCAAAAAAGACAACTAAAATGACAGAAGAGAGAGAGAGAGAGAGAGAGAATGAGAGAGAGAGAGAGAGAGAGAGAGAGAGAGAGAGAGAGAGAGAGAGAGAGAGACATATTGTAACATTACAACTGCAAATCACCAATGAAAATATGGGGAATTTTTCCAAAACAGTAACGTTTCGATACAGTAATGTTTCATATATATATATATATATATATATTATATATATATATAGTAATATATATATATATATATATATATATATATATAATTCAGGCAAATTACTTATCAGTAAAAATTAACTTGTTTCAAGGTATTTTCAGGGGCATTCTTTACTGACACACACACAAACACAAACATACACACACACACACACACATATATATAATTATATATATATATATATATATATATATATATATATATATATATATATATATATACATATATATGTGTGTGTGTGGTGTATGTTTGTGTTTGTGTGTGTGTCAGTAAAGAATGCCCCGCTGAAAATGCCCTGAAACAGGTCAATTTTACTGATAAGTAATTTTGCCTGAATTATATATATATATATATATATATATATATATATATATATATATATATATATATGTATAGATATATATATATATATATATATATATATATTATATATATAATATATGAAACATTACTGTATCGAAACGTTTACTGTTTTGGAAAAATTCCCCATATTTTCATTGGTGATTTCTAATAATATTTTTGTTTGGAAAAGTTTTGTAATTGATACATATATATATATATATATATATATATATATATATATATATATATATATATATATATATATATATATATATATATATATATATATATATATATATATATATATATATGTGTGTGTGTGTGTGTGTGTGTGTGTGTGTATCAATTACAAAACTTTTCCTGACAAAAATATTATTAGAAGCCCACTTGAAAGTTATAAAGGCTAAGTATGAAGCGCTTTCGTGCATAACATACAATCCTTAAGGGAATCTTTCCAGTACTTTTCCTTTATGTATTGGGTACGAAGGGTGAATTTGACCAGACGCAAAAATACGGTTAGGGACAAGGTAAGAAGAAAGTCTTTATGAAATCAAAGAGGAATAACCGGATAAAATGCTGCCTCTGATCTAGACCATGATAATCAACTCACTATAGCTGGTTCACTTAAGGTAGATTTTTGGATGAGCCGTGTGCCTACGAGACGTTTGTTCGGCGGCCGCTGATTGGCTGGTACCGGAGGTATGGGCAGCTTCCAGCCAATCAGCGTCCGCCAAACAAACGTCTCGTAGGCATAGGACCCACCCAAGAATCTACCTTAAGTGAACCAGCTATAGTTAACAGACCCAGCGTTCGATTCCCGGATAAGGTGAAGGGCTTTAAGCCTACTCCGTTAAACCCTACCGAGTATAATGTTGATAATTGCGAATACCACAGATGTGAGCTTAGGATTATAGTCGATTCACGTCACCCGTGCATCTGATGTATAGGCCAGTCCCTTACGATGCTCCTGATTGGCTGTTGATAAGCGAATCACAGGGCTGGAAACTCAGTCTCCCTCGAGAGTTCACATAGACAGCATATATGTTCCATCTCTCCTGAGAGATACGTTTTTTAAAAGTAGCTTTCAGGAGAGGTGGAACATACATCCTGCCAATGTGAACTCTCGAGAGAAACTGAGAGTTTCCAGCCCTGCGATTGGCTTATCAACAGCCAATCAGGAGCGTCGTAAGGGACTGACCTAGACATCGGATGCACGGGTAAAAGTGAATCTACTATAGCACTCTCACCTCAAAAAGGTACCCTGGAGTGCATGAGTATGTTTGTTTATGAAGTCGCTTACGGCACAAATCAAAGCCAAACGCTGCCTTGGCCCTCCTCATATTTTCCAATATATATATGATTTTTTTTTTCCCCAACCTCAAGTCTCAACTCGTCTCCTCCGGCGGTAAACAGATCCTTATTCCACCTCCTCAAACCCAATAAAAATTCTTAACCGACTTGGCAGCCGTGGCAAGAAACTACGGAATCGACACTCGTATTATTCAGGAATTTTCATTTGCACCCATCTCTCTCTCTCTCTCTCTCTCTCTCTCTCTCTCTCTCTCTCTCTAGCTTAGATCTTCAGTTGGAGGCTTTTGACTGCCTGGTTGCTCTCGAGTTATGGTGTAATGAGGGAAGAAGAAGAATACCTCTCCCGACATTACATCATTCCTTCAGCTCTTTGTGCAAGTTTATGCGCCAAAAACACCCCGAGGGAGATGGGGAGGGACAGTGGGGAGGGGAGGGAATGGGATGGGAGGCGGAGGAGCAACGTAAGCAGACTAGCACAGACAGACATATCAGACAGACGGACGCGGAAACGGCTGACAGATAAACAGGTGAATAATGCTTACCGTCCTCATCGGACGTTTATGAACGTTACTCGTGGAGTAATCAAACATTCAGTAACCTCAACGTTTTTTTTTTTTATCATTAAAGTTCGCCCTTCCTGTTTATAGAAATACAATTCTCATTGTATGAATGCTTAAACTCACAATTCCCAGAGGTCTTTGTTTCGCCTACCCATTCAGGCCTCAAACCAACCACACACAAAAGGAAAATGCATTAAATAAATGTATACATACAATTAAATAAATACACACACACACACACATATATATATATATAATAAATAAATAAATAAAGAAAGGCGCACAAGATGGGCCCATTTTTCGTTCGACAAAACTCATGCTCTAAATGAAACTGGTGTAGATCACTCTAGAGGTTTTTTTTTTTTTTTTTTTTTTTTTACATCCTTCTTATTCCTTATGAATATCTTCACGTTCTCGCACATCTAGCTTTGCTATTAAGAATTAAGTTAGTCTTCTTCTTTTTGTAAAGTTGAACGTTTTCTTGAAAACCTGTTATAGAATGTCACTGATGGATTTTTTTCTTTTGTGTAAACGTCGTCCAATTAAAAAAAAAAAAAAAAAAAAAAAAAAAAAAAAAAAAAAAAAAAAAAAAAAAAAACAGACTACTTCTATATAGCTGGCTTACACGCGCTAAGTAAACTGATGTTTATCACACTCCATTGCCTTAGTAGATCTCACATCGTTGCGACGTCTTGGAAGGGAAGTTAAAAAAAAAAAAAAAAAAAAAAAAAAAAAAAAAAACAAGAGGAAGTAAAACAAGTTCTGATGCTGATAACGTCTATGTTCTCTCTCTCTCTCTCTCTCTCTCTCTCTCTCTCTCTCACCACTTTTATGTTCCCTGTAGATGCACTCAGTCCCTTGTCGTACCCTTATTCCTTGTCCCTTCTGGACAAATGAGTTAGTTAGTTAGCTAGCTAGTTAGCTAACTTTCTCTCCCTCTCTCTCTCTCTCTCTCTCTCTCTCATTTTATTCCTCAAGGTACGTCGATCCAACAAATTAAGAAACACTTCGTTTTCGTTAAATAATATATATTTCGTCTTTCGCTTCAAGTTCTATTTTATCTAAAAAAAAAAAGGGGGGGTGGGGAAGAAAAAAGTGCCAACTATCGTTCGGTAGTCATGACACTTTCCTCTGGTTTTCCTCTTCTTCCATTTTGGTGTCGGACGAGAACCGAGACTGGGAAATGGAAAGACACCAAATCTGCCAGGACCGTTCATGAAACCCTTCAACGATTATTTGCAACAACAAAAAAAAGCACGGAGATAAAACGCGCATATAACGAATAATGGCAGGTTACGCAGTTACATAACCCTTCTCTTCCTCTTGTAATTCAGTCTCTCGTATCGATTTTCAAAACCTTATCGTTTAAGTGAGATAAAATTATATAGTTAAAACATACATTTCAATGATAAGACTACTGAGGTAAACATACATTTAAATAAGATTAATGAGTTAAACATTTATTTTAATGATAAGATTAACGAGTTAGTAACATACAACCCAATGATAAGATTAACGTAATGATAAGTTTAACGTAATTCAATTATATGAGTAATGAGTTAAACTTATAATTCAGTAATAAGATTAATGCGTTAAACATACATTTCAATTATAAGATTAATATGTTAAACATTCAATTCAATAATGAGATTTATGAATTAAACATACAATTCAACAATGAGATTAATTATTTAAACATACATTTCAATAATAAGATTAATGAGTTATGAAGACAATTCATAATACGTTAAACATACATTTCAATGATAAGATTAATGTGTTAAACATTCAATTCAATAATAAGACTAATGAGTTAAACATACAAATCAACAATGAGATTAATGAGTTAAACATACATTTCAATAATAAGATTAATGAGTTATAAAGACAATTCATTACTAGGATTAAAGAGTTAAAACATACATTTTAATAATAAGATTAATGAGTTAAAACATACATTTCAATGACAAGATTAATGAGTTAAACATAATATTCAATAATAACATTGATAACTTAAACATAGACCTCAGCTCAGAGAGACATTCATTAAAAACAGAAAAGACAGCTTCCAACTGATCACAATGACAAACGGAATGAAAAGATATTCAACATCAAGTACTGTTTTACAAATCCTTTCAAGAGGGGTGAATTCATCAAGCAGACATGCGACCTTGAAAAAACAATAGTAGTTCCGCTGTTAATCATTTGAATCGTAACTGAAGAATCTGCCTTGAGTACAACAAATAATCTTGATGAATGAATTGCCAAATCTCATTCACGAAACCCACATTTCTCTCTTTATTTCTCTTCAGCCCACATCTAATAAACAGCATTCACTTGCCATTCCCATAGGCCTCTTCACGTGAAAAATCAATCCATCACATGAGAAGCACCTGGATAAGAAAGTTTTTTCTTATACATTTACGTAGGAGCGGTAATCCGGAAAACCTTAGGAGCTACCTCGGCGAGAACTGACTTTTTCGGCTGTGAAGCTGACATATCGAAATGAGAAGCTTTCAAATCTCTAGAAATAGTACTTTTTTTACTATCTATCATTTTTAACCGTCAAACATCGATAAATAGTATTTTTCCTAAATGCAATTTTTACGTGTCAGATCCCTAGAGGTAGTATCTCTCTCTCTCTCTCTCTCTCTCTCTCTCTCTCTTCTTTTTTTGGTTTAAGGCAAACCTCTAGAAATAGTCATTTTTATCTGTCAAACACAGACAAATAGTTTTTTTTTCTTTTTTTGAAAGACAAATCTCTAGAAATAGTCATTTTTCCTTTTAACTGCCAAACAAAGATAGTTTTTTTTCTTTTGGTTAAGGACAAACCTCTAGAAATAGTAATTTTTCCTTTTAACTGTCAAACGTACATAAATAGTATTGTTCCTACATGTATTTGTTTCTTTATCATGATTTTCTTTTTCCTGTTTTTTATGACGGAGATAAAAAGCAACCTCGAGTCGCCTTCAATAAATGAATGAATCCTAATGCAAAAATGAGAGAGAAATATCGCTAGTCGGAGGCATCATGTAGCTGGAGCGAGCGACGTTAAGTCACGTTAACGTTTCTCAGAAAGTCAACGTCAGCGCTGACGTCACCATACAACAGAACCTGTCTTAGGAGACACGACATCCGAGAGGCGCTGTACAAACCACAGGGGGAGAGAGAGAGAGAGAGAGAGACCACGTTAATATGACTTTATCCTGGAAACATTTCCATTGGTATACATACGATGCCTAGTCTTCAAGGACTACCGAAAAGGAAGCTGGTAGATATTCGGTTTACTTTATATAAAAAAAAAAAGAGGGGGGGGGGGGGGGACGGGGGGGGGGGGGCGTTCATGAACAGGTACCAAATCACAATGAAACAATTTGGCAGTATACAATACCTATTTGGCATTAGAGCCCTAGTGGTTCCCAAGCTTTTTTGACCATGCCCTCCACCTAATGTTTTTTTTTTTTTTTTTTTTCATCTTGATGGCTTTTTGTTTGTTTGTTTGTATGGTGAATTTACGTCGCATGGAACCAGTGGTTATTCAGCAACGGGACCAACGGCTTTACGTGACTTCCGAACCACGTCGAGAGTGAACTTCTATCACCAGAAACACACATCCCTGACCCCTCAGTGGAATGCCCAAGAATCGAAATCGCGGCCACCGAGGTGGCAGGTCAAGACCATACCGATCACGCCACTGAGTCGCTATTGGGTTTGCAAAAAAAAAGAAAAAAAAATGCTGGTAGGTATACATACGCTGCCCAGTCTTCAAGGACTACCGAAGGGAACAAGTCGGTAGCTACTGGGTTTGGTCAATGCTTGGATGGGTGAGCATCCATGGCCATGAACACTGGGTAGCAACCTCATCCCACAATACGTAGACATTTAACAGCAGACCGGCAATGGATGTCAATGAGGTCAGTAAGGTTCGCACAGAAGAAGGTTGACTCGTCTGCAAATAGCTTCACTGAAAGTTGGCACCATGTGGGTATTGAGCAATAACATATTTGTTTAAAAAAAAGGGGGGCGTTACTTTTAACAAGTCAAATCACAGCACTAGGAATAGACGTTGATTACCAAATCCAACAAATAAATTCGCAGTTAATAGGTACGAAGCCGGGGACAAATTCCAGTAAAATTTCTTTATATTAATTTCAAGATCATCAATAACTTTTGCACCCTAAGTCGGCGCCAACACCTACATAAGAAAGAAGCGTGATTTTGTAATGTCTATAAAAATAACTCGTTTTACTTATAACGTTTCGAATTCAAGCAAAGTTCCCGCGAAGATAAACAGTGCATTTAAGAATATTTCTGTCTCTGGGGACTGTAATACCTACCTAGAACGAGGTCACCTTTATCTTGATGACAGTAACGTAAACAATCTCAATTTCTCATCTTTTACCGATCTGCAGCTGCTAATTGTTACTTAAATTACGGATATTCGCACACGTTTAGACGTTAGGAAAAGTAAGTCACGCTATTCTTGAGTCTTCTTCCCAAATAGCTCTCGTTAACTCGTGGTTGGACAGAAGTCTGTCCTACGAAATATTTCCCCAGTCTCTCAATAATTTCGCAAAATATGTCTGCTACTTCAACTTTGTAAAACCAAAATAAATTCTCTCTCTCTCTCTCTCTCTCTCTCTCTCTCTCTCTCTCTCTCTACCATTTCATAGTCTTGTGAGTATAGTAAATACTGATTTTGGATTTTAGAAACCGGTTAGAAACCCGACAAATGAAACGAGAGAGAAATGGGTAATGCGCTAACGCTGCCCGTTGGAAATTTTTTTGGGGGGGAGAGTATCAAAGGGTATCTCATTAACCCCTGGTACAAGTTTTTACGGTTAAATATCATATTTCCTTTTTTACTTACTCGGGCAACTACCTTTATTAAATTAACGGAGTTAAATCTGAATGACCGAAGGTCGTTTGAAACTTGAATTATGACGGACCTAAACAATATTCGCCTTATTCAAATCAATACTAAAAACAAAAATTTGGAAAAAACTAATTAATTCATTGTCACGAACATCCAAAATCAGGGTTCATGAACAGGTACAAAATCACAATGAAACAATTCGGCAATACAATACATATTTGGCATTAGAGCCCTGGTGGTTCCCAAGCTTTTTTTGACCATGCCTCCCACCTGATCATTGGGGGGGGGGGGGGGTTCCCATCTTGATGGGCCCCCCATGGTGATATATGATTCTAATAATTAAAAAAGTGAACTATTCACGTGGAGGAAGCCTAAAAGACCATTGGTTTAAACATTTTCGAATTGTCCAACGGTACTGTCGTACCTAAAAGAATTAAGTAGTTACAATTCATTTCCAAGTACCGTTCGGACAGCGCATTTTAGCGTTTACTGAAGGCCTATAAACAATTCATTAGATCTATAACATTTCGCAAAATATACTGATGACTATATTTGGTAAAAGTAATTAATTATTCCGTCTCGTCTTCATGGTAATCACCAGAAAATTAAATCATTCAAATTCGCAATGCTTTACCGAGTGTCTCGATGGAATTTCTCGTTAGTCAACTCTCTCTCTCTCTCTCTTAAACATCTCATTTTACGCAGCCTCTAATCTCTCGAGTCCTTTTTGCCTTTATAAGTGTTTTTCTCTTGACGCCATTTTTGCGTCACCCTTCCATTAACTTATTAGGAGACGCATTCTTTCACTTCATACAGTACTTCTAATTATCTCTCATCTCCTTCATCAATATCTTCTCCAGGTCTCATTTTATCCCTTTTTTTCACTGTCCCAATCCCCTCCTCTCTTTTCCGCCCGAAGTTCTTCTTCTTCTTCTTCTTCTTCTTCTTCTTCTTCCCTTTTTCTTCTTTCACTCCTCACTTCTTCTTCTTCCCGTTTCTTCTTTTTTCTCTTATTCTTCTTTTTCTTTCACTCCTCACTTCTTCGGTGCTTCTTCTTCTTCCTCTTCTTCTTCTTCCTCCTACTCATCCTCCTCCTCCTCCTCCTTCACCACCTCCACCAGATGGAGCCGAGATCTGCTCTTTGAATCTAATCCAGTTCAAACTTTGAAGTTAGACAATTACTGACGGGCGGTTGTCTCACATACTTGTGTCCTCCACACCTCATATTGAAGCTGCAGATTCTATCCCCCACCCCACCCCACCCCCTACCCACGGCGCCACTCTCCCCCTCCCACCACCACCTCCCTCCTCTCTCTCTCTGGATGACACCCCCAACGCTGTCTTCTATTTCCCCACTCTCTCTCTCTCTCTCTCTCTCTCTCTCTCTCAATGACATGAGCAAGTTTCTATCTGCCTCTTTAACTGTTATCTGTCATTGAGATTCAACTCTCTCTCTCTCTCTCTATGCTCCTAGAGCTATGTGAGCACACGATGCCTCCTCGCATGGACTACAACAAGTCTTTAAGACATGCTAATCCTTGTAACTCTCACTCTCTCCTGACCGACAAACCAACACAACAGGTCTTTAAGACATCCTAATCCTTGTAACTCTCTCTCTCTCTCTCCTGACCGACAAACCAACTCTCACTCTCTCTCTCTCTCTCTCTGCTCCTAGAGATAAGTGAGCACACGATGTCTCCTCGCATGGACTAATAAGTCTTTGAGACATCCTAATCCTTGTAACTCTCTCTCTCTCTCTCTCTCTCTCTCCTGACCGACAAACCAACTCTCCCTTTCTTTTCTCTCTCTCCCCCTCTCTACCTCTCTCTCGCTGACACCCCGACGCCAACCACCACCAGACTCTCTCTCTCTCTCTCTCTCAATAACCTCACCCACACCACACCACCAAAACTCGTTAACATCAACTCCTTCGAGAGTTGAAAACTACTTTCCTCTTCCTCCTCACCTAATTCTCCTTTCCATTCTCTTTCTCAATTTCCATCTGACGCGGCTTTATTTTTGAGGAAATCCCTTCTACATTCATTAGTTCATTTTATTCGTTTGATTCCCAAAAGGCGCGAGAGGATTAATTCATAAGACTTTTGCTCAAATCAATTAACAATGATACTTGAGATCAGTCAGGCAGGTAGAGTGAGATTCATGTCTAACTTAAGTTACGGGATGTAAGTCACCTGAAGTAAATGACTTTATATTATGTCGTAAAGGTCAGTCACAAAACTGGTGGCCCACTACGTGAATACACACCTACCCACCCACACAGACACATACACATATACGTACGGCAAACGTTCGAATTTGTCAACATGGTAGAGAGGGTTGTATATCGATTCTAATTTCGAATACCCGGGTCAGACGGTGATTTGTAAGGTCGGAGTCGGTATAAACTTATAACCTCACATGTTAGCCTACTCGATAACATCACTGAAGTCCTGATTTCTTCTCTGCCGGCTGGGCGGTAGTTCGAACCCACGAGAGGACGAAATTATTATCAACATAAAAACTCCCCTTTGGTTTACATATATGAAAATATTTTAATTCCGAGGTAGAGCAAATTAGATATTAAAGGACATTTGTAGCTCGAATAACACATACATATGTATATTTATATATATATATATATATGTATATTTATAATATATAATAATATAATATATATATATATATATATATATATATAGATTATTATTAATTATATTAATATATATATATTATATATATATATATATATACACATTAGCATTAGCCACAAATGTCCTTTAATATCCTATTTGCTCTACCTCCGTATTAGTTTATTTTCATATATGTTAACCGAAAGTAGAGCGAATTGGATATTGAAGGATATGTGTATCTTAATGCTTCTATATGAATATCGGTGATGTGATAAAATTCATATATAAAATATATATACTATGAGCAAAATTCCATATGGTAAATTGAAACAATATGTGGTCCTGACTATTCTCCTCTGTCTATTATAGCTATTGTCAAAATAACTGAACTCTCTAATTCATTTTTTTTCTCGTGGTATGTCGCATTTTTTACGTATATATATATATATATATATATATATATATATATATATATATATATAAAGAAATGAGCGGATACTCCGTTGTTTATTTTCCCTCGTGGCTTATATCTTTATTTATGGATTTATCACGTTCCTAACTTTTCGTGATTCAGTTATACATAATACACACACCCATATATATATATATATATTATTATATATATATATATATATATATATATATGGGTGTGTGTATACGTGAATTCTGTATACTAGCAAAGAATAAGCCAAGGTATATAGAATAAGGGAGACCCATTCTATATACCTTGGAATAAGCCACAAATATTGTCAAAAATAGAATTATCAGTACCTTAAAAAAATAACACCCAAAGGAAATTCCAAAGATAAAGTGATATTGACATTGAGTAATATTTATGGTTTAATATTGTATAATATAAATATATATATTTTATATGTATGTGTGTATATGTGTAATGTAATCCAGTGTGCGTGCATGAATTCCCGTAAAATAATCTACTTGCCCGAGTCATGCTACGTGTACATACTGTCAAAACAAGTCTTTGCATTGTGTTCCAACGAAAGGTCGTGACACGCAAAACTTCCACCATCCTCGTACAACGTTACAAAGACGTAAAGCATACCATGAAGTTGAGAAACGTCTGAACATATTAACGGAAACTTGTAAAAACAGGAGAAGGCAAATCCCGAAATGGCGGTTACTGCTTGGATGGTCCACACGGGAAATTATACGAGATTATAACGTCCGACAAACAGGCCTGAGGTTTGAGATTATCTTGAGAGCAGATTAAGACGGCCATAAAACAGAGGCGTCTCTAATGAAGTCCCGTTTCTTCTGAAGGGGTTTCACCATGGAGCCTTGTTTTGGAAATTTGAAAGCAAGTTAAGGGATGTGATTTTCTTCACCATTTAGGAAAACATGTGACGTTTTCCTACTACTTTCTAGGGCTATTGTACTCTTATATATATTATATAACATATATTTTTGGGCTGCATTTAACACAAGACCCACTACAATGTCCTCAAACGCAATAGGCATTCAGCATCCATAAATGGTGATTCCATATCAATAACGAATTCTTGTGGTTTAAACCATTTCCTGCAGGTTGAACATTCCGCTAGGCATCTCTTTTGGTAAACAAAACCATATTAAATGGTCTTTCGTTGGTTGCTTAAGCAACCATCAACCGATCGGTCCCTTTGAATTTTAGTAATGAATTAAAATTCGACGCTAAATTCTGAACAACGATACTAGGAAGTCGATAAATATTTCGTCTTTAAGGCAGCAGAACAATGTTTCTCAATCTTACTTACGATATCACACGCTGCTCCTAAGCTATAGGCCTAGGGCTGAACCATTTGATAGTGAGAATCGGAATTAATCCTGGTGAGAACTACAAGCTTAAACATTGTTTGCGGGCTGCTGAAGAACAAGAGCTGAATCTAGATAGATAAACATTGTCACCTATCAACGAAATCAACCAGTTAGGGGCTGCTCCAGAAGCATTAACTGAGCAGAGAGAGAGAGAGAGAGAGAGAGAGAGAGAGAGAGAGAGAGAGAGAGAGAGGACACGAAATCTAACATTACTTGATAATAATAGTAATTACTGCAATAACAATATCTAAAATGCAAGTAAATGAGAGAGAGAGAGAGAGAGAGAGAGAGAGAGAGAGAGAGAGAGAGAGAGAGAGATTCATGATCTGACGAAGAAATACTCATTGGTGCAAGCTTATTACCACTGTAGGAAAGCATGAAATGTTTAACGATATTCATGCATTCATATACACTCAAAATAACTCCTAATCGATTGGTTACCTGACTGACTTAAAAGTTTCTTCACAATCACAAACAGGAGGTGATGAATGACTCTAGAATTGCTCATACCTCAAAATTTTCCTCAAAATCAGGCGAATCAAAATCTATATTATCCCATAGGATATTCTATAGACAGCAAAAAGGAAGACCAAAGTCTATAAAACGTTATTCTGTAGACGGTTGACCTAGAAAAACATTTTGTGACTGCAGGCAGAGGCCGTCGGAAGTGACCAACAAACCCCTTCTGAGAATTTAGAACAACATCGAGGGAAAAATACCTAAATCCGAATCACGTAGAGAGCGTTTCAGTTCTCTACTAGACCTACTGCAAAATTCCCAACTACTGAAGCATTTCGGCAATTTAAAACAGAAAAAAAAATGGCCCCTGCATCAAATACTGAGCACTGACAATCCTGGGGATGCGTCAAGCAGAAGAAAATCATATTCGATCGCCGATAAAAGAGCAATCAACAAAGGGAACAGCCCTAAATCCAGCGAGAAAAAATTGGCTCTCCATACCCTAGACCCAGTCCCGCCGCCAAAGTTACCCAATGGGCCACGAAACCCTTTCAATGGGTGAGTCAGGCATTCTGGTATTTAAATCTAGTCTTGGGGTGCAGGGTTGGGGTTGAGGGGGTTGGAGGTGAAAGGGTCGAAACCCTTCGAATGAGGAGGTACAAGAGGAACGCAAAACAAGGGCTTTGACCATCTGCGTGTGTGTCGTTCTAGCTCTCAGGCTGTCTCCCATGCAAGCGGGGGAGTATGTATGTATGTATGTGTGTGTGTGTGTGTGTGTACGAGGCCCAAATCCCTTTTGGTTGAAGCTGAAACTCCTTCCAAACACATTTCGGTTTTCATCAAAGTCTCCTAAAAGCAACTGAGAGAATCCGAATTGATCAAGCAGGACTTTGTTTTGGTTTAATGGATTTCCCCTTTCCTAACTTCCCGAAACCCCTTCTCAATTCTCGTTTCAATCAACCTCTCTCTCTCTCTCTCTCTCTCTCTCTCTCTCTCTCTCTCTTTCGTTACCTGCTGTTTTCCCAAGTCCGTGCTGTACGCGAAATCTAATCTGTGTCTCGCACACACAATTACACAAATTATTTCCTTCCTAATAAACATCGAATTTTATCCCCTGCTGTTTTCTACTAGTACTATACCATATGACCTCTTCACTACGACGCGTCACAGCAATGGTACGCTTATAACTTATGAACTTCGCTTTCAAGTCATATCCAGTAACTGAGATACTGCAGGCGGATTACTAATATACTGTCTTATCTACCGCTGGTGAGTTTGGAGGTTTTCGCTAACTTGAAATTGGTTGTAAAATATCTTTCTGATCATTTATGGATGTAGGGCTAAAAACGAAAGGTGAGGACTTGGAATACAAAAATGTAGGTTACGAGCAGTTAGGGAATTCAATAGAGCCATACCATTTCAAGAGGACAAAAGAGGATTTCAAATAAAGAAATACTGGTTTGATGCTGTACATCGGCGACAATCATCATTTGAAAACGGCTGATGAAGGATTAAAAAAAACAAGCTACGGAAGTCAAACAAAATGCAGTGCTACCCACGTAATTTCAAGACAAAATTATAAGGATATCAATAAAACCCATGCAATTTTATGACAAATGAAGAACTCGGCATGAGCAATGTCATTTTAGGACCACGATCGAGATATCCCCCCCCCCCCCCCCCCCCCCCACCTTTCCACCCACCAAAAAAAAAATATATATATATATAATGGAGCTTTAATATTAAAAGACGTAAAATTCTATAACAAAATGAGAAAATGTAAGAACGCCAATACACAGTAGGAATTTAATTAGAACCATATACCGTTCAGGTATCAGGCGATGAATTCAAGGAGGTCATCATACAAGTTTCTAAAAATGAACACAGAATTCAGTGAAGCAAGATAACAAGTGAGGACATTAACATGAGCGATACAATTTTAGAACAAATCTTAAAATAGACAGTTAGGTATTTAGAGAGAT
This sequence comes from Macrobrachium nipponense, assembly GCF_015104395.2. Taxonomy (NCBI): domain Eukaryota; kingdom Metazoa; phylum Arthropoda; class Malacostraca; order Decapoda; family Palaemonidae; genus Macrobrachium; species Macrobrachium nipponense. Next base: position 42,225,849 of record NC_087218.1, read on the forward strand.
GCCGAATGAGGTTCTCCACGAAAACCCAGCAATAAAACAGCATTTGAGGAATTCAATAAAGCATATAATTCTAAGACAGAAAGCGACGTATATACATAATAAAACCCACGCAGTTTTAAAATTAGAAGTAGTTCCTCGTTGGACTCGTGGTTTTCGCGCTCTGCTACCAATCAGGTGGTCCGAAGTTCGATTCTCGGCTCGGTCAACGCGGAATAAGAGGAGTTTATTTTTGGTGATAGAAATTCATTCCTCGATATAATGTAGTTCGGATCCCACAATAAACTGTAGGTCCCGTTGCTAGGTGACCAACTGGTTCCTAGCCACGTAAAAATATCTACTCCTTCGGGCCAGCCCTAGGAGAGTTGTTAATCAGCTCAGTGGTCTGGTAAAACTAAGATATGCTTAACTTAAGATTAGAAGTGAGGTACTCAACGAGCATCATACAATTTCAGAAGACAGAGTGACAAACTCTGAAAATTTAGACTTAAGACTGTGAAGATCTCAAAATCTTAAATTACATGACTTGGCCATTAAGAGATTCTACGATACTGCAACGTTATCACATTTAAAAATAAAAATTAAACTGGCACTATTCTAGTCCAGGCGAATTCAAATATTCTATACATAATCAAAGCATACCAAAGATATTTTCATATATGTAATTTGGGCGAGGTAATACATACACACATTCACTCATGTTTCAACATACACTATTTTGCTATACGCTTATATTTACATCATTAGCAATTGCTACCGATGTTGGTAAACACAGAATTCTAATTTTCAACAAGTTTGATATCTTTTTGGTACTAAACACCTGACGAGCGTAAGCATTACAAAGGACTGTTAAACTCTTGCGGGAGAAAATATTCCTCAATGCGGAGAGAAACGTCAGATATGATAAAATAAGATCAGAAAAAGGGATTGGCTTGGCTTAGCTTTCAGAGGCCTTGATTTGCAGAGGCCTTGGCTTAGTTTAGCTTGCAGGGAACAAGGTTTTCAGAGGTCTTGGCTTGCAGAGGGCTTGACTTGGCTTGGTTTTCTGGATCTTTTTTATCTTGTCCAACCACCACCATTCCCTCCTTTCACCTTTCACTGTCTCAAGCTACGTATTCCGAATGGGCAAAAGGGCCGCAGTGCTTGGCTTGACACCCTAAAATTCACAAATTACTCAATGGAATCAAGATCAGAAAAGGAGACCCAAGTAAATCCAAAGGCTGTGATATTCCTGCAGTAGATATAAACTCAGGAAGGAGGTAGGAAATTGGAGAACTCGGTCACCGGAGGCAATATGCGATGCAATTTCTGTGTGGAGGCAACTTTGCTCCACTATACTACTTCCATCCGATCGGCCTCAGGGCTTTTAAAAATCTCAGTTGCTTGGTTTCTTCATCATAAAATCCTGATGGATCCCATTGTAAGCACGGAGAATATTCAAACTCGTAACCCCTACATTGGAACTGAGGAACACTGATAAATAATTCTACTTCAAGAAGTGCTAATGACATGAATCACTAACGATCTGAATCTAAAGGCTAGTATCGCATCGTAAATAATGACTGAACTCCTTGGTAGAAGAGATTTTCCCATAATACATAAGAGTCTTTGGTTATTCACAGCTTGCAGTTGTGCTCAAATTAGATTTGATTCTTGATTTCAGTAGAGGAGGTTTCCTTTCTTCAATGATGGATATTTGGAAGTCTGAACCTAAAAATGAATGGATATAAACTAGATAACATTTAGTCCGTTGATAAAAAATGGCTTCGTATCTGAAGAAAAGGTTTTGGGGGCGTCAACAAATTAGCATTTAGAACTAAGACTTGGTGTCAAATGACGTGATAAATAATGAATACTTTGAATCCGTTATATCAAAATGCCTTTATTACATAATAAAGCGTTTTTTTCAGCTAATCCAATTTAGAAGTCTAAACCTTAAAATAACTCGATGAAAACTGAATACTTTGAAGCCTTTACATCAAAATGGCTTGATATCAGGAGAGACATAGTGAGCTTCATCGAATGAATATTTACAAGGCTAATCTACAAAGTTAATGTAAATCGAACACTTTGAAGTCAAGACATCGAAATGATTAGATACAAGCTGAGCGCTGTGGAGTCTCGGCTTGGTTGACTTAGTGAACTCAAATATGGCAGCCAATATCGTCAATTTGATTCGTGGATATCAGAGCCCGGCGGTCCACACCAGGGGCTCATAATCCAGTTATCACTATATCCATTTATCGCTTACTATAGCAGATTTCGGGCAAGGTCGGTGCCGGCATAAGGCATACCTATAATCTAACCAACCAATCATAGTTTCAGTTCCTCTACTGCCAAGCGCTGGAATTCTTTCCATGCTCCCATTTTCCATGATTATGTTGTCTTCCATTCGTTGCTTCCTCCGTGGTATTGTTTCTATTCATTTTCATTTCGGCCCTTACGAGATGAGGACAATCGTTGCCAGTCTTGTACGTAGGTCTCTCAATACAGGAAACAATCGACGCCCCAAGTTAAAAGTTGAGGCCCTAAACTATGTACGCAGGTCATTACATGGGAGATGATATTGAACTATTAATCACATTACGCGACATTAGCCTCTACACATTAGCATAAATCGCCACCCAAAAAAAACAACAACAAAAAAACTAACATAAAAAAAAACTCTCATTCTCTCTCTCTCTCACACACACACAGATCTGGATCGGGTTTGGAACCAGCCTGACAGAATGTGGGAGGGAGGGAGGGGGAGGATGAGGGGAGGATTCTGGGAGGAGAAGGGAAGGAATCATTCTATCGGGGTGAGGAGGTGTGGGTAGAAGGGTTGAGGGGGTCGGGGGAGGAATTGGGGCGGGACTGGGAGAAGGGCGCTGACTGAGAAATTAGAGTAGCATGTTGGATGTTAAATTAATTAAAGTCGAGAGAGCTCCCGAATCAGTTTTGGCGACAAATTTTATTGGCATAATTAAATGAAAACTTCCCGTTGTGGTGGTGGTGGTAGTCTGGGGTGGGGTGGGGGAGAGAGAGAGAGAGAGACGTAGCAGAGGGTGTGTAGAGGGAGGAGGGAGGGAGGAAGGGAAGAGGGAGAGGAGGAGGAGGAAGGGAAGGGAAGGGGAGGGGAAGGGAGAGGGAGTGAGGGGAGGAGGGATACGAAATTAATTTTCTTTATAAAGTAAAAAATATGTGTCGGAACGGGGCAGCGGCCCGTTACACCCGACGAGCTAATTAGTCGCATGAGAGAATGCAAAATTCGACACAAATAAAAATCTCAATCAAATAATGCAATGAAATAATGAATGCAATCAAAGAGGCGGAGTTTTAATTTTTTAATAACTGTTCTTTTTTCCAACCGGAGACATATT
>NC_087218.1:42231707-42329464 GCF_015104395.2 Macrobrachium nipponense
CTCTGTGTTTCCCCTTCGACTTTCACCCTCCATTCCCCCTTGTGATGGGGGGGTTTTCCCCTCCCTTGTTTCCCCCCTCCAGGCCTTCCGTTCTCCCCCTGGCCCGTCCAGCGAGGCCATGCCAAGCCACAAAGTAAATTAAATTCCTTGATGGCCATTTAGTCTTCAATTGTCTGGTGCCTCCACTTATTTGGGGAGCCGAACCACCGCGCTCTCTCGCTAATTCCTGGCCCGCTTAATTCATACCGTGGATTTATCCTCTCTGGCGACCCACTCTGAAATATTTTCCCTCGGCGATTGTAACTTCTTTTTTCTGCGTGTGTATGTGTGTGTGTGTGTACATTTGTATGTTCTGCCATTTGTCTAGTCCCACAAAGTGGATCGTAGCTTGTGTTAGAAATTTTTTTTTAAGGGAGTAGGAGTGTCGTGCGTATGGGTCTAATCTCTAAAGTGGCCTGTAGCTTGTGTTATACACTATTTTGATTTAGTAATTTATGTGTCCTTTCTGTTTTCGGTATGTTCAATCTCATGCTCACCAAGTGCCCAGAAACATCTGCTAAAAGGTGCTCTGATTCTGTAGTTCTTATTGTTTCCTTTAGTTAGTCTGTATGTATGAGTCTATACTCGTTTTTTTTCATCTGTCAATCCGCCTGTGTTGTTTTTGTATGGTAACACTGCGTCCCTGCCTTTAGATGGTTACATTCAGCTTACATTCAACGATTATAATAATATCCTATTTCGAATATTAACGGTGTAATTCGCATACAGTAAACTTATTAAACTTACTTTTTTTTCAGTTGCAAATGTACACCCAGATATCCTTTTATTTACCTAAAACTTAAACATAGCGTAACTATCTAAAGCCCGGGACGCAGTGTTACCATACAAAAAACACCACAGGCGGATGTACAGATGAAAAAAAAAAAAAAAAAAAAAAACAGAGTATAGTTACCAAGAGTGAGGGTAGCTTGTTTTAATTAAGTTTTTCTTTCATGTTTGCATATAGTTCCAATCTTAAAACTGGGTTGTCCGTTTCTAGTCGTAGTTTATACAGCTTCTCTTAATTATCCTGCATTGACGGGCCTAGTCTCACAAATGCTAGCTGTAGGCTGTAGCTATCATGTTAAACGATCTCATGTTTTGATGACGTTCATAGCCGCTTTGTCGCGTTCATAGGCCTATAACCTCACACATTTAACTATAGCCTGATATACAAAATGCTTTGTTCAGGCAAATTACTTAGCCTATGTTGATTTTAGTTCAGTTTTGTTTCCTACCCTATAATAAAAATTCCGGAAGCTTCTAACTTTTGAGAATGAAAAGATTAACCACCAGAATTTACTCATAACTCTGCTTAATGTTACCCGTGAAGTCTACTTCAGTTAAGTCGTAAACTGCCTTGATTTTCAGAAACAATCTCTCTCTCTCTCTCTCTCTCTCTCTCTCTCTCTCTCTCTCTCTCTCTCATGTACACCTCATCGTAATGGCAGTCTTCAGATAGCATATATTTAAGAGAATCATTAAATCACTGAAATTCGACAGAGCATCACATAATCAGCTTTAGTTTCGCAATTTTCTTCTTAATAACAAAAATGTGATTATCGTGACTTGGTAACGAAAAGTGACACTAAAATCAACATTACCTAATAGGTCTATGTGGCTAACAGATACATACACACACACACACACACACACACACACACACACACACATATATATATATATATCTATATATATATATATATATATATATATATATATAAAGCCAGAATAATGCATGCATGAAACTTGATTAGACACATGGTACAAGCCCGGAGGGATTGATGACTAAAGGCACAGCAGGAGAAAAGTATTATTATTATTATTATTATTATTATTATTATTATGTTCCAAAAGCCCACAGATTGCTATGCTAATTCCCAAGAACACTGTGAATATAGGACGTAAAAGAACTAAACCGCCAAGCCGATTTCAAATTAAAATTAACATCGAATAAACAAATAAATCAAAGCTTGGTGTACTCTGAGGCAAATGATCCCAACCCTATTACTGCCTATGGTCACAGTACAAGAGGCAAAGTCAGAGCACAAGGTTTAAGAATATTGATTGTAGGGTCAGTAACCGGCGTAAAGCAATTAGTACCATGGCGCTTGACAGGAATCAGCCGCTATAAGTAATGGCTCAGGTCTTCCAACTAATTGAGCACAACATTACTGAAAGAATCGCACACGTTGGCCTAACTACGGCCCAACCAAGCAAACACTCTTGGGAGAGGCAATGTGAAATTGTTAGCCAGGAGAGTTAAAGAATTTTGACTTTCATCAATGTTGGAGAAAGGTTGAAGAAATTTTCAAGTCCGTTTAGAATATAGAATTTAGGCCTAAGGCCAAACGCTGGAACGGAAATTGACAGTAAAAAAGTCTGAAAGGTGTAACAGGAAGAAAACCTCGCAGTTGCACTTTGAATCAATTGGTATGAAAGGGTAGAAAGTAAGATAGAAGATAGGGATTATGAACGGTGGGACAGTAAAAGAAATGAAAGGGGTAGCAGTTTAGGGCCAAAGGGACGCTGCAAAGAATTTATGGAGGCTTTGGAATGTTCTTACTGCTTCCGTTTTCCTTCCTTATAACCTTTCCTCCATTAAGAGACGCTCTCTTGCTTCCTTCAAGGTTAAACCGCACCTTTCTACCTCCGTTAGACGAAAAATAAAAGCTGAAAGTTGCATTTTGTTTGAAGTGCACGAGGATACGGTCGAAATTGTGGAAATCCCGTGGAATTTAGAAGCAAAACCGTTGAAAAGGAAAAGAATGGGAAAGCAGAGGGTTAATGGTTGCAGATACAATATTGATAAATGAAAGAGGGTGAAATTACCAATGCCTGTGCAAGATCCCAAGCATTTTTTTAATGGTGTTAGTACGATTCATTATAAATTAATAAAGACAGGTTCATGGGGGCATGGCCACCAGAAAAATTAAATGGAAACCATATATGTCATATCTCTTACTGGGAATAACGTGGAGTAGGGCCTACGATACTAAACTGGAAGTTTAATTGTTAAGGGTCCCATACGCTGAACGATGGTCTGTATTGTTACGCATACGCACTATTCAAACAGTATGAACGATCTCCTAACCGATTTCAGTCTGAACAAAGATTTTGACTATCATCTCTAGAAGAGACGGCAAGGGTTGCTGAGATACTGAAGATATCGGGGCAGACAAACATACATTGCACGACCTATGTATGACAGACATAAGTTGCAAGCCAGCAACCTGGTCGTGACAGATTTACGCCGAGATGGTTCAGATCACGAAACTCCGCCCACTTTTGCGTTCAGACAAGCCCATACACAATGTTTTTGCGAACGATACAGACAATCGTTCAACGTATGGGGCTTAACGGTGTTCTTGAAATAAGGTGGTGTGGTGAATCGGTTAGGGTATATTTAGAAAAAGGGAGAGGGTGAGATAGACTGATAGGCAAGACCCATTTGGCTTAATCTAAAGAGTGAAGACCGATAAAGCCCAGGGTATCCTGGCCAGTAATAACAATGTCTAAATTATAGTAAACAACTAAAGCCTGGGGTGTCTAGTCCAATTAATAACATTTTCCAACTAAGAACATATTTTCCGGGTCTGTTAGTTTGTTTGTTTGTATGGTCTTGTTATATTGTATGGAAGCAGTGGTTATTCAGCAACGGGACCAACGGCTTTACGTGACTTCCGAACCACGTCGAGAGTGAACTTCTAGCATCAGAAATACACATCTCTCACTCCTCAATGGAATGCTCGAGAATCGAACTCACGGCCACCGAGGTTGCACGCCAACTCCATACCAACCACGCCACTGAGGCGCTAACTCTGTTAGTGACCACACATATGCCCCAAAGTCCAACAATAACGTAGTGCTCAAGATTTATAGGTAAAGTCTACATGCTATACAAGACATAATCATACCATTTGAATGGTTCCCTCCTAATCTGAATGCACCTGTTAAAACAAAACTGTTTACCAACGCTATGAGCGGCAGTACTTCCCACCCCTATTAGCGATAAACTACATGTGGAAATGCACCGATAATATAAAAGCATTTTAACCCAAGGACCATTGGAATTTCTGGAAAATCCCACAGGCCCATATCAGTTACCTGATGAACCTATTCAGCAATTCTTTAGTATGGCAACATAGATGGACTGGCCCGTATGCTATGTTTCATAATAATGTTCCGTAGTGATGAATATGGCGATCTGTCCCATGCTTCGATAGCAGCACTGGAAGCAAGTAGTTGTAATTTTGAACATGCTATTTTACATTTATTTTATAAACATTAAACCTTGGAAAGCTTTTGAATGGGGCACCATGATGGCCATTAGGATATAACATAAATATACATACACTATATATATATACAGTGGTACCTCGAGATACGAAATTAATCCGTTCCGAGGTGGCATTCGTATCATGAGCTTTTCGTATCTTGGACCGCATTTTACATGTAAAATGGCTAATCCGTTCCAAGCCCTCCAAAAACACCCCAGTAAATTTCATAATAAAGCTAAATTGACCTATAAATAATGAAATACTACAACAATTTGGACCATTCAATACCTAACTTGATACGTACTGCTAATATACCTGTAAATAAAGTGTATTAGTGTACATGATATACAAGAAATACTGTGCGTATGTAGTAAAATGTGGAAGCTTACCTTTCGAGTGAGGCTATCTCCGAAAGTGGCGACAGAGGAGGAGGACAAACGGCAGATACGTATGTACACTTAACTTTATGAAACACATAAAAAATGTAAGGAAAACATACATAAACTAAACTTTACGAAACACATTAACAAAACTGTAACACTTAACTTTACAAAAAACTAAAATAAAATGAAAAAATTTTTTTTGTCTTTTTTATTTTTTACATTTTTTTTTACTTTTTTTTTTTTTTTTTTTTTTTTTTACAAATTTTCAACTTTATCACTTTCAACTTTCTGTATTTTAGTATCACTTGGTTCTTCCTTTTTGCTTACTCCTGCTAGTACTGAAGGCCTCTTTAAAAAAACATAACTATCCAAGGAAGGAAATTGCTTTCTGCCTACTTTTCAACAATGTTCCTGAAAATGACTCAGGCAAACGTCATCGAACTGCGCAGGCATACGACCTGTGTAAGCCTTTTCGGGGTGTCTTTTTTCTACAAATGATTGCACTTTATGAAAAGCAGCTAGAACATCCTTAATTCTGCCGTGTCTTAGGTGTACTCCTCTCCTCTACCGCTGCTAGAGAACTCCTCTTGAACGACATTATGTTGCATGGCCTCCAACTCCTTCAGGTCATCCATCCTAAGCTCCTCTTGGTGCTCCTTGAGAAGGTCGTTAATGTCGTCCTCGTCGACGACCAGCCCCATGGACTTGCCGAATGCAACGATCTCATCAAGATCTGGTTGCAAAACAGTTTCAGGATCGTCAACTGTTTCTGAATCTGTGGCACCAGCTTCGCCCACGTCGAATCCCTCGAAGTCTCGGGCGGATACGGCATCAGGCCAGAGTTTCCTCCACGAGCAATTCAAGGTTCGCCTTGAAACCTCCTCCCAAGCTCGGTCGATGAGTTGGATGCATATCACAACATCGAAATGTTCCTTCCAAAATTCACGCAAGGTGAGGTTTGTGGTATCGGTGATGTCGAAATATCTCTTGAAAAGATGTTTCGTATACAGCTTCTTGAAGTTCGATATCACTTGCTGGCCCATGGGCGGAGGAGAGGGATGGTGTTAGGTGGAAGATAAAGAACCTTGATGAAGGAATACTCAGCTAGGATATCTTCCTCGAGGCCAGGAGGGTGAGCAGGGGCATTGTCCAACACCAGCAGGCATTTCAGAGAGAGGCGCTTCTCTTCCAAGAATTTCTTCACTGTCGGGCCGAAACACAGATTTACCCACTCCGTGAACAAAAGCCTCGTTACCCAGGCATTAGCCCTCCACATCACTGGAAGCTTCTCCTTAAGCACTTTGTGGGCCTTGAAGGCTCGAGGAGTCTCAGAATGATAGACCAGTAGGGGCTTCACCTTGCAATCCCCACTGGCATTCGAACAAAGTGCGAGCGTAAGCCTGTCTTTCATAGGCTTATGCCCGGGTAGCTTCTTCTCTTCCTCCGTGATGTACGTCCAACAAGGCATTTTTTCCAAAAAAGGCCAGTCTCATCACAGTTGAAGACTTGCTGAGAACTGTAGCCTTCCTTGGTCATCATCTCGTTGAACGTCTTTTTAAAGGCTTCGGCCGCTTTCGTGTCCGAGCTGGCCGCCTCCCCATGCCGCACCACCGAATGGATGCCAGTCCATTTACAGAATTTCTCGAACCACCCATGTGAAGCCTTGAAGTCTGGGGTTGGCATTGATGTCCCTTCTCCTCCGTCGTCTTTGGCCTGGGCAATCAAATCGCTGAAAATAGCGCTGGCCTTGTGGGAGATTGCCGTCTCCGTTATCGTATCGCCAGCGATTTCTTTGTCTTTTATCCAGACAAGAAGAAGCCTTTACATCTCGTCGTGCACGTGGGTCCTCTTGCTGGACAAAATAGTGACGCCATTGGAAGGTGTAGCTGCTCTGATGGCAACCTTCTGCTTAAGGATGGTGCCTATTGTCGACGGATTTCGATCGTATTCCTTGGCGATCACACTCAATCGCATTCCAGCTTCATACTTCTTGATAATCTCCATCTTTGTCTCCAAAGAGAGCATCCTCTCCTTTCCGTGAATTTCAAGTTTCTTGGGACCCATGACTAGTATATACTGTACATAATTATGTTATGTAGTACGTATACATATGGAGTAAAGTTCTCACACAACACGATAAAGTATACTACAACGAAATCACTAGCGAATTTACGTTAATGAACGAAATCGTTAGAACGAACGAATACCGCGTGCGTACGATAACGATGCTGCTACCGAGTGGCCGAAGCACGCCGCTAAATAGTAGATGCATGATGGGAGGGATGCTGACCAATAGGAGAGAAGGATCTCATGGCAGTGACTAGCATCAGGAGCCAATGGGAGAGCAGGAGGATGGTGGTGAGTCTACTCAGTTGGCGGCGTGCGAGTTTCAAAATTGTTATCGGTGGTCCGGGCGAATCTCGGACTTTACAGCAACAACCTTTCGTATCTTGAGCAATTTTCGTATGTAGAGCCGTAAAATTTTTCGTATTAGCTTTCGTATCTCAAGTTTTTCGTAAGTTGAGCCTTTCATATCTCGAGGTACCACTGTATATATAGATATATATATATATATTTATATATATTATATATATATATATATGTATATGTATGTATATATATATATATATATATATATATATATATATATATATATATATATATATATATATATATATATATATATATTAATCAATGTATGTACGTGCATGTAACTTACTCGCAAGGTATAATGAATTTGATATCAAACATATTTCGTAGCTTAATATTTGTGAATATGCAAGTGAATAACTGATACTATAATTCCGTTGACAGCACACCTCCTCTCTCTCTCTCTCTCTCTCTCATTAGAACAAGTGGAAGGTTAACCTACGGTGTTAAAATTAAGCGAGCATGGACGCCCAGGAGAAGAGAAAGAGGGAATCCACATTCCTACCTCATTTTAACTTGATCCACGATGTAACTTCGTCAACAAAAATAATACATCAAAGCCAGACTGAAGGAACACGAAAAACTTCCTCAGAGAGAGAGAGAGAGAGAGAGAGAGAGAGAGAGAGAGAGAGAGAGAGAGAGTTTCATTTTCTCAGCTAGCCATAATTTAGTATAATACACACTTGTATATATAATATATATACATATATATATATATATATATATATATATATATATATATATATATGTTATATATATAATATACATTAAAATCGCACCGCAGCACTAAATAAGCAACGATGGATATGGTTATTGCAGTTTAGTTTATTTGAAGTAACACTGTTGTTCTGTAATTTGACGACAAAACTGTTAAAGTAAATTTGTTGAAAGGAAACGAAACTATTATATTTTTCCCTTCTCATATAAGGGCCCAGCAACTACTAATTTCTGCCACCATGATCAGTGAGGGATTAAATAATTGTTAGTGAAGAGAGAGAGAAACCATGCTCCAAAACAGCACTACCAAAAATGAACTTTTATCTATGGATTAAAATATGTTGCCTTCTAACAAATATGAACGGTAATTACAGGTTTATTCCATAAACCACGCAGACGTGACTTCGTTCTACTATATGATTAATCCTCTAGAACGCCAAAGGCACGCCGAGATTTAGTAAGAACGTGCCCATAGCATTTCAACTCGCTCAGAAATCAAACCCTAGGCCTAGGTCTCATAGGGATAGAATCACGATAATAATAATAGTAATAATTATAATAATAATAAACAAGAAGTTTCACCACCAAAATTTTTTGTTATGAAATAGAATACAGAAATAAAAGGGAAAAACAGCTGGAGTCATTCATAACTTAGTACATGTCAATGCCCTATTACCAAATCTCTGATCAGAAAACGGGTGGAAATGAAAACGCGTGTATGAGCGTAGCCACAGGTATGTGCATCGTTGCCAATTTAGCGGGGCTTCACACATATGCCGATGCATTTACAAAATGTTTCCATGAATTCTAGTTGTCATAGTAATCCAATAATGATGAAATTGCTCTAATATGTATATATACTACAAATAGATACGCTAATTTCACTTATTTCCCCCTTTTTGAGCAAGTCTTATACCCAGTTTGGAGGGTAAACACATAGCAATTGGCAACACTGGACCGTATGTGTCACTTTAGGAGTCAGACTAGGCTAACGGCAACGGTAATTCTAAAGAATAGTTCCCCACGGACTGCAAGGAACGTAACCGCGGATACGACATCCACTAGGGATTGGGGCGTCCAATGTATTTCGCCAGTGTTTAGTACTGGCCCCTGGGAGTTAATTACAGTCGTCCGAATAAATATTACCTGAAATTCTTGTTCGGGAGGTAAAACTACTTAGAATAACCGCAACTGCCATAGTAATATAGTAATAGTAATATAGATCTACCAAAAATGGATTATAGCACCAAAAGGAAGTTTGTAGAAATTTCAAGCAAACTAACTTTATAAAATTGAAGTGATTTTTAAAAATTGAGACTACCCATTCATCAGTTCCTGGCATCTAAGGAAATAAGCCATACACAGTAATAGATTTTATATATTCTTTTTCTCTTTACCATATATGTATGTATGTATGTATGTATATATACATATATGGTAAAGAGAAAAAGAATATATATATATAATATATAATATATATATACATATATGTACATACATACATACATATCTATGGGTAAAGAGAAAAAAGTATATATATATATATATCTATATCTATATATACTATATATAATACTTCAGGGGGTACCATGATACATTAGTAGATTGCCATAGTTTATTAAAAAACGTTTCGCACACAATTCTCGGTGCATCATCAGTCTGTGAACAATAAAAGTAAATACATTATAAAAAGGAATTCACAAAATTACAAGGTAATTAAAAAATTAATGGTTTAAAAAGAAAAGCAGAAGTTAAAAGTTAAAAAAATACGTTAAAACACTGTAAAAAGAGGAGAGAGAACTGAGACACCAACCATCCAAGGCAAAAGACGAAGAAGGAATAGCAAAACCTGACGTCCCAAACAAAAGTCAGTTATGCCAAATACAGAGGGGAAGCCGTGGTGTGATTGTTTTTTTTCAAAGAGGGAACTAGCCTTTTGATAAGTAATGACTCCAGAGTAGTTAGATGATCTGGGTCCTTTGTATATCCAATAATAGAGAAGTGCTGTTTCAAGACCTCTATTTTGCATATAGCAGCATGATTTTTAATGTTAGAAAACTCTTGTTGCTTAATTCTCTGGCCTGTACGAAAACTGAAACCCATGTGGCTGCAATATCTCACTTGCAACAGCCTACGAGTAGATCCGATGTAAGAGCCCGGACATCCAGGGCATGTGAATTTGTATATTAAGCAACAAGAGTTTTCTAACATTAAAAATCATGCTGCTATATGCAAAATAGAGGTCTTGAAACAGCACTTCTCTATTATTGGATATACAAAGGACCCAGATCATCTAACTACTCTGGAGTCATTACTTATCAAAAGGCTAGTTCCCTCTTTGAACAATCACACCACGGCTTCCCCTCTGTATTTGGCATAACTGACTTTTTGTTTGGGACGTCAGGTTTTGCTATTCCTTCTTCGTCTTTTGCCTTGGATGGTTGGTGTCTCAGTTCTCTCTCTCTCTTTTTACAGTGTTTTAACGTATTTTTTTAACTTTTAACTTCTGCTTTTCTTTTTAAACCATTAATTTTTAATTACCTTGTAATTTTGTGAATTCCTTTTTATAATGTATTTACTTTTATTGTTCACAGACTGATGATGCACCGAGAATTGTGTGCGAAACGTTTTTTAATAAACTAGCAATCTACTAATGTATCATGGTACCCCCTGAAGTATATTATCTACGCCGACTGGAGACTATATATATATATATATATATATATATATATATATATATATATATATATATATATATATACACATATATATATTCTTTTTCTCTTTACCATATATGTATATATATATATATAATATATATATATATATATATATATATATATATATATATATACACACACATATATATATATATATATATATATATATATATATATATATATATATATATATATATATATATACTTTTCTGTCTAGCCCACTCGAAGATGTTTTACTTCACACAACGATTTGCCGAAAATGGCTGAAATGGGGCGAGTGGCAACTAAAAATGTCAAAAATTCTTGTTTTTCGTTCCTAGGCGCGCTTTAAATCGTACCACGTAAGGCAACGCGGATGAGCCCGAAAGGCACTGCAGTTAATGTTGCTGCAAAATATGGCTTACATCTCCATTTCATAATAAAATTGTAATCCTAAGAAAATCTCCGCACGGAAATGTTGATCATAAATGAAATTTTCTGCTTGAACAGTACAGGAGAGGTACAGGTGTAATAATTTGAGAAATAAGGCAACATAATGAAAAATTTACCGTCTTTTGTTTTTATTTTTTTCTTTCATCCCGAGGGGCTGGTACTAAACAAGGCACAAGGCGGTGTGTCCGCCATGTTTAGTAGCAGCCCATTGGGGACGAATGTAAAAACATGAACAGAAGGTAAATTTATCATGATCTCAGGACATTTATCAGATTAATCTACACTGATTATATACACCCTGTTCAATACCATACACTGAAAAATTATTTGGTAATTCTTCGGAAGACTCCAGCCAGCCATTTTTGCAAGAAAAACAATTTCGGGGTTTTCCTGCACAAATGGCTAGGCATTGATAGAGTACTACAAGAACAAAAATACCGACCTAACGTAACCTAGGGGTGTTTACTGGTTACAATTTTGCCGTATACCTAAGCCCTGGAGGGAGAGGGGGTTACCGTAATTTCATTAATTTTTCTGTCATTACGCATTTGTAGAGTTTTTGTATTAAGAATGTTTTTTATGTGTTTAACCCACGAAAAAATATATATTATAATGTGGTAGGTGGCTGGAGTCTCCCGAAAATAAACCAATTTTCATTTAACAAACAATAGAAGTCTCAAATCTTTTTAAGATTTATTTTTGGTTTGCATTTACCTTGGCACGTAGTCACTAGATGAGCATTGGCGTGATTCTTACTTCATCGGTGGACATCCTATAGTATCACGGGAATTAGTAACAGCCGTGAGAATTTGGACACTGAGTTGGACCTTGGAGTTAGACTACTGTTTCATTCGGTGAGTTCGACACCGCCTTGACATTCTTGAATAAGAGACATTGCCATTTTCTACCATTATATTACTTCAAATTTGCTTGCCTTTGTCAGTTACTGGGCACTGAACCTAACATATTATAAACTCAACGCCAAACACAAATAATAACCACAACAATGTGATCGACAGTTGACCACAATGTTTATAAATAAACCGCAAGCGCAGCGCCTCTAGCGGTGTCATGAGTAATTTTACCCGAGCGGTGCCACTGCCACTGCCCCAGTTAATAACAGCTTCGGGCAACCTGAGCTGAACAAGCCTGCCTAATGAGTTGTTACATCAAGTATGGCAACTAATGAGGGTTACGTAATGAAATTCTAAAAACTGGCGTTTGAGTAGCATTAATATACTGTGTATAGCTAAGACAACAGTTAAGTAGCACAAGGTGTCTAGAGTTCGGCCTTCGCGTTCTCTACATCTTTAACCCGTGCGTTTCACTGTTATACTGTAAAACTAGGGGTCAATAAGGTCTTGTTCGACGTCTGTGTATTTTAAAACTATTCGTTTTTATTTTGAAGGCGATTTTGATTTAGGAAGCGTGACAACAGTTTGTAAGATTTTACATTTTTGTCAGTTCCGGACTGTACACTATGCAAACAGTACGCGAGCACACATAATGTGGTGGTAGCAAGAGCCTGTAGGGGTATATGTATAAATATCTTCATGGCTCAATGGCAGCGCAGATCACTTTGACCACCTGATGTAGGTGAATGACAATGCTTCTGTAATGAAATGAAAGAAATGAACCTCATCTTTAGGACAACTTTGAACTATAGTTTAATAGACTGGTTCGAGTTAGGAACACAACTTTATTGATCATTCTGATATAGAAAACGTAAGGCTGATGTTCTTGGTATGTCAAGTGACGAACCGAGGACTTAAGCAAAGCAGCATCAAAGGAAATGTATTTTTATTAGATTTTCACAAAATTACCATTAAATGTTGCACTGTATGCAATTTTATCTCTCATTCAGCTAAAGAAGTGCTTTTAATTCAGGCTTAAATGTGCTAAAAGATAAATGTATGATAAACATTTTGGTCTTCGGTAAACAGCAAGTCAGTTTACGTCTTCCATGTTTGTTCATCTCGTGGAATACTCTCATAGTCTCATTGTTGTCATTTTTATTAACATTTCATTAACTAATAGTAGTGATATTTTTCTAGTTAACTATATTTTTATGAGATCTGGTCCATTTCATACTTTTTGTCTGTTTAGTCTATTAACTAAGGTTTTTATTTATTCCAAAATCTAATGTTTTGGGTCTCTATAGGTCTAGACCCTTCTATGGACATACGCTGGTGATTCATACAAACATGGCCGTCAGTATTCATACCAACGGTATGGAACCACGGAATTTTAATCGAAAAAAAATCGTGGTGTCGTTCTAGATACAAAAATTATTTGGTATTTTTTCCACATTGAAAGAAACTGTTACAGAGTTCCGAGAATATTTCATCGATATTGCCTTAATTTCGATGGAACTAGAATGTTTTGCTTTTAATGACGTATGTGGGTGAGTCACTCGATTGTCTCAGGCTCCCGCAAGGCTGCTTTTATTTTCATTTTCAAACGCCGTCCATTTATCGAGTTTAGTTTGAAAGCCTCGTTAGAAGTTACTTTCCTTTTAGCGACATCAAACTCCATTTGAATATGCAGCGGTAATATTAACAAAATAGATACCACCTTTGCAATACTTTCGTCTTTTGTTTACGTGACGTCACGCAATTTTACCCATGATGCTGCAGGATGGGGAAGCCAATCCTCAAGGTCAGCTGACCCCCAGGTCATTCGGCTAGAGTCGGAAAGCACCAGCAAGTCTTCCGCATTCCAGAGGTTGCAATCACTGGAACAACACGTGTCTTCGTTTTTCCGTAAACACTTGTCTATGTGAGTTGTGAAGGAACGGTAGCGATTGTTTGAAGAAGTCGAATCTTCTTTGCTAAGGTAAGAGAAAACAAAAGATTTATAGGCCCAATCGTGGATCAAAACGTGCTGGGATAGGTCTACAACTGAACGCATCTGTGGGTTTTTTTTACACGTGGCAGGCAGCGGGTTTCGAAAGATTTCTAATAAGTAACTTTTGTTTATCATAGTTTTTTCAATTTTGTTAGGCCGTTGGCCATTCAGATCACGTGGGAAATATGTAAACGTGTTTACCTTTATTTATGTATATATATTGTTTTAGTTGCATTTCTCTAATATCTATTTTCAACATTCTTTTTGTATTGATACATAACGAGAATCTCTTTGTTTGGTCTTACGTGAAGATATCCTATTTAATTACCTATGACTATGTTAAACATAGGCTTGCATGATCACTTGAATGCCTGTGAGTTTTTTTGGCCTATTTTTTTTTTTTTTTTTTTGTAGTAGGTAGCTATTTACTTATTTGTTCAAGCCTGAATCTAACCTTTCGCGCTATCTCGTGTGCTCTTGATAGATAATTTAATTAATTACATTTTTCCTCCTCATTTTTGTTTACTCGGAACATTTAGACCAGTCAGTTTAATCGGTCAGCCATTACGATGAGCCTGTGCCATTAAAAATGTTTAAAAAGACTGACGTGGCGTGTGCGGAAGTTTCAAAACATGCAGGTAATTTTTATTCGATATAAATATACAAGAACGATGATCTTGTTGCTAAAATTCGTTACATCTTATTTTTTTTTTTATAGGAGAAAGATATTTTTCTTAATTATCAACTAACGTCCAGGAGTTATTTGCGTTGGACCCTATGGTTGATAAATTGCTGTTGTTCATCCCAACTGTACGGACAAATTCTGGAATTTTATTTACCTTACTCAGGAACACGTGATAAAGCAATGCCTTTTGCAGTAAACCAACCGACTGGAGTGGATTGCCCTGTGAGTTTCATTAATTTTGTATGAAGAGCTAAGCACAATAATAGCCATCCTCGTAAATGACTGATCACACTGTATTTATATAATCTAATATTTGTACGCCAAGGATATTTTCTTTCAAACATGGCGGGTATGGATTAATCCCCCTACCTGCATATAGGGCGATTCGAAATTGTCCGACCGGCCCGCCATCCGGTTTCGACAAAGACGCCATGTTACCAATTTCCCTACAGTAGCTGATCTCAGAGTTATGCGATTATGCTCATAGATGCTAGATGAGTAATTATTCCAAGATGAAATGTGATACTAAAACTGAGGTTATACCTACATAATGGAAGCAGCAAATAGTCACTATGAAAATAGGATGTTTAGCCACAGTTTTCAAATGGCTCGTGTATCTCATCATCTCAGTCTTACTTTTCGAACCGACGATCAACACTGAAATCAACACAAAATAGAAGCGTGATTAACTAACGACATTATATTTTAGGAATTAATTGTTCTTTCAGTAAACTGTTATGGCCCTGTCGCATGGACAACATCTAACATTTGCAACATGGGAGCCTATTTATACCTATTAAGTTATTCACCGACGACAGTAGCTACCTATAGTATGATTATGCTCATAGATGCTAGATGAGTATTATTCCAAGATGAAATGTGATACTAAAACTGAGGTTATACCTACATAATGGAAGCAGCAAATAGTCACTATGAAAATAGGATGTTTAGCCACAGTTTTCAAATGGCTCGTGTATCTCATCATCTCAGTCTTACTTTTCGAACCGACGATCAACACTGAAATCAACACAAAAGAAGCGTGATTAACTAACGACATTATATTTTAGGAATTAATTGTTCTTTCAGTAAAACTGTTATGGCCCTGTCGCATGGACAACATCTAACATTTGCAACATGGGAGCCTATTTATACCTATTAAGTTATTCACCGACGACAGTAGCTACCTATAGTATGATTATGCTCATAGATGCTAGATGAGTAATTATTCCAAGATGAAATGTGATACTAAAACTGAGGTTATACCTACATAATGGAAGCAGCAAATAGTCACTATGAAAATAGGATGTTTAGCCACAGTTTTCAAGTGGCTCGTGTATCTCATCTCAGTCTTACTTTTCGAACCAACGATCAACACTGAAATCAACACAAAATAGAAGCGTGATTAACTAACGACATTATATTTTAGGAATTAATTGTTCTTTCAGTAAACTGTTATGGCCCTGTCGCATGGACAACATCTAACATTTGCAACATGGGAGCCTATTTATACCTATTAAGTTATTCACCGACGACAGTAGCTACCTATAGTATGAATATAAAAAAAAAGTTAGCCAGTGGTTAATGGTTAAATTTTGTAACATTCAGGGTAGGCCATTCTTTCTCTGACATTGTTTGCAGAGCTATTGCTTTCTGTTGCTGCAGAACTAGGCCTATGGTTTATAGGCCGCGAGCATAACGTTGTAATGGAAAAGAATAATTAACGAAATAGCATTCATTAAATGCATATTGCTTGGTCAAATGCTTATTAGCTGCACCTTGAAGTACGGATAATGCCTGTTTACACTACATATTAGGACTAGGATTGTATGTTTCACGTTTATTATTTGTTTAATGCTCAAAACTGTTCCGTGGACTAAACAGAATGCCAGTTTACTAAAGAAATGAATCGACCCATCAATGGCTACACATGAAATTCTAAAAATAGCGCTCCTGTAAAATTGCAGTGGTATCAACCTTATTTCTTAACCTTGCATTGTTAATTAAAATCACACGGAGTTTCTTCATATATATATATATATATATATATATATATATATCTATATATATATATATAATATATATATATATAGAGATATATATATATATATATGATTTATCTAACACTCATTTGTCTTTTGGTGACATTACGTAATAGTGAGTCCGTTCGGTCCGTTCGACCGCAGTGACTCAACTCAAGTTGGGAAAAGTTACAAGTAATGTAACAGATTGTAAATCTACCAGTTCTGTTTTACAAACTTGTAAACACACTAGTGGGAACTCCGTGTTTATACAGTATATTTCAGACGGCCCTTGTTTGCATTCTGCTTAGGGTAAGCTGATTAGTGTAAATGTTTTTGTAGTATTTGTTGTGTTAAGTCATGTGACAAGTCTGACTCACGAGATGGTAGATGCAACTTGGATGATGCAAAAAAGTAGGCCTAGATCATGAACTATTAAGATCCAGTTTTTTTCCCCCACCCGGTAGCTTATGTGGCCTGAGCCAATAGGTTTAGGTAAGCTAGCCTATATTGAAATTTTGGTTAGGTTTAGAGATGACTTTATGAGATGGGTTCTTGTTTAGGCCTAATAGGCTATTTTGTTGTTTCTGTTAGGCCTAGCCTAGCCTATACATGCAATTTTCTAGTTTCAGATGCATGAGAACATCTATTTGTCTGTTATTGATGGCTAGAAATTTCATTAGTTCTATGCTAGCTCTAGTTTCTCAATGGTATAGTAGGTATGTATTTCGAAATGGAATTTTCATGTTGCATAGTAGATTTCATAATTTCCCCAATGCTATTCCAGCTCACATTAGCCTACTATAAAAATAGTCCTACCCATGTAGCCTAGCTTAAGTCAGGAAAAGTCAGAAATGCTCAGTTAAGACTCATGTCTACACACCCTATCCTAGGCCTACTACTAGCTTTATGGCAAACCTCTGAGAAATGGGGATTTTGGGTTACCTATGAATGAACGAAAATTGCAGAAATTAAATAAGATTAGGACAGTGAACCCCAGGCTGCCACACATAGGGACCCATGTTGTCATAAGCCATGTATTAACTGCCATCCTGACCTTGCTTAGAAGTGCCTCTCTTGATCCCCAAACTTAACCTAAGCTAGGCCTAATGCTTGGTTTCTCACATGAGTGCCATGCAATGGCATTACCAAGCATTTGTATTGCTTGCAGGCTATGTGCCTTCAGTATTTTCCTCGTTTATTTGTTGGTATGATCACACAGTAAATTTGTTATTCTAGGTGTTAGCCATTGCTCAGAACTTGTAACATAACTTATGATAACTTCAAGTAGGTTGTATACTCAAAACCATTCTTCAGTTGCTTTGGGAATATGAGTGTTATTGAAGACTATAAAATAATTCACTCCAAGAAAGAAATACAGTATGTACTTCATGTTTTAGTAGGTCTGGGCAAATAAGTTCTCATGCACATGACAAAATTATGACCCAGATGCAAAATTGGAAAGAAACCTCAGAAAGAATTATGATGCTGCAATTTCGCTGTTGTACATTTGTTGACAACACATTAAGGAGCAAATACCGGAACATCTTACAAGAAATTGCATTATAAGGCAAATGGTAATCAGAGTATTGATGTTGGGTTTTCCACCAAGTCATTACCCACAAAAAAACTATCTGTACAAACAAAAGGTAGAGGACTACCGAAGACTAGAATTTCAGTAAAAACTGTGGTGATTTTAAAAATGCATTTTGTGGTTATTGCTCATTTCCTTGGACTTTTTGCATAAAGGATAAATCACAAATTTAATGCAAAAACCCATTAAATTTTTCAATTGTCTTAAGAAAACCCAGTGTAACTTGAGTGAATGTGGTAGGTCCTTTTTTTTTTTTTAATCAAATTACTACGATACAGTAGTCCCAGACATTGTTGGGTTACTTATATAGGGACATTTACCTTAGGGATGTGAGAAAATTTCAAGGTAGACATTAATAAAATATGTACTGTTGTATGCAACTAATGAATAAGAAATTAATAACTTAATTTGGAGGTTTTGACAAGTCTGTTCACTCCCAAAGGAAGAGAAATTTGGAAGGACTGTCTCAAAAGATGTCTAGCCTAACCTACTCCATGTTAGGTACATTTTTTCAGGACACTGCCAATTTTCCTTATGCACTTTTGTGCAACTTGGGTTAGCAGAATATTTGAGAATAGAATTGTTGTTTTAAGCATCCCATTTGGTTGTGTCCTGATCCTCAGTCATCTTTAGGTAAATGGTAAATTGTCTTTTAAAGATTATATTTTGTATGCTTAAACAGTTGCATTTTAATCATTCAAACTAGTGCACATGAAAATGGCTTGGGATGGATGTTACTGCGCAATACATTCTGACTTTGATATCAGTGCTATTTTATACATGAAAGTTATCGTCATTGAAAGTTTTTGTGCATTGTATATGTTGAGAGGCCACTACTGCTCGCAAGGTGAAGTTGGTTGTTTTTTGACTGAAGAAAGCAGGATGGATTATTTTATTGCTACCATATGCTCTTTTAGCACAGGCTAGCTTTACACTGGGAAACAATTGGGAATATGATGTGAGGCTTATGCATCTGCTTGATATGCAAATAGGTTTTTAATAGGTTTGTTGATTAGAAATCAATAAATGAAGAGGCAAACATTTGGGGTAAATTTCAGCAGATATCTTTTAATCTGTTGCCCTGGTACCCTCCTGCGGAAGGCATACTTAAAAAAGTTGACTTGATCATGAACCACAGAACTACATATCTTCTTCCTTTCATACCCCAATCCTCAGCATTTGGCCAGAGTGAATTTCTCTTTTGGTCATCAGGAGCAGTTATCTTGGAAAAAGTCAACTTGGTTTCATTCCAGGCTAAGTTGTGGTTATATTTATGGATAAACTCAATGGCCAACTTCACTTTTTCTAGGATGTCTTTTGATGAAAAAGATTATGTTCAGAAGGTTGATGGTCTTTGGTTTAGGAAGTTGATTTTCCTTCCACACCAGTCTGCTAACCTTGTTCCTAGTTTTTTTCCTGACAGGTATACCCCATGAGTGGTTTTATGTTGCAAAATATGCAATCAGGAGTACTGTACTGCCTTGCTCTTTTTTTTTTAAAGAGTAAGGTTGAGGTTATGGTGAAGAGGAGAATGGTTTGCACCATTCCCCAATACATGTTGCTCTGGACTTCCTCAAATACTGTGTACTGTCCTTTTAGCTTCCTTTGGGGGAAGTTATGCTATTCATATGCCAGCTTGTTTTGAAAGGGGTCAGAAATCTTTATGGCCTGTCCTTGGCTAGGAAGGAAGGGATAAGGAAGAAAAGGGGAGTAGGTTGCTGAGCATTCTTCCCTTGCAGCAAGTTGGTGTGATTGTGTAATTAGGCAACGGGCCAGAACTTCAGATAGTTTGTGCATCCTTTGGGATAACTACAGTTCTATTCAAGGATGGTTGCCTTTCATATCTCAAATTGATCCCAGTGTACAGTACTAGTTGGATTTTCCTGATGGAAAATTTGACAGGAGGCAGGAGACCAGTTACTGCTCTGTATCCTTTGAATTCAAAATGGAAATCTCACGTTCCAGGTTGGCTCATATGAGATGACAATTTCATGCTTTCATTAGATCTGAAGGATGTCTATTTTCAGTTAAGGAAGTTCTTTTACGTTGTCTGCAATGGGACAGGCTACCAGTTCCAGGTATTTTCCTTTGATCTCCAGAGAAACTTGTGCCACATGGGCAACTCCACATACGTTTGTTTCAGTAGTGCCTGGAGTGACAGAAATTTGTACAATGTCGATCTGCCAACACTCAACATGCCTTTGACTGTGGAGGACCTCATTATTATTATTATTAATATATGCAGCAGATAAAACCTATTCATATGGAGTAAGCCCACATTCAAGCTTCCTGAGGATATGGTGTTCATAAGAAGATGAGGTAAAGGGAAATTCAGAAAGAAGAGATCCCTCTTATTAGAAGAGAAAAAATAAATTAATGAATTAACAAGTAGATATAAATGTATTAAAATTCAAGGAGAATAGTATTAGAGTAGCAGTGTATTGCACTTTTGCTTGAACTTCTGAAGGACCAATTGCACTTTTTCCTCTGGGAGGCTGTTCCATAGTCCAACTGTGTGAGGAACAAAGGACCTCTTGAAAAGGGATTCAACAGCAAGGCACATTTACTGCATATTGGGGCTGCTGTTCAGCAAATCTGGTTGCTCTTGACAGATAAAGGAGATTAGGTATAAATTGTGAATGTGAAAGATCTTTGTTGAAATACAACTTTTGAAAAAGTGACAAACGAGACCATCTATCGATGAGTCATTACTACGTCTTATTTGGAAACAAACCGACCACCACGAACCACTCTATCTAAAAGAGATAAATCTTTGGCAGGAGCAAATTTCCACACCAAAGAACAGTATTCTAGTAAAACAAGTTGCGTTGATTTTATCACTATTTCAAATATATATGAGGCCTCATGAACAATACCTAACCTAGATGTTTCTGAAAAGTTAGCTGTGAGTCAAAGGTTACACATAGAGAAATTAAAGCTTCAGACTCTTTCAGCAAAGTTCCAGCCACCTAAAGGGGAGGATGGGGTGGGAAATCTGTACAAGATCTGCCAATCAATAGTTTTTTTAGTTTTACTGGAGTTCAACCTTATACTTCACCAACTACACCATTCCCTGATCTGGTCCATGCCCTAATTGAGGCTGAGGGCAGCCTCATTTCCCAGAAATAGAGACTACTACACCCACAAGTGTTGCATACTAAACAATGGAACTCCAGACACAATAGGTCTTGGTTCACTGAAAATCCCGTCCACGGCAACTCACTGATGTTTAACTTGAAGTAATCCTAAAACATATCCACCCACTCCAAGATTCTGAAGTTTATAAATAAGTGCCTTGTGGTTTACAAAGTTGAAAGCATCACTAAAATCTATTTGAATTACTGTGCACACAGAACCATTATCAAAGTTCCCTTGCAAATGGCATGTGAAGTCTAAAAGAGCATTACATGTACCTAGCTGCTTCCTATATGCATATTGAGTCTGCTAATAATCCTTTATATTCAACAAGTATTTATCTAGTGGCTTAAAAAGTTTTCCAGCAAATTTGGATAGCGACTGCAGATATGACACTCTTTGGAACTGGCACTGTATTACCAACTTGCACTCATCCACAAAGATACTATGTCAACATAAAAATCTATAGAATCTCCAAACTTGGGAGACAGCATGCTAGAGACTTTAAAAAATATGAAGGGAAGAAACCATCTGGGTCTTCTCCACCGCAGCTATCAAGATTATCCAGAATTTTCTGAACATCCCTGGAGTAAAGTACAAATTTTGTAAGAGGTTTAGGATGACAAGTATCAGGGAGATAGACATTCTCAGGTGATTGCTCAGTTTCAAATGCTTGATGAAGCAGTTCAGCCTTTTTCCTATGTTAGTCGTGGTGGAATGTAGGACGATATCTGTAATGCCAATTTAGTCCACCACAGATGAGGCAAGTAATTCCTTTAAGTTTCCTCTTCAAAGAATCATTGTATTTTCTCTCAGCTGAATTAGAAGTTCTATTCTCATCATAGCGATTCTTAACAAAATTAGTGTAATTTCCATTTGAACGATTTAACTCCACGCGCTGAATTTGGTTCGTTTGTCATTGTAGGCTCATCTTCATATATCATTAAACCACGGCTGTTCATTTGTCATGAATTTGATGACCTTTCTAGGGACATAACTAGTTAAAATAGCCATCGGCCTTTCATTTTATTTCTTGGTGTATGCCTAGCTGTGCTAGACCCTACATTGTTATGGGGCAATCTCAGTGCATATGCTTTCCTGCCTTTCTATTATTTTTACTAGTACCAAAATCTAATGTCCCATCTTGTATAGCTAAGAAAAGTATGGTTTCTGTAGCTCACTCTGCTTCATCTTCCCCACTTGCTCTGTTATCACTAGCTTGCTCAGGCTCAGTCTTCATGGTTGGACACTGTGCTGCATCTAATGCAAGGGAGGCACTTTAAAGGATTGTGGAAGAGATGTTTGGATCATTCATAAAATTTGCTGCAAGTGTTTGCCCGGTAAGATGGGCCATATTTTTTGGTTGGCATTGCTTCTTTTCCCAGGAAAGGGTTACACTTGTCAGCATAGGCAACCAATCCTCGCTCTTCAACATTGCTGACACCGGTGCATCTCTCCAAGTTAGGCAGCTTCATTGTAGGTGGCTCTGCTGGAATACTGATAGATGTTTCTGCTCAGTTCTGCAAGTGATCCCTCTTTTACTGGTGTTTCAGCTAAGGAGCTCAATGCTGTTGTGATTGTCTTACCTGTGGGGATACCCCTGCAGCATCGATTACGCGTGTTAAGCTCTTCCTCCTCTGCCTCCTCTGTCTAGGATTAAGATATCTCAGAAGTCTTTTCACAAGAAGCACTGTCAGAATTGAAGTGAGTGCCATCTTATGAAATCGCTCACCTGCATGGGAGCTCTACTGTAGGTAGGGCTGATAGGTTTCTCCAGGCTCTCTCTTCAGCCAGCATCTCCCTGTTTACCTACGAAACATAAGAGCATGAACCTTTCTTCCTTGGTAAAGGTGTCCATGCTCATGGGAACTTGAAGCAGTCTTGCCTCAATAACTTCGATCTCCAAAGTGGGATGTGACTCTTCAGCCACAAGTCATTGGACCCATCTTTTTAGGATTTGTGGTAGCTGCCCAAGGTAGCTCCTTTTCCTCAGAGTGGGATGCCAAAGGTACTTGGATGGCATGAGGTTGGAGGTTGAATGAATGGCAGGCTGGCGAAATTTCTTTTTGTTCTTTCTTCCTTCCTTTTCAAGGCAGCTTCTGGATAAGTAGGTGCTGTTTAGACCATGGTGCAGGTAGACTTAGTCCGGCTTAAGCTCATAAGGTGCAACTCTGTCCACTCTTCTCTCCCAAGTAACAAAGTGGGGGAGGGCTGCACTGGTACAGTTATCTAAATTCATGGTATTAGGATTGACTGTATACTAATTGCCTTCCAGTCTGAGCTACCTATCGTTAGGGACAGTACTTGGTTCTCCAAAGTTTTCATAGAGGGTTCAGATGCATCTCAGTATGGCTCAGTGCCATATCACTCTAGCATCCCTATGCCTGATTATATAGAAGGTTTTAACTTCCATGATAGATAACTGTGGAAACTGCTGTGGTTGATGACAGCAAGGGCATGCAGTCGTAAAAACCCCTTTGCCAAATGATAAACCATGCCTGATGATGTAAGGAAAGGCACATCAGGCAACCAACCCCTTAGTGTAGGGATAACAGTGGGAAAAAAGGTAGATAGATTGTGTAGAAAGTTAAGTTATCATTGCTCTAGTTCTCATTTGTGACCAGGAGCACATTTGCGTACTAGAGCAATGATTATTGTAATTATTTACACACAATCTGTCATGGGAGTTAAAACTTTCTGTACAATCAGGCATAGGGATGCTAGAGTGATATTTGCACTGAGCCATACTGAGACGCATCTGAACTATAGGAAAACTTTGGAGAACTAAGTACTGTCCCTAAAGATAAGTAGTTCAGGTTAAAAGGCAATTAATATTATAGTCAGTCCCAATATGAATGTAGATAACACTTTCACTGCAACCCTTCCCCACTTTGTTACCAGGGTTACGAACGGTTTATTTAATAATTATCAAAAAGATTCAGATTCGAGACCCGGCCGGGCAGGAAACACTTGTCAATTATAATTCCCCGCTGGTACAATGAATTCGATATTAGATTATATTTGTGACTTGATATTTAATAATTATAATATAGATGCTTTAGTCATAGGACCGGCGTGGTTGGTATGGATTTGGCGTCCCACCTCGATGGTCGTGAGTTCAATTCTCGGCCATTCCATTGAGAAGTGAGAGATGTTTATTTCTGGTGATAGAAGTTCACTCTCGACGTGGTTCGGAAGTCACGTAAAGCCGTTGGTCCCGTTGCTGAATAACCACTGGTTCCATGCAACGTAAAAACACCAAATAAAACAAACATAGGACCGGCTGTACTACGTAATCACGTCAAGTGTGTAGGAACATATTTTAGTCAGATAGTCTAGGCCCTTTTAACACGAAATTGAGTCGTCCCCTATTTAGGTGGTCAGACGTGTTTCAGATAGACAGAATTTTGCATGAATATTTTGATTGGTTTTTTAAGTTGAATTTCTCCTCATTGTTCTCCCCATGTTGTTCCTGCCATTGGTCTTACTGCTTGTTTTTTTCGACGTGGTGGTTAGAGAGCGACTTTTCTTTATCGCAAATGTCCAAGAATGAAACTTGGAAAATACTCGTGCGTGGTCATTGTCAACTTCTTTTGGAATCCAGGATTTCCATACACGCTTCCAGAGATGTCGGCTTCTAAACAAAGTCGCTTGGCGACCGAAAGATTGATGTTAAAGGACAGTAGGTTAAGGGGTGGTTGGTTATCTTTTGTGAGTGTGAGGTCGTCCTCCCGCAATGAAAAGGTAGTGGCATGATTCAAACACGAGGTTCGGATCCTCTTCTGAATCCTTTTCTCCGCCGGTGACGATTGGACACGGTGCGAGTTCCCGCAAATAGCAACAGTACGGTGATTTCACGCAGACTCTTGGGGAACACCAAATGGAGTACGGCGTTCAGATTTTTTTTTTTTTTTTTTTATACAGTGGCTCTTCTGTTATAAATAGGACTCTCTCTCTCTCTCTCAGCAGTACGATTGGTGAGATTTAGTTAGTATATTGAAAGATTATGAACGTTTACCAGCTTGTTTAATACGTTTTCGGCCACATTATATATATATATATTATATATATAGCTGAATCACGAAAGTTTGGAACGTGATGAATATATAAATAAAGGTAGAAGCCACGAAGGAAAGTGAAACAATTGAGTAGTTCCAAGATCTTTCGACTCAACGTCCTTTACTTAACAGACGTCGAGTCGAAAGATCTTGCAGCTACTCCATTGTTTCACTTTCTTTTGTGGCTTTCATCCTATATATATATATATATAGATATATATATATATATATATATTATATATATATATATATATATATATCGAGAGAAAGAGAGATAGCAGTAGATTCTCCGGGCAGGTATTCTGGGGTCTTTCTTTTATGAGGTTTGATGTGGAAAATTAATAATTTGTATAGTGTAAAATACATCTGCAGAAAATGTTATACGTTTGTCTCATATAATTAGGGAACATGAAATGACGATTATGACCAACTTGAGGTGTGTTTCGTATATTCTTGCCGATCGTATGCGTCGTAAGCTCCCGTGAAATCGGTCGGGCGAATGGTTGTCGGTCATATGGGGCGGGGGGATGCCCAAAAGATTTACGGCATCCTTTGTGGTAAGCAGTAGGCGCCTCAGATGAGAGGACTCAAAAAGTGAAGGGAAGGCGGCAATACGGAATTTGTGTCCCGTTTTGTTTAAATTCAAGGAATATTTTTCCTTGGCTATGGCTTAGTTTTAGTTGATGTAGCGGACCAAATAGAAAGCAATTTCTTTTCTTTAGCTAAAGAACCCACGAAAGACTAGGTTCCATGCAACGTAAAGGTGTAAGATCTAAAGTAGAGAAGTTTGAATTGTTTTAAAAAGAGTAGTATGTACGTATATCTTTGCTTCAGTTCTGGAAAGAGGGGGTTGGTGGTGAAAGAAGTATTCCCTGATGTCAACGTTTTGTGTGAATGAAGTAGGTTGCCTTCGTAAGCGGAGCCAACATTAATCTTAACTTCAATTTATATTGAGAGCACTTTTGCGATAAAAGTGTTGTAAGTCTCAACGTGTATGCCCACACCTTTACGACCGATAATGGTGTATGTAGCATGGGATGAGGGAAAGGTTCCTTTGATGAAGGCTAAATATTCAACGGACAGTGTTGCTTTGTATACCGGGAGGAGTGGGGTTGGATTTGGATTGACTGGTTTGACAGATTGAATACTTATGACGAAAGGATTGATTGGAAAACATAGTATAATCAAATGTATATTAAACATTTATTTGACACTTGAAGGTAAAGAGAAATGTGCAGCATTTTCACACATGGATCTACGCAAATCTCGTGAAAGAATTGGTAGTCATTGTGGAGGGTATTTCGCATGATATTGCACAAAAGTTAATGATGGATGCCAACTTTGCATGAGAATGCGTAAATAGGTGAGTGTTTGGTTTGGTGTAAAAGTAGATCTGAGACACAAGGTTCTGTTATGTTTCCAGTGAATAGAGAGCAGAATGATGGCTGTTTGCAGATCACCATACTAACGACAGAGTTTGACAGAATAGGAAATCGAGAGTAATGTGAACAAGAGTAATATCTCGAGGATAAATGGAAACTGTGGGGATAGTGCAGCGAATGTGTTTAGGTATTTGAGTGATGTATAGTGCATGGTAGTGAGACGAGAGACGAGGTAAGTCGTAGAATAGGTTAGAGAGCGAAAGTGATGATAGTTAATAGATGTAACACCGTTAACAATCTTTAATCATTCGGAGGATGTAGGTGAAGCGAGAGAGAGAGAGAGAGAAGGGGCCTGGGTAACAGAAATCCCTCAGAGGCAAAGGGGGGGATAGGGGGGGACATATAAGATTATAAAGCACAATAACACGTGGCATTTCACGCCTGGGTCGTCTCCCCCTCCATATTGTCGGTGCACGAAAGCGAGTAAACGATGGCGGGCGATGTTTCAGTTAGAAGACTCTCTCTCTCTCTCTCTCGTGTGCTGGTATCCTCTCCCTCTTATGTATAGGTCTCCTTTGCCATTGTGTAGTTAATCTCCGCTTGTCTCCGCAGTTGTGTCCTTTCTGTATGGAAATTAATATTATGCTTTTGCAGTTCATGAAGTTAAGCTGGTGGATTTTTAAAGATATTATTAATTTTTCCCTGGTGATTTTATCAATTGTTTCACTACTTTTTTCAATGTTGTGTGTAGATTTCTTTTTTCAATTTTGTCGCTGTATTCCGATTATCTTCTTTGTTGTCGCACAAAATCCCGATCAACCAGCTGCTTAATTCTTTACGTCGGCACAACAGCCCGCAAACGACTCCCGTCCCAATGTAAATTTCGTCGGTTCGTACGCGTAACTTGGGAAGCTGGTCAATAAATAATCCTACGAATAAAACCTCGACATGTCACTTTGAAGCAATTAGGGTTTCTGTGGGGTCATAATATTGACGGATTAACAGCAATATCTGCACGCCACCACTTACCGTGCACATAAAAAAAAGAGGCTGACGGCTACTCGACGTAACCTCGTCTTTTGGGTTAATTCACCTCGCTACTACGGCTGTATATTCGATTTTTGTCCTGGTCATTATAGTTCCACGTAAAGGCCTTTTCGAAACATCTGGAACGTACGTGTATAACTTCGGCCGTGTACCCTTTTTTATAGGTTTAAAAAGCTTTCAGCTGAATAATGACACGAGAAACGTGGAGCTCGCAGTATGGCAACAGAGGACGTTTCCCAAGCCGGACCATTCGTCGCTCTTTTGAGCTCAAACAAAGGAATCATCGGGCGCGGAGGGCAAATTGATGTTCATAACGCAGACTACAACTAATATTTGCGTCATCACAACCGCCTCTCGCTTTTTGGCGGAACAAAGGCACATATGAGCTGTGATAGAGGGGGAAAGAGCCCTCATTTTCCTCTCTTCCTCATGTCGGCGGCATCTCTTTGTAAAGATTCCCCGAGGCCCTTTTATTAAGGCCTCTCACCCATGATACGTCTCCCCTCGTATCCCCCCTCCCCTCCCCTCCCCTCCCCATGCCCCCCTCACCCCTCTCAAAGAGGACATACTTACCCGCTGAAATACACCGGCCGGATTTTTTTTTATTGTATTCTTTATTGATGCGTTTATTGTTAGCAATAAGTGTCATTCGTTTGTGACGTCATTGTGCTGTTATTGTGGTTTATGGGTAGCCATCATTGGGGGGTAATCGCCTGTTAGACGGTTGTTACAACTGGTCTATGATTTCTTTTTGGGGGGTGTGGAGGGGGATCAACTGCGATATTGAGAAGCTGGTTATTGGAAATCAACAAACCAAGTGTTTTCCATTAAGCCAAATGAAAGAAACGGTTATTGATAGAGATGGGGAAAAGGAGCAATTGAAGTTCGGTGTTTCCTGGAGTTAGTGATTGAACTCTCTCTCTCTCTCTCTCTCTCTCTCTCTCTCTCTCTCTCTCTCTCTCTCTCTCTCTCTCTCTCTCGAATTTGTCTTCAAGCCTTGTGTCTGATGCACTGTAGCATAACTCTTTGGAAAGACTATCGGAAATCAGTTATTGATTTGATTGGATTTGGCCTTCGAGTGCATGACCGCGTGCTGGTATGCCGTATGTTCCCGCTAGATGGAGCTTTCTTTCGTTCACTCGGTGTTGCTCAGTGGCTGTTAATGGATGACAATGGTGACCTCTTTTGACTGCGCTTCTTCACGTGTTCGTTGTCTGATTATTTGCGTAGTCAGATCATGGAAATTCTCATTATTGCCTCAGTTTTCTTCTTGCTCTGAATATGAAGGTGTAAAGCTTCTGTCCCTGGAAGGCCAGGATAAACCATTAAGTTGGCCGTGTCATTGACCGTTATGTATTTCGAGTAGTGCTGTGGAGGGATAAGCCAGTATTGCTTTATAAATGTAACATTTGTAATTTATGCTCAACCTGGGTTAATTCTAGAGATCTATTTTGGTAGGTGGGTGTATCTTGTGACCGATAGCTTGTAAGCAATGGAACTTGAGTACCGATTAAATTTAATTATGCGAAACCATACTTTTTTAATAGTATATGTCGGTGAATGGTTAATGCTTTTTTGTTCAGGTATATTTTCAGTCCTTGTGATACTAGTTCACCCCCTCCTGCGCATCCATTGTAATTGGAAAGAAAGTAACTCCAGAGGTGTTCTAGTTTCTTTCACAAAATTTTCTTGAACGCATTGGGTTTCCTATCTCTCTCTCTCTCTCTCTCTCTCTCTCTCTCTCTCTCTCTCTCTCTCTCTCTCTCTCTGAACGAATACAAACCGTAAACGACCAATTAAATCACAAATTTAGGTCGTGGACAACGTTTAATACCGGTGGTAATGGCGTAGTCTGGCTGAATCTCTCTCTCTCTCTCTCTCTCTCTCTCTCTCTCTCTCCCCGGGGCCCTAATAACATCATCAGTTGTGTCAGTGGCAAGGATATGAACTGAACCTCGCTCCTCTCGCCCCTGCCATCTTGACTAAGAGGCGGGAGAGAATTGCACTTAACAAGAGGCATAAGTGGGCATTTTTGTTGAGGTTGGAGCAGGGGGGGGGGGGGTGACTTTCAGACGAGTTGCGGGGCAGACTGCGGGTATTCCAGGTCATTTTCTTTTTGAAGAGGTAGATCAGTTCGAACTTGAGAAGGTTATTCGTTGGGCATTAAGAGGCAAAGCTAGGAGTTAACGTTGGCATTTAGAAAAGAGGTAGGGCAGTGGGGTGGGAGAGTTCATTAGGCATTGAGCAAATAAGAGAAGTAGTTTCAGTCTGATGTTGATATTTGGGCATTTAATTAAAAGGAAGGCTAATGGGTGACAGTTAGATTGTGGGGATTCGTGGATCATTGAGAAGAAGAAAAGAAGGGCACTCAGTTATGTTGTCTGATAGTCTTAGATATTCAGAAAGTCAGCACATGGACCTTTGAAGGTATGTTGTTCATTCCAGCTAGTTGTTGGAAATTTAAGAGAGAGATTTTTAAAAAAGGGTGGGGGAAGTTAGGTCAGTGAAGATTTTAAGTGACGGGATATGGGCATTCCTTTGCTTATTTAAATTATCGGATTGGTTAATGAGCATTTCTTTAGCGTGAACAATATTACTTTTAATCTTATTTAAGTTATTTATTTATTTTATTTATTTTTTTTTTTGAGAAGAAAGGTACTTTTAATTTCTAGTCCTTCCACTTGGGGTAACTGATTTGTAAATGTATTTAGTGAGCATATTTTATTTCTTTGCAGCTGGAAATTTTTAGGGGTATTATGTGATGTACCTCGTGTTTTCATACGGATTATTATGTTAAATGCCATGTGATTTGCTGTTGGTATATTCGGAATCAGTTATCTGATTAGTACATACAATGTAATTAGGACATCCTCCGTTGGAAATGGAGTTAGCCTTTCTGGGTTCCTTTGGTCCTGGATGGCTTTTAATAAGGACTTAGTGCTTATGTTAGGAAAAGAAAGGGCATTTGCGGGTTTCTTGTCAGGGTAATGAATATTTTGGGTGTTTATTAATTATCTATTTTCTAATTATGAGAGATATGAAGTCTGTTATATTTTTAATATATAGTCGCCGGTTAGGTGGAATTTTTGGTAATTATATATATATAGATATTAATATATATATATTATATCATAATATATATATATATATATATATCTATATATATATATATATATATACATACATACATACATACATACATACATACATACATACATACATACACATACACACATATGTGTGTGTGTGTGTGTGTAAATTCTTCTGTTAAAACAGGATACGTCCCAAGTATAGAAGGCCCATTAGTACATTCTCTCTCTCTATATAAGCGTGGTATTGTGTTGTTTTGATGTTACTGTAGTTTTTTTTTCAGGCTTATTACTTAGTTTAGTCATCAAATGCACTCTTTTAATAGGTCTCCTCCTCCTCTTAACTCACATTACTCCCCTCCCCCACCTTTTTTAAGTACCTGGGCTTGAAGCGGGCATAAGATTGTAAGCCCCATTGATCTGACCAAGAATGAATTTTGGTATGGAAGTTCGTTTTGTTGTCATTTTATATCTAAAAGGCTAGATATGGCCTCCCTATTGCCATCCCTTTGGAATCTGATACAAATTGAGGTGTGAGATTTATCCTTGTGTACCAGTGTGGATAGGATTTTTGTGGTACCTTTCCTTGCTTCTTCTTGTACCTTAATCTCATAATATGACAAATATTGTATTACATATATATATTTGAAGGACGTACAAAGCAGAGTCTACGTTCATGCGTCCAATTTATCCGCATTCATTGGCATATTTCTGATAAATCAAAATTTGTGCGTGAATATACATAAAAAACAACAAATGCCTTATGGATATTTATTAATACAAAATGAGATTCCGCGATTGGACACTGTTTACATTGCAATTGATATGTCCAATAAATCACCGCTCATTTTTTTCTCACCCAGATGGGTCGGCAAATAAATCCGAAATATTGTCATTAATAATTCCGAATCAAAATGATATCGGGGAGTTTTTTCCCCCCTTTTGTATAAATTGCATTCCCGGATAGTCATTTCCCTCCCCCGTCGATTGTTGTGATGACATTATGATAATGTGCTCATTGATTACGTGGATAATATTTCGTTTCCCCGATGGAGTCGGTTTATTTCGCTATTTTGGCGGGTGGCGTTGGAGAGAGTTTGGGAGTGTGTGTGTACGTGTGCGTGGGATTTTTTTTTTATATATTGATTATGATTACTATGAAAAAGGATTCATTTTATACATCGAAGAGCGAATTAGGACCAGGAGCAAGGTTGCTGGTTAATTTGCAGGTAAAGTAAGATTGGTAAAGATACATTGGCTTTCAAGAGTGATTGTTGAATTCTGTATACGTATTCGCTTTGAAATATAAACATGCTTACCTGGTATCTGTAAATTATGAAAACAAGGCACTGATACATGCAGTTGGGAAGTATACAAAAGAAATAATGCAGTATCTTTACTGAGGGATTGTTAGGCGTCATGTAATAAGCACTTGCACCTAACAGAAAATTATAGGCTTTAAATAAAAGCACATGTTGGAATGTATACCGTTGTAAAAGTAAAGCAGTAATTTCCAGTGTTATATAAAGAATTAGTTTGGGTAATATATAAGGGCCAGATTACAAGCAAATGTAATCTGGTTTTTTCAGTCAAGATTGGCAGTTCTTTCCTATCTTATATAATTATGTTAAGTGTATTAGAATGTCGGTCTTCAGGGTACGACGAATCTGGTTTGAGATGGCTTAGACTAATAATTGGTTTCTAAAACTGAGTTTCGTGTTTTTATTTCATTGTGTTGCCAAAGGGAATTAAACATCACATGAAGTTAACAGTACACTTGTTTAATACTTGATATTTGGTGACTGACTAAAATGGGTCCCAGTGCTTGGGATGGCGCTATAGTTCTTTATCCATCCAATTCCATCCTATTATTTGATATATTACAAATATAAATGTATAATATATATGTGTATAATTTAATATATATATATATATATATATATATATATGTATATATATATAATATATATGTATATGTATATACATATATATACACATATATATACATACATATACATAATTACTTTTACAGAGGAACCCAGTATCACGGAGAGGTTCAAAAGAAATTCTTCATTTCCGTGCTTTCAGAGGCGCGTCTGAGGCCTCCATCTTCAGTGACCCAGATAAGAGTATATGGTTCCTTGCAGAAGGAGGCAGACTTTCCTCTGAGAGCTTGGAAAATAAGATTCATCTCATGAACCTTCTGAGGTCCTACGTAAAAGTAGTATAAAAATGTGTGTATGCATGCGTTTGAGTAATCACCTTGAGTCATTCATTTGCCTAAGCGTTATATATATATATATATATATATATATATATATATATATATATATATATATATACATACTATATATACATATATATTAAATTTTTATTAAATATTAATATATATATTATATAATATGTATATATATATAATAATATATATATCCCAATAACCCATATACATACCCATCATAGCATACATACACATACACATCTACATATACAATCACATACCATACACACTTATATACGTACACACTCTTTAACGACCATCCGGAAGAATCAGTCATTAACCTCCGCGTGGACTTCGAAACGAAGAGGACGGAGACGGCGGATATTATGTCAGAATTCTCCTCCGTGTACGTACACGGGGCGCTCAATAGTAGTATAAAGACGAGTGGCGGAGAGTAATGCATATGATCCTTGGAAACTCGTTTAGGACACATGAACCCTCTGATAGGAATATGTATCGTGGCTAAGTGGCCGTGAACAGCATTTCAATCAGGTCTCGAGGGTTGCAGGAGACAATATAACTCCCCGGGGAAAGAGAGAGGGAGACAGAGAAATTTGTTGCAGTGGGTTTCGGTGCTCGCTTGTAGTGTGAATCTCTCTCTCTCTCTCTCTCGTCCTCTCTCGTCTCGTCCCTCTCTGCAATGGTTCTAAGCTCGGCTGTAGTAGAACTCCTTTTCATGTGGTTGTACTTTATTATATATATATATATATATTATATATATATATATATATATATATATATATATATATATATATATATGTATGTATGATGTGTGTGTGTGTGTTTTTTTGTGTGTGCTCGCTTCATAATGACAAGTAGAATTTTGTTGTATGTTTTTTATATATATATATATATATATATATATATATATATTATATATATATATATATATATATCGTCGTTGTAATTCATGCTCCTCTGAACATTAATGTACCTGTATAAAATATTGTGCTATTGAAAATGTACATGTAAATGGTTGGAAGTGACAATAGATTCTCTGTTCTTTTTACATTATTATTTCTTTGGTTTTATTCCGTGCACATTTTTTCGTGTTCAGTTTCGCTTAGTTTTTTTTATTGTCTGTGTGTTTTTTTTACTTTCTTTTTTTTTATACAACGGTTGTACATTTTCATATTGAAAATGAGTAATTATTCAGTCGCAGTGTTTGTACAGTTTTATCAGGACGTTATTTATTTGCTTGAATTCCCTGTATTTTTTTTCGCGGTTTTCACTTGCGCAAGTTCGTACACTTTCCTTTGCAAGCTTTAAACTTTTTGAACCACTTCCTTTAAACGTTTTACGTGTACTTATTCTTCGTCTTTCTTGCATACATTTCTTTGAAGTCGTATCTTAGTTTAGTCGTACGATTTGTACAGGTTTAATTATTTGTACAATTAACAGTGCCGGGTGTAAACGTAATCTGCTCTGCGTGCTGTGCAGTTTCAGTTATGTGTAGAATCTCCAAAGGAAGATTTGAATCCATTCCGTTGTGCGTTCATGCAATTTCAATTTTTATGTCCAGAGATAGACGAGTACCAACTCCATTGTATGATAATACAGATTCAGTTGTATGTAAATTCACGGACAGATTTGTACATTTTGCGTTTAAATTTGTATTACATTTCATCTTGTACGTTGTTCTACCTACTATTGAGCAAAACACACACACACACACACACACACACACACACACACACACACACACACACACACACCAAGTATGAGAAAAACCTGTCCATCACCTGATGATCGAGCCTTCCAGTAGGGCAGACACCACATCCCGAGAATACCCCCGGTGTGAACCAGACTACGTAATGCACTAACCCTGGAGAATGATCATGGGGTGATGATTATGGATTTTTTTTTCTCTTGAGCCAATTGGGCAACCCCCTCCCCCCATGACTCGCGGGGGGCCGCCCCCCATTGGCACCCATTAACTGACTCGATCTCCATCCAGTGAGGTGCTGAGTGGGAGCCTCATTTATATTAATTACACCTTGTGTTCTCAATGACGCGTCCGGTGCTCTGGCGTGATTGATGAAGCTCCGTTTAATGATTTATGGAATGCTCATCTCTCCGCCGCCGCCGCCGCCCGTGCCCTCGGGAGAGATGCGGGCACTGGGCGCTTTTCACTGTGTGCCCTTGATGATGCTGGTTGCTGCTACTGATATTCGACGGAGTTTTTGTTAACTCTCTCTCTCTCTCTCTCTCCTCTCTCTCTCTCTCTCTCTCTGGTAGGTGTTTGCACTTTCTTGCATCTCATGATCAAAATCTTTGAGGGGTTCAGGTATATAAGTGAAATATTCTCGTTACGTAGGTGACCGTAAGTGGTTGCCGCGGTGTATAAACGTTTTTAGTTGTTACGTTTTATGTTGATATACAGTACTTAGGATGGTTGGTAATGCACGTGATATTTTTATCAGTTTTGCAGAGAGTAATGTCCAAGCAACGTAAAACTGATAGGGTCTCTATACTAAGAACTCTTGTTAATAAACTTAATATATTGAAAAGTCTATAGGAACGCAATAGTTCAGGCGGAAGTTTTCGTTACTTTCATACTCGGTGAAAAATTTGATGGTCGGTTATCTATTTTTATGTTATTAAAGGAAGTTTGTTTTCCTTTTCAGTGACTAAAGATGTCTGCTGTCAATAACTTCGCCTACGAGGAGGAGGATTGGGAGAAGGAGATGCAGGAAGAGGAGTAAGTGTTCAAATATTGTTTCCATATATGTATATAACTAACACCTAGATTGGTATTGTTGTGGTAATGAAGAAGTTCCTCTTTTTAAAGGCAACATTCTTTTTTTTTTCTAACATGGTATGAGCGTGAGGATTCTCTTTGCTTCTTATATAATTAATATCTAATGGGTTTCAATCAGGGTAAGAACTTAGCTCAGTTCTTATAATTTTTTTAAAATTTATTCGCCCGATACCTAACGCTGCGTCATTATCCAATGTCTGTTGTAGGCTGGTACATACATTTATGTGGACTTGATACAAAAGTGCTCGTGAAATGTATGTACATGCCGTATTAAGTATCACGAGGAAAGTTTTATGAAATTGTTGTGACATTCAAGTTTGACTCATAATTCCCATCCGTATGAGTAATATCGGATTACTGATGGAGATTTTTTCACGCCTTACCACGTCATACGTCATGTTCCCATGTAGGGCTGTCTCCTGCAAATCTTTATTTTGGGATGAGGTTGCAAGAGCCACCGACTTCCCAAACTGCGACCCACCAGAATTGAATAAGCGACAGGTACTTCATTCACTGCTCATGGCAATACAGAAAATCTATCAGGAAGCGTGCCCAAAGCCACCCCCCCCCTTCCCCTTCCCCTTCACGTCCCAACCTTCCATATGGCAGGGTTGAGAGTTTGTAAGGAGAGAATCTTATATCACTTGGCTTATGGAGAGAGGGTGGGTGTTTGGAGGGGGAAAGGGTGGGGAGGGGGGCGTGTTGATATTAGGGAGAATTTTCCGAACCCCAGGGGGCGGTAAGGCGGAGGTGGAGGCGTTAGCAGGGGGTTAATGGATATTATATTGCGATAGTTTTTAATGCGTCTGTGTTTGTGTGATGTAATCTTTTGTCTCGGCGAGTGCTGGTCATTGTTCAACTCTTAAATGTTTATTATATATATGATGAAGAAAATGTTTGCTTAGAATGAGAAACGTTATGTTTGTTTGCTTTCAAATGAAGAAAATGTTTGATCTATATTCATTAAGATATTTGCTTTGAGTGAGGTGGACGGCTAAAATGTCTGCAGTTCCCGCATAGTATGAATAGTTGAGACTAACGAAGTGATATTTTTCATTTCTTTGAAGGATTCACAGTGTCCGTGGAGCAGATAATTACAGTGTAATGAGAGGCCTATTATTTATATGCATAAGGGATTTATATACCGTTGTGGATAGTTATTGCCGCTGATGTTTATTTGAAGAAATCTGATAGTTTCCTGATGTTTGTATAAGAAGCCGTACATCATGCAAAATTCCTTAACTATCGAAGCTTGGTTTTCTAATTGCCTCTATAAAGTAGATGATTAGAGGCTTATTTGAAAGAAGGTATAAAAGTCGATATGTTAAGTAATAGGTGGAGGATTTTTCTGTAAATACAGATAAAAGGTTAAGACGTTCATTTTACACTGAGTAGGCCAGATAACATTTAATGTGGGAAAGTAGACAGTAAACTTATTAGAACACTCGCTGTAATGTGTAAATTGTTAGAGACATAATCCATCATTATGATGATCGAGATTCGCATCATGATAAAACTTGCATGTGACGTTGAATACGTCATCATGAAAAGAACTTACGTAAATTCACTATCATGGTGGACGAATGGAGTGTTATGTGGTACCGTGATCATTTGAATCACGACTCCAAATAACCGACAATCACTTTCAGGCTGATAATAAGAATAATTAGTATTCAGTCTGATGGCAAGCCATTCGTGTAGCGTAAGAAGGTAGCGGGGTCAGCTAAGGTAAGAGGAAAGTAATTAACGAATGATAACGATTAAAATTGAAGAAAGGAATAATGATAAATAAAATTATAAGTAATTTATTCGAGAATAAATGACTAAGTATATAAGTATTAGTAATGATAATTGTAGAAGGCGAATGGCTAATTTGTTCAACGAAAAAGAAAAAGTTTAGAGGAACAATAAAAAGCGATAATTGATGAAAGAAAAATTGAGAATGCAATAGTCATTATGTTTGCTGTGGCATCGCGAAGAAAACTGTCTTGGATGATAATGAAGACAAATGGTGATGATCTCTGCCTTGGTAGTGGTTTGGAATGATAATGAAGGTGGGATAATGATGGTTTCGGAAATAACCCCTCTCTCTCTCTCTCTCTCTCTCTCTCTCTCAGGTTGAATTAGCCAGCTATGAAGGAAATTGCTGTGCGATTATGGTGTGGGAAACTTGCTTGCGTAGGCCGTCGGAAGGGGAACACCTTGTAGTGTATTCGTGTTCATTGAGAGATCCAAGCTTTAACTGTTGAGAGATGTCGTAAAACAGACGTGGTGGTGACTGGATTGTAACTTGATATTTTCGTGATAGAGAAGAGGGTTTTAGCATTGCTGTGTATTTCTGAGAGGGCGACAGAAAGTGTACTTGGGTATTCATCATTGTAGAAAGGGACATTTACGCCCTTGCCATAGTGTTAGAAGAGATTTCGTTAAGATTTGTGGGAGTGTGTTGTATTTTGAATATATATATATATATATATATATAATATATATATATATATATATATATATACACACATATATGTATATATATATGTATGTGTATATATATATACATGAACGTGCGTGTGTGTGTACATTCATGCGTAATAAGTACATAGTTTATATATATATATATTATATATATATATATATATATATATATATATATATATATATTATTTACGTATGTTTTCGTATTAAATTGAGAATTTCTTAGGGAACCATATTAATTCTTTGTTAATTTATAACGCATCATCCGCCGTCGCCCTTTGTATTTTGCCTGGTTCTTCCACCCCATAGAAGGGGTTACCAAGGAAGCGGAGGGGGCCTGGAGAGAGAGAAAGAGAGAGAGAGATTACCTTGTTTGTGGAAGCCACTTAAAAAGTGAGCATTATAATCGCATTAGCACGCGGAGGGTCAAATAAAGGGAAGAAAAAAATCTCATTATTGCGGCCCGGAAGTGGCAATAGCAGGAGAGTTCATATGTACATGTATATATGTACGGGAATTTAATGTTTCCCCTAATGGCACCCCGGTTTTTGCGGGCGGGGAGGGGGGTTCTGTTGTAGTAGGATGATTCCCTGACGAGTCCAAACAGGCGGGCACGACACCAATTACGACTCGCAGCCATTTAGCAGGCAGACGTTAAATGATTAATGAATATCACCGGAGGAGTAGTCCAAAATATATGAGATAATCAGCATGTGGTGCTAGCCAATCAGAGAGCGCTCAGCAGGTTGCCTCGCGCGCTCAATAGGTGGCACTGGCTGGGCCTGCCCCCCTCCGGTGGTTCACTCTCAACCCCTGCCCACCCCTCTTTGTCTGTGTTCGTCACTCACGCGCAGTTAAAACCTCAGTGGAGTCTTAGTTACCATTCTTGGTAAAACAGTCTTTTTTTATCAGTTTCTCTTTTTTCTGTCTATCGTATCTTTCGTCATTTGCAGGATGTTCACCAAAATCGATGAACTTTTCAGTCGTAGGTATTTGTAACAGATGGGAAGAGGTGCCATTCAAAGCTCGCACGGAATTGAGTTGGGGACTGGTATGTATTACTAATAACCCTTGGCCAGGGGCGTCAAATTGTATGCTTTACATGGTGAAAGGTATAATTAACTAAGGAATCCCCAGCCTCCCCAATCCCAGGCCCCAGGGGGCGGCCTCCTCGCTCCTTGGAGGGGAGGGCCCAACGCAAGTGATCCATCTCACGGTGTCAAAGAGGAACCGAAAGCGCATTAGGTGATTGTTTAGGGTTCCTTGGGTACCTGCCGCAATTAACTTCTTCACAGGTGCGTTTCTTGGGAAATTTTCGGACCCACGTGTTACGTTATGGCTGGGTAAAAAAAATAAATAAATAAATAAGGGCTGGGAGCCGAGGAAGGAAGCTTCGAAGGGCAATGCAGCATCGACCTTCAATTGGTGGGTTCCAGGCCTTTTTTTTTTTTTTTTTTAATTGAAATAGATTTTTGGTTTTTCTTAGAAATTTCAAACATCTCGATCAGTCATTAGTTTATGTCGTGGAATTTGAGTTTGTTTTTACGAAAGCTTATCATTTTGTTCTGCCTCTCTTAGCTGGATCGTTTTTTCACTGTAGTTACATAGGTCTTTCTAGTTCTCTGTTGTTGCTCAATAATGTGCAAGATTATCAAAATAGGTACAATGAATATGCGTTTTCTGTTAATATTAAACCTTTGATGAAGCTTATCATGGAATATTTCTACTGCAGAGGTAGATAACATAAGCCGTGCCTTCATTT
Source organism: Macrobrachium nipponense (assembly GCF_015104395.2). NCBI lineage: Eukaryota > Metazoa > Arthropoda > Malacostraca > Decapoda > Palaemonidae > Macrobrachium > Macrobrachium nipponense. The sequence continues at coordinate 42,271,834 of NC_087218.1, forward strand.
TGTTAAGGCCGTAGCTAACTAAGAGCTTCTCCAGGAGCCATGCATGTTTGCGTCAGGCGTCACATTACTCAGTTCCTCTGTGTACATCCATCATAACTTCTCGTTATGTATCCCATTTACTTTGAGCTTGTTGTGTGCTTTGCCTGGATTTTCTTGGATCACAGCAAAATCCAGGAAGTGTGAGTGTTTGTAGGATCGAGATGAATGTGCAGTGGGTAAAAGGGTTGGTTTTACGCTTTCCTGTTGAGGGTACGTTGTGGCCCATGGTGTTAGATAACCATGAATGTTCCTTCAAGGACCGAGCTATATATGGTGTGCTTACATTCTTGAGCTTTTCTGCAGTAAAAAAATAATCATTTGCTTGTTTTACAAAATCAAACTCAGTTATCTACGCTATATTTGCCGACATGCAGTTGTTATTACTAATATGCATCCCAACATTCAAGATTTATTTTTCCAGGACCGACGGAATAAAATGACAGAACTTTTACCTTTGTATTGCTTCCCATTTATCTTCTCGTTGTTTGTATTATGGTGCCTCGAGCTCCTGTTAAGCATGAAGTTCTTGAAGGATGCAGACAGCCACACGAAATGCGGCCCAAATTTGCTGTAGCCAATAAGTGGATTTAGCATCGATGTTATCTTCAGTCATCATTTTACGCCATATTTTTCTTTCCAAGTTGAATATAAAATTAGCTCCCCCCCCCCCCCAAACCCCACCTTCAACAATGTCTTGTGTCAATCAGACTGAACTCCTATCTGGGATAAGTTTTCATCTGCTTTTCAGGCCCTCTCTATTAATTCTCTGACTTCAGTGCTTCTCTCCTCGCCGCATGCCCAAGCCATCTTAGAAGTAATTTTACCCGAAGTTGTGATGGGATTGCAATGATGAGTTTATGTTGGTAGGGATTGTGAATTATTATTGATGGGGATTTAGATAGTAGGGTGCATTAGTACACTGATAAAAACTGCACGTCACAATTAATGTTAATATTAAAGTACTTGTTTTTTAGATTTTTGAATACAGTGCAGTTTTATTTACCAGTACGTGGAATACCATTAAACGTTTGAAATTCGAATAACCCTTATTTCGTAAATTTTTTTTACCTCATTCCCAATTCTGTTTTCTCTCAATTTATTTTAGATTAAATTCTCGAGTATATTTTTTTTCATTCGTGTTTTGTACTGTAGTTTTTACTTCTTCTCGTACTGATTTTAATTATCCATTTTCGTTTGCCCGTCCTGGTGCCTACTTCGGCATCGTTCGTAGTTTATTCTCTGCTGTTCTTCGGGATTTCTCATATTTTCCATTTTCTGTTTGCTCTGTAATATCCATCTTTTGTTTTTCTTTAGTCATTTTTCTTAATTTTTGTAGACATTATTTGACGACACTTTCGTTCGGCCGGAACTGTCTTCTCAGCCCTTCTCCATCTTACATCTTTCCTCATGAATTCTTCCTTCTCTCCCTCCTCAGTGTCTCCCTACTTCTGCTTCTGATCCTTGCCAGCCTTCTCGATTCCTCCTGAATCTCCTCACCCTCTCGTCCCCTTTATTTCACCCCTCTCCTATGCCGCTCCCATCCTCCCTCCCTTCCTCCCTTCTCTTCGTCCTCCTCCGCCAACTCATTAGCTCCAAATGTCATTAATTAAATAGGCGGTAATTAAACAGCTTCGTGGAGCAGCAAGATTCACCGTTGGCGCTGAGAGAGAGAGAGAGAGAGAGAGAGAGAGAGAGAGAGAGAGACGGAGGAGGAGTCACTCTTCCTGGTAGGAGAAGAACTTTTATATGACTCGTGTTTAATTTGTTCTCAAGTGGTCTATGTCTAAATTATATCAGTGCCAGTAAATTGCCTCTTGTCCCCCCCCCCCTTTCCCCACATTTGCATGTACTCTCTCTCTCTCTCTCTCTCTCTCTCTCTCTCTCTCTCTCTCTCTCTCATAACATTGTTACGTGATGCTACTTCATCAGTCCTTCCGTTGGTTAGCTGAAGGCGAAGCCTATTTCTGTTTTCCGTTTGTGACAAGTTCATCCGTTCCCATCGTAATAGCTGCCATTTTTTAAAATTTTATTTATTATTATTTTGCGACGTTATTCTTGCTTAAGATTGCCCCTTGCCTCTTGCCTAATGTCGGCCCTTAACTCTGGTAAAGTAATTAAGGGAATGAAGACTGCCTTGGACGTCTGGACTCGGACAGCAAACTTGAAGCAGGATTCTTAGTTTTTTTAGTTTTGTTCTTTTTTTTTCAGGTATTGCTCCACGCCCCCCCCCCCACGCCCCACCCCCCCAAATGTGAGGACTCTGTTAGCTTACCGCGCTTTATTGACAGAATTATATTTTGATGGTTGTATATCAGTCGTCGGCTCTGTCATTTCCATTGGTCAAGTGTACATTAGTTGCAGTCTCTCTCTCTCTCTCTCTCTCTCTCTCTCTCTCTCTCTCTCTCTCTCTCTCTCTCAAATCTTGCATGTAATACTATATCGCCGTTGATCCTGATCGTATCGAAACTGAAGTTCCCGTATTGAAACATTTCATCCGTATTGATTGAAAACTGCTACTTGTATGATTTCCCTCAATAACCATCGTATTGTCATACTCGGCAAGGTTACTGTAGTTTTATGTCTTTACAGTGTCGACCGATCTTTATCGTTCCTTAATAACATACGTTGTAATACTCACGAGGCCTGCGTTAGTTTTATGTGCCTGAATGATTAGCTGAACTTGACGCTGAAATGTGTACAGTCTTTGTCGTAGACAAGATGGAACTGGATCCCAGATTGGTAGTTGTTGAAAGGGAAGGACCCATTTTTTTTAAGGTACCAATGTATTTCCCTATTTATATATAGCGCCTCAGTGGCGTGGTTGGTTTGGTGTTTGCTTCTCACCTCGGTGGTCGCGGGTTCAATTCTCGGCCATTCCATTGAGGATGAGAGATTGTGTGACACTGAGAGATCTGAAGTATTCTGTAGATATGGTTTTACCAAAGCATTCAACTTAGTTATATCGTCGTATGTAGTGGACATTATTCTTGTGTAATTAAAGAAAAAAAAAACGAAAATCGGCACATTGTTTTTTCGGACTTTTCATGAAGGGGGACGGGGTGGTTGTTCTTTTCATTTTATTGCTATTCGTGTTTCGAGAGTACGTCGAACCAAGTCTAGGTTGTAGTATTTCAACCTTATCTCCAGATCCGACCATCGTTAGGGGGCAACAGGACACGGGAGATCTGTTGGCGTTGATAAGTCAGCACGATGCTCTAAAGTCATGCCCTTGTTTTTCCTGGTCAGTTTTGTTGCCGTCGCACTCGAGTATTTATTTATTAATGTGTTGATTTATCTTCATTTGTTCGATTTTATTCACAACCCTAGTTTTCTTCGCTTCGTACAAGGGTATTCTGATCAGTGGTGTATATATTGTGTGTGCTTTAGAGTCAATATTGTTAAATATTGAATTGTGCTAATAATAATAATAATAATATTCTGATTTTTAAAGTTATACACTTTACTCGGTTTTTTTTCATGTGTCCACCCCCCTGTGGTGTTTGCGTATGGTAACACTGCGTCCCGGGCTTTAGATAGTTACATTCAGCTTAAATTCAACAATAATAACAATATCCTATTTCGAATATGAACGGTGTAATTCGCATACAGTAAATTATTAAAACACTTTTCAGTTGCAAATATACACAGATATCCTTTTATTTACCTAAAAATTACACATAGCGTAACTATCTAAAGCCCGGGACGCAGTGTTACCATACGCAAACACCACAGGTGGGTGGACAGATGGAAAATAACAGAGTATAGTTAATTTTTCAGATGTGACTGCGAATTTTGATTTTGGATACTAATGCTAACTATAATATTCATAAATGTTCTGATAACGACAGGGGATTTTGCTTAACGTTTTAGTACCCCTGCCCCCCCCCCAAAAAAAAAAAAAAAAAAAAAAACACATGCGCGCGACCTCGTTGTAAATTACATCGTTTTAATCAGCCGGGCGGACTCTACTCCATCTAGCTAACTTCACGCTGCATCGGACGCCATTACGGGAGCTATTGAGATATTACCATAATTTTATCGCCAATCCCTGACGCGAGTAGAAGGCCTTTTAGAACAAACTTATTTTTCGGAATCGTTCATTGATTGATATCTGTAAACTGGCGTCAGCGCCTCAGTGGCGCGGTTGGTATGGTGTTGGCGTGCCACCTCGGTGGACGCGAGTTCGATCCTCAGGCATCCCACTGAGGTGTGAGATGTGTATTTCTGGTGATAGAAGTTCACTCGACGTGGTTCGGAAGTCACATAAAGCCGTTGGTCCCGATGCTGAATAACCACTGCTTCCATGCAACGTAAAAACACCCGTACATATAAGTATACCGAAAAGGAATATCTTTCAACGTGAGTCAGGCCAAGACTCGCTGCCTCCATACTCTCTTATACTACCGTAAATTTTGACAGAGTGGAACACTCGAGCGCGTATGGTATTTGCACAACTGTTGGCGAGTGAAAACTTAAGTTTCGAGCACTTTAAACATTCCTTCTCGTATTGTGCGCTATTTTCACAGTTCTTTTTTGTTTTCTTTCGTGACGGCTGTGACGTGATTTTTGTGATATTTTTTGGCCATTTCGATAAGCATTCATTTCTTTCATGTAATGTCCAGCTTCTTCACTTCTCTGGTTATTTTGTTTCCCTGACCAAGTATACATTTTTCATCCTGGGGTTATTTTTCTGAGCCCCACGAATAGGCTGTTCTGTTACATCCTCTGGACACGAGTAGAACCCGTCAAATGTTGAATAATGCCGAGGGAGATGGAAGAAGAGTTACCGGCACTGGTTAACCAAGCAACACGCGTTACGGAGGAAATTAAGCGTGCGATCAACTATCCCTCAACATGACTGATGAAATAGCCGTTCTTAATGTGTCGTGTTAGATCATATTCGAAATTCAATGCCTGCCGCATGTTACGCATGCTTCGCTTGTTATAGTCTTTGCATTGTCCGTTTTAACTCATGGCTAAGTAGGCTACATGTGCAATAGACAAGTCAGTCCAAGTGAAGTGATATTTCATTCGGAATGTGCGTCCTTGTATATATTATACATATCTTTACACAAATGTAAAACGCTTATATACATATACAGGACATAACATACACATATACATGCATACATACTGTGTGAATGTCGCAGTACAGATTAAATGCACTAGTCACTATCGCTGTTTTAGACGATGTTTGGAAGTTTTAAGTGTAAGTTGGTTTCTCAGAATCAAGGGTTGAGTTTTTGTTTTGTTTGGGGTAGGGGGGACCGGGTTGGATATTTTACGTGAATTTACGTGTTTTATGTGGCTATTTGAGTTGTATATGAGTGTTATAAATCAGATCTACTTCTAAAGCAAAATAACTTTCAGCCTAAAGTAGAGTGAGTACGAACCACCTTAAAGCTCTCTCTCTCTCTCTCTCTCTCTCTCTCTCTCTCTCTCTCTCTCTCTCTCTCTCTCTCTCTCTCTCTTACATTGTGAAATTATTTTGAGCTCACGCATCAGGAAAATTGAAACCTAGACTAATGGTTTCACGCTTCCCCATCAAGATGTTAACAACATCCTTATACGCTTGAAAAGGTCATAGTATTGTTGAGCTGTCTTTGTAGGTAATGTGGATGATACCATATAACATTATTATTATTATTTTTTATTATTAATATAATTTTTATTACTAATGTAGAGGAACATATTGACGTTTATCAAAATTGGATTAGGGAAATATACACACACACCACATATGCTGCATGTATGTAATATAGATATATGTCTATTTATATTATATATCTATATTATATATACATATACATATATATATATTCGATGTATATATATATATATTGTTATACGATCACAGTAACACGTTGAAGATTGTATATCAAGAGCCAGCAGGAAAAATGAAAAAAACAGCAGTACCTAGCGCTTCGTGTATTCTTGACACACCTCATCAGGGTATAATATATATTGTACCCTGATGAGGTGTGTCAAGAATACACGAAAGCGCTAGGTACTGCTGTTTTTTCATTTTTCCTGCTGACTCTTGATATAATATATATATATATATATATATATATATATATATATATATATTTATTTATACATACACCGGTTTCACTATTATTGCCGTTGTATTTGCCGAAGTAGGAAATGAAGCTTATCGAAAATTAATTGTACCAGGAGTTATATGGAAAGTTTATTATTCAACTTGACGGAAGGGTCGATGGCGCTGAGAACGTGTTTATATACTCCGGGAAGCAAACAAAAGGAAAGGCAGGAAAACTGTATCCAAACTCCTAACTAAGATCTATTACGTTTCAGGTCTTCAGATACTTCATGGCAAGAATTAAGTTGAGAGTACAATGTTAGGGAAAGGTGAGGAAGCAGCAAGAAGGCTCCGGCATTAGATTTTCAGTCCTAATGTCTTGTCTCTCTTATTGCTTAAGGACTAACCTTCCATTGTTGTGGATTTCAGTGTCTAGCAAACTTAATCGTTCATAATCAGAATTCTGTTATTAGCGATGCTTGTAACTTAAAGCGGCCGTCCCCCGTTTTGTACCTGAATTTGGAGGCTGTTTTGGTGTGTTATGACTCAGCTTAGCAGTTAGTTACATACTTGAGGATATTTTTTTTTTTTAACTAGGATTAAGAAACGTTGCCTAAATGCATGTTTTATGTGTCCCTTTAGTCTTGGTGTTCAAGTGAAATTGCGGTTCAAATGCCATAGATTATATATATATATATATATATATATATATATATATATATATATATGTATATATATATGTGTGTGTGTGTGTGTGTGTGTGTGTGTATGTGTATGTATTTATATATATATATATATATATATATAGATATATATATATATATATATATATATACTACTGGTCCTTCTTAAATGCTGGATTGCTGGATTATTTTCATTGTTTTTATTTGCTTTAGAAATGAATTACCTTCATTTTGTTTTCGTTCAAATTAATATATTTATTTAATGCTTTCTGCATTGTGATGTTTGTTTCATTTCCATGTTCATATTCTTCTCGTCTCAACTTTTTGTTGTTAATGTAAGGTGAGTATCTATTAGTTATTTGAAGGGAATCACTTATATATTTCATCCATGGATAGCTTACCTTTTGAATCACTACCTCCGATATTCAGTTGGAGTATCAGCGTCCGCTGTTAATTTATTGTTATTATTATTACTCCACTATAAAATAATGTTTGGTTACTCGCATTTTTTTTTCTTCATTTGAATTGCTTCCATAAAAGTTCCAGTCTCCTACTGCTTCTGCAAAATAGAAAGGTGCAATACATTGTACGTAGTGTCCATATTTTCCTCAGAATTGAGTTTGATATGGGTGTAGGTAGTATCATTGTCGTATACATACATTTTAGTTCATCATTTGATAAGCGTGTACGTAATGCTATCGTCATTGATGCCCATTTTGTATTTTTAAAAATGATTTACAGTACATTTTCTTAACCTAATGAAGGAGTGAAGAGAGAAGCCATATTTAAACCTTAAATATTTTTATTACAAAGACTAGATTATCGTCTATCTTGGAATCCATAATACAGTGTTTGGAAGAAATGTCAGGAATTTTTTTTATCAGTATGTTATAACAAGAAATCTTACATAAAATACAATATATACAGTTCGAATACAGCTGCTGCTCCGTGTGTCACCGCCCACTCACTCCTTTGTAGGAACTGTTTCAACGCTGTATCTGGAATGCTTAACGGATATACATACGGCTTGTACATTTTGTCAATTGTCACTGTTTATTACTTGTATCACTGGGAATGCTTTGAAGTTCACAAGATTCATAAATAAAGGTACGGACTTCATTTCCGTAAAATTTCGTAACTTAACTGGTATACTTTCTCTACTTGTTACATTTTCAAAAGCTTACGACTATAATGGCATTATTGTTATGATAGTCTTTTATGTTTATTTTCCAGCTGCCAATTTTGTCAGGACACTGGATCATTTTCACAGCAAAGTCACTTAGATCGATGGCTTTGGTGCTTTACAAGATTTTTCTCCTGCTACCAGCCCAACGGCACGTACAGTGAAAACTTCTGTGTGGGTTCCGACGGCGGCGGACTATTTGTTAGCCGGTGTGGCGATCCGCTCGAATTACCTCCAAAGGGAATGGAAGACCTCAGTAGGGATGCGTCACCTCAGAAGGGGATTTGACTCTTCATTTTCAAGGGACAGGGTTAGTTCACATTTCACTGTGGTCGAGAGAGAAATTTCAACAACGCTGCAGAGGCGTGACATCCCGAGGTCCATTCAGCCCAGAGTTTGATGAAGATCATACCGACGCCTTAAGGTCTCGAGGCGTCCGCCGTTCACTTTGTCCTCGTGGGAGTGGTGCTTAGGTCAGCAGGTTCGCTTTGGTGTTCGGCGTAGGCCGCCGTCAGCGTAGCCGCCAGGTATGATGGATAAGCGGATGCCCCACCGGCCAGGGAGGAGAGTGAGCTCGGCATCTCGTGTTGCGGTTGCGGTTGCTGCTTTTTGTGGGGCGTTTCCTGGTGCTGCTTCGGGTTGTCTTCATGGAGGTCGTCCTTCGATGCCGAGGGACTGGATGGCGATGGGGGAATTTCAACCAGGGGCGATATCCTGTCGTCTCCGTGAGAGAGCGACTCGCCGGAGTCTTCTGTGTGGATGGCGGAGTCCTGGTTACCGGCCAGTTTGGCGTGCTGTTGCTCCATGTATTGTTTGCGCCACTTAATTCTACGGTTTTGGAACCACACTTTCACTTGGGCCTCCGTCAGGTTGAGCGCGGCTGCCAGGTAGAGGCGCTCCGGTCCCACCATGTACTGCTGGCGTGCGAACTCGGCTTCGAGGCGCTCTAATTGTTCCGCGGTGAAGATCGTTCGGACGCGTTTTACTTTGGCCTTGGCAGAACTCCCGCCGGAGGAGGAGCTGGAATGGAACGCCGCCGGAACCTCCCTGGTCTCCGCTCACCGAAGGATACGGAGCGGGGCGGGAGTGGCGCTCGTCTCCTCTGCGGATGGCCAGGGAGCGACTCACTTGTTCCGCCTCTTGCTGATGGCGCCCTAGAATGGCGTCGATGGTGAAGGAAGCCGCCCTTGCGGGTTGCGGCCGATGCCACACGCTCGTGCTGGAGACGGGCGACGAAGGGGGAGAGCTGGGAGGTGATCCTTGCGTGGGAAGTGCCCACGGGAAGGGCACGCCACCCATGCTGAGCAGAGGGTTGAAGAAGGGGATGCCCGTTGCGTGAATCATGTTGAACGACTCCTTACTCTTCACCTGTCACTATGAGACTGATACAAGAAAGCTCAACTCTGCTGTCTAAATGCCAACCCACCTGACTCCTCCCCCGTTTCGGGTGACTGGGGCCAGCGACAGACCATAGGTTGACGTGCCGCTGGGGGAACGCCCACGGGACTCGCTGGCTCCGCCCTCGAAGGCCCTAAGGAGACCATTAAGTGTCGGCCTCCATTCTCGAATTCAGTGGCGCTCAAATGAATCGTGTTGACCTCTCGCACCAAATGCTTCCCAAGACAATAATAGTAGGTAGGGATGGGGGCCTTCTGAGCCCCCCCTCTCTATCCAGTATTGCTTCCCCCGTGCCCCCAGACACCCATCTTCTACTATCCCCGTGGAAGAGTAAGAGCAGCGCCTCCAACAACTAACTTATTGCAATGGCCCTAGGCAGCCATGCAACGAATAGGAATGGAGCCATTATTCTACTCTGCCCTATCCCACCCCTATGGCACCGTCCCCCTGGTCCCCTTCCCCTCCACTCCTTCCCCATAATAAGTGCTCCTCACTGTGCACCATGATTACTGTTCTGTACGAGTATACGAGTACAGTACTCCATTTCCCTCTTAATCTTCCTTGTTTCTTTTTTTTTCATAACATTACCGGAAAGTGAGATTAACTTTATTTTGGCCCCAAATGAATGGAATAAGGTGCTTCTGTGATGTAATTTTTTATATCAGTATTTACTTGTTTTTCATTCATTTATTCATCGGGAGTTGTCATCTTTCATTCATTTATTCATCGGCAGTTGTCATTTTTCAAAGGGCTAATCTGGTTACCACAGAAGTCATCAGCAGATGAATACACTTCTTCATCGTCTAAACCTTAGAGCCGTGTATGGATAGAAAAAAGCAAGTTCTTTTAATATGTAAATTTTACATTTTGTTCACATCATGTTTTTCGTGGTGTGTTTGACGGCCACATGGTTTTGTTAAGTGTTATTTATGCATGCATTCAGATGGTGTATTTGGTAGACTAGTGCATCGTCTTTTTGGGAGTAAGAGCTCTGGAATGAGGAGGCAGGCAGGATTCTCTCTCCTTGTCAAAATAGACAACAAAGGCCGTGGCTTACATTCACCCGCAGTCAATCCTGTAATCCCACACTAAGTCGGATTTCCTCTTGACGGAGAGATAGAAGGGAGGAAGAAGGGGGGGGGGGGGATTGGAAAGGGATTTTACGACTCAAGTGATACACGCTCTCTCTCTCTCTCTCTCTCTCTCTCTCTCTCTCTCTCTCTCTCTCTCTCTCATATTGGTCCTTCCTTTGCAAATATTTTTTTTCACTTTCGCCCCATAAAATACTTCATGGATTGTGGTATAGTCTATCCTATAGTTTCTGCTATAGTTTTTTTTTTTTATCATGCATTTCTTCAATCTCGTTCATCTTAGTTTTCCACCTTCTTGGACTTTTTTTTTTTTTTTTTTTTTTTTTTTTTTACACCTAGTCCGGTGTCCGTGCCAAGATGGAATAAGATCTTATTCCGTCTTGGTCCGTGCTCCAATTTACGCTGCTCATTTGAAATAAGAAATGCTCCTAATGGGAAAATATGATTCGTGAGTTAAGTTATTATGTTACATATGCAGATTATAGTTGCTACGCAATTTCAAAGTATAGTACCGTTTCTGGCTATATTGAATTCAGAATTTTTGGTAAATTGAATTCAGAATTTCAAAGTATAGTACCGTTTTGGGGTATATCGAATTCTGAATTTCAAAGTGTAGTATCGTTTTTGGGTATATTGATACCAGAATTTCAAAGTATAGTATTGATTTTGGGTATATCTAATTCTGAATTTCAAAGTATAGTATCGTTTTTGGGTATATTGAAATCAGAATTTCAAAGTATACGGATTTTTAGGTATATTGAATAAGAGTCAATCGGTGCAGCGGTTCATTTGAGAAATCTGCTTTCTTGTTTATCCACCTGTTCAGAATTTTCTGGGAGAAAAACAACGACAGGTACCATATACTCCATGTTTAAGCAAACGTACAGATACAACTTTGGTTCTTTTAGTAGAATATTTTGTACAACATTGTATTTCAAGGATGTATTATTATTTTTATTCAAGAATATGTTCTTCCCATATATATTCTTTACTCGCTCATATTGCCTGTAGCTGAATTTATAATAATAATAATAATAATAATAATAATAATAATAATAATAATAATTATCATTATGTTTTACTTTATTATTATTAGTATTAATGATAACAAACCCTGAACACACCATATACCCTCCGTGAATCAAGACAATAACAACATATCTCGAGAAAACATTGGATAAGAAGCCAGCAAGCAAGCGAAGCCTGAGAGTCCCCAGGTCTATTGTGCGGCAAATGAGAAATTCTCAACCACAGATGGGCTGGAAAATTCTTGTGTAATGCTCTCCTGTCTCCAGAGTATGACACACTGGGGATAGGAATGGGGAGGAGGAGGAGGAGGAGGAGAAGTCTTGACCGGGAAATGGGGGTTGGCGGGTTGGGTGGGCGTTGGAACGGGATGTCTTTGCACTGTGCTCTTGATGGCATGAAGGAAGGGGGAGGGGGAGGTTTATAGATGACGCCGCCTTGCTGGGTGAGGAAGGTTTTCTTATGAACCAAGATTTTCCGTATACATTAAAAAAAACATGCTGGACTAATAAGTACTAATTGAAAAACATGATGCAGGGCTAACAAGTATTAATTGAAAAACTTGCAGGGCTAATAAGTATTAATACAAATATGCTGGGCTAATAATTATTACTTATAAAACATGCAAGACCAATGAGTATTAATAAAAAAACATGCGGGCCTAATAAGTATTAATTAAACAAACATGCTGGGCTAATAAGGATTAATTTAAAAACATGCAGGACCAATAGTAAGTATTAATAAAAAAAAACCATGCTGGGCTATAGCCAGATGTGAATTTAATTTTAGAATACTCGAAATAATTTATAAACGAATACAATTTCCACAGAGTGAAAAAGGCCCAGATGAGATATGTATAGTGTGATCTTACGTGCATATGGAACCAAGCCTCCATCTCGGCACATCTCTATATGAGAGACCTTTAAAACTTAGTCGCCTCTCTGATCAATCTCGGTAGCATTTAAAACGCTGGGAGGTAGGCGAGAGGCAACTGTACTATTTGCCTCAGTCATAAAAACAAACCCATCAGTTAAGGCTATTAAAATTGTCGTCCGGGATACCTTGTTAAGTACCTGGCGAGGGAGACTAATAACACTGGTCCTCCTCTGCTGTTTGATTCTTATCGCTTAGGTGTTTTTTTATGAAGTCTCTCTCTCTCTCTCTCTCTCTCTCTCTCTCTCTCTCTCTCTCTCTCTCTCTCTCTCTCTCTCTCTCTCTGTGTGTGTTACACACACAAATATATATATATATATTATATATATATATATATAATATATATATATATATATATATATATATATATATATCATACATACATATATACATACACGCGTGAATTAAGCTACAAATGTCCTTTAATATCCAATTCCCTGACCTCGGAACTAATATATTTTCACATATATTAACGAAGGGAAATTTTTTTTAGTCTAATAATTTCGTCTTCTCGTGGATTCGAAAGCTGCATCGTTACCGAAAGAACGAGTTTCAATTTTCCTTGTTCAAACGAGCGCAGTATATAATATATATATATATATATATATATATATATATATATATCTATATATATATATATATATAATATATAATTTTAGATATATACATATAATATATATTAATTTATAATATAGCTAGCGAATACCACAAGAAAATGACAGGCAGAAGGTCAGCACCAAGCGCTCTCTTCTGTTTATTTAGGCATCATCGGGGTACATGTGCAATATTGTTGGAAAGAAGGTTACAAGGTAAAGAAAAAGATCAAGGTTACCAGATGGTTAACTTCAAAATGGTAAAAATCTGAGATAATCCTTTTGACAATTGACTATCTACTATTCTTGATGTTTTTGTATACCTTGTAACATTCTTTCCAACTGTATTTCATTTGTGGCCCGACAATGCCTGATTAAACCGGAGAAAGCGCTTGGTATTGACCTCCTGCCTGTCATTTTCCTGTGGTATTCGCTTATATAATGAAGTCACATGCATTTACTGTGATTTTTCAAATACTGTCTATTTATATATGCCTGGCGGTGGGCAATCATAGGTCGGCATTTTTTGAACCGTAATAACATCGTTATTTTTCATCGTAAAAGGAAAGTAAATGCATATTTGGAACCCTCGTGAAAAGTCCTATCATATTGCCATTTTCTATTTTCTCTACACTAATATTAAAGAAGTTACCATGGCTGGATATCCGGCCACATATTCAGATGAAAATGGTACCCGGTTAAAAACCATCCCCTAATATCATTGTTATTTTTCAATGCAGAAGAAAAGTAAAAGTATATTTGGAAATCTCGTGATAAGTACTGTCAGAATATGGCTTTCTGTTTTCTCTACGAATAAAGACGTTAGCATGGCCGGATATCCAGTTAAAACAGCACCCGATTAATAACCATCTTCTTTGGTTCAATTTGGTCCAGTAGTTTCGCCTTCTGTAGGGAATATACATACATACATAATCCGATCGTCAGATTTATATATATATATATATATATATATATATATATATATATATATATATATATATAAAGAGAGAGAGAGAGAGAGAGATAAATATGTAAAAATATATATATTACACATATTTATAGATATATATATAATATATATGTTATAATATGTATATTACATATATTTATAATACGTTATATATATATATATGATATATATATATAGATAGAGATATATAATATAATAATATAATCTATATATTCGATAATTTATTGTAAATGTAATACGTATATGTAATATATATATATATATATATATATATATATATATATATATAATAAATCTATTAAATATATATATTACTATATATTTAATATATACGTGATATAATAAATATTAAACCTATAATATAATTACCATATATATTATATATATAATAATCTATATTATATATATAATAATATAATATTATTATATATATATAGAACAAAAATGCAGCTTTCAGTATCACTTCGTTGAACTTATTATTTTTCTTCCTTGTCTTTTTTTAATTGATAACCTTCCAGCCTCCAAACCAATGAAACGTAATAGCTTCCGAGTGTTACCTGATGTGACACTTGAAGGCTGAGATGCCCCACTTCACAGTTATGTTTCAATTCACAGTACATTTTGTAAAGTTTGTTTTAATTCACTGTACATTTTGTAAAGTTTGTTTCTTAGTTCTTATCATGATTTGTACTTTTTATGAGGCCATTCCAAAAAACACCATGACATAGAGAGAGAGAGAGAGAGAGAGAGAGAGAGAGAGAGAGAGAGAGAGAGAGAGAGAGATTTTCATAAAACCAACACTGAAGACAATATAAAGATTTGATGATGAGGCCCCCGTCAAAGAGAATCTAATATGGCCGCTCCTGTTCCCTAATGAAAGATTTTCGTCTTTTCCTCACCAACCCCACCCTGATTCTCTCCCCCCTCTCCCCCCATTTCCAGAGAAAGAGAATGAGAGGAAGGGGGAAGGGATTCTGAAAGGGTGGGGAGTCGCTAGTCGAGGGAAAAACGGACTACTGTGATGGAGAGAGAGAGAGAGAGAGAGAGAGAGAGAGAGAGAGAGAGAATAGCTAAACTTTTGTTACTATAAACATTTATTTCATACTTATTTTTAAAGTACCTAAAGTTTTTAGCATATGCATATTGTTATTTGGCCAGAGTCTGCCGGCTTTAGCTTGTCTCGTGGCTTTTAATTATTGTATGTTAAAATAAAAAGTCGTCTAGTATTTGCCTGTCACCCATTGCCCAGATCAGTAGTCACTGGGTGGTAAAGCTACGGAATGAAATACAGGTTTATTCTGTATCTCTCTCACTCTTAACTCACGTGTTAGATACTCTCCTGCCTATTTTCTTCCGTAAAATTTAGTTCGTGCATTAAGCCTGTTTAGTCATTTGTTTTTATCGTTTTTGTTCATTTTACTCTAGATTTTTTCAATGTTTTAATTGCTTTACTAGTCTTCTTGTTATTTCACAATATCTTATTGTCTGTATTTTTTCCCCAAGGTTTTCATGATTTTCTTACTTCATATGCAACCTTCTTTTTTACATATTTGTTTAATTTGCTGGTCATTGATCTCCATTCAGTGCCTTTTTATTATCTGGCTTGTAGCTTTGCCCTTGATTATTTCATTGTCATGTCTGTATTATCATTTCGCGCGTTCTTTACCTTTTATGTCTTGGATATTATTCATTTTTCTTTCCTGTTGCCTACTACGTTTGCCACCATCCTTGACTTTACGGTGCCATGGGAACGACCCTCCTCTCTCTAATGAGATTTTGATAGCCGCTATAATGTTAGGTTGGACCTTTTTTGGACGCAGCGCCTTTTGAGACTGACTCGAAGGCGTCAGATGAAGGAACGGGAGGAGGATGAGGAAGAGGTGAAGACAAAGGTAACAACATAAAGGGAAGGAAGGAAGATAGGATAGGATAGAAATTGATAAAGGTTATTAGTGCCCAAGGGTATTTATATTATAGTATTTAGGTGATCAGTAGGCAGTTTATATTCCTTATTTTATTTTTAACCCCTTAAAGATGGGTTGGCTCCAGAAGCTGATACTATTCCTGTTCTCAGCAAATCCCCAGGGATGAGGTTGCTACCCTGTTAGCTACCCACCACTGTCGACTAGCGACCGGGTACATATATTGCCCAGGACAGCTGAGGTACAAGCGAGTTGTTATTATAATTTTGTGTTTGTTTTAAAGAATGGCTGCATCAGTAGAACTTATTTTATCAGTAGAGCTTATTTTATCAGTAGAACTTATTTTATCAGTAGAACTTATTTTACAGTGTTTTCGCTATTCTTCTCACTATTATCTTTTCTTCAAGGATAAAGCATTGTGAAGATATAGTATAAAATCCGTTCTACAGATGCTGCCATTCTTTTTAACAAAACTTGCTTAAAAGAGGGTCTGCCTCCTTCATATTATTATTATTAATTATTATTATTATTATTATTATTATTATTATTATATTATATATATTTCTCTATCACAGTCCTCCAATTCGACTGGGTGGTATTTATAGTGTGGGGTTCCGGGTTGCATCCTGCCTCCTTAGGAGTCCATCACTTTTTTACTATGTGCGCCGTTTCTAGGATCACACTCTTCTGCATGAGTCCTGGAGCTACTTCAGCCTCTAGTTTTTCTAGATTCCTTTTCAGGGATCTTGGAATCGTGCCTAGTGCTTCTATGATTATGGGTACAATTTCCTCTGGCATATCCCATATCCTTCTTATTTCTATTTTCAGATCTTGATACTTATCCATTTTTTCCTTCTCTTTCTCTTCAACTCTGGTGTCCCATGGTATTGCGACATCAATGAGTGATACTTTCTTCTTGACTTTGTCAATCAACGTCACGTCTGGTCTATTTGCACGTATCACCCTATCTGTTCTGATACCATAGTCCGAAAGGATCTTTGCCTGATCGTTTTCTATCACTCCCTCAGGTTGGTGCTCGTACCACTTATTACTGCAAGGTAGCTGATGTTTCTTGCACAGGCTCCAGTGGAGGGCTTTTGCTACTGAATCATGCCTCTTTTTGTACTGGTTCTGTGCAAGTTCCGGGCATTCGCTTGCTATGTGGTTTATGGTTCCTACATATGGGAGAGATGTTATTTCCGTCTATCGTTCTTTGAACATATCTGGTTCTTATGGCCTGATCTTGTGCCGCTGTTATCATTCCTTCAGTTTCCTTCTTTAGCTCTCCCCTCTGTAGCCATGGCTAGTTCTTTAGTCTGTCTCATGTATTGTCCGTGCATTGGTTTGTTGTGCCAGTCCTCTGTTCTGTTTGTCATTCTCCTGTCTCTGTATATTTCTGGGTCTTCGTCTACTTTTATTAGTCCTTCTTCCCATGCACTCTTTAGCCACTCGTCTTCACTGGCTTTCAGATATTGCCCCAGTGCTCTGTTCTCGATGCTGACGCAGTCCTCTATACTTAGTAGTCCTCTCCCTCCTTCCTTTCGTGTTATGTATAGTCTGTCCGTATTTGCTCTTGGGTGTAGTGCTTTGTGTATTGTCATATGTTTCCTGATTTATGTTGCGGAGTTCTGCCTTCATCCATTCCACTATTCCTGCGCTGTATCTGATTACTGGCATTGCCCATGTGTTTATGGCTTTTATCATATTTCCGGCGTTGAGTTTTGACTTGAGTATCGCCTTGAGTCTCTGCATATAGTCTTTCCTGATCGTGTCCTTCATCTCTTGGTGTTTTATATCCCCTCCTTCCATTTGTATCCAGTCTCATCTGTGTGTTTGATGTTGCTCCCATCTGGTAGCTTTATCCCTTCAGTTCTCGTTACTTTGCCTTTTTGTATGTTGACTAAGGCGCATTTTCTATTCCAAACTCCATCCTGATGTCCCCAGATACAATCCTTACAGTCTGGATTAGGGTATCTATTTCCTTGATGCTTTTACCATACAGCTTGATGTCGTCCATGAACATCAGATGGTTGATTCTGTTGCCTCTTTTCTTGAGTTGGTACCCGGCATCCATCTTCTGTAGTACTTTTGTCATGGGAATCATGGCTACTACGAAGAGTAGTGGGGACAGTAAAAGTCGCCCTGGAAGATCCCTCTCCTGATATTAACCTCTGCTAGTCTTATTCCAGAGCTTGTAAGTATTGTATTCCAGTTGCCGCATTGTATTTTATGAGAAATGATGGTGTTTTCCTCTGCCCCATATATTTTCAGGCATTCTATTAGCCATGTGTGTGGTATCATGTCGAAGGCTTTCTTATAGTCTATCCATGCCATGCTTAGGTTGGTTTTCCTTCTCTTACTGTTCTCCATTACCATTTTGTCTATCATGAGCTGGTCTTTTGTGCCCCTACACTTCCTTCTGCAGCCTTTCTGTTGGTGGGGGATGGTGCTTGTCTCCTCTAGGTAGTTGTATAGCCTTTCACTGATGATACCTGTTAGTAACTTCCACATTATTGGTAGGCAGGTGATAGGCCTGTAGTTACTGGCTATATTTCCCTTACTCTTGTCTTTTTGTACTAAGAATGTTCTTCCTGTGGTCATCCATTTGGGTGCATGGTGATTTGAGATACAATGCTGGAGTTGTTCTGCTATTCGTGGGTGTAGGCCCTTGAAGTTTTTGAGCCAGTATCCATGGACTTCATCGAGACCTGGGGCTTTCCAGTTTGGCATTTTCTTTAGTTGGTGTCTGACTGTGTCTGTCGTGATCTCTGTGAATCTTTGTTTTATTCTCCCTGTTTCTTCTTCCTTAACTTCCTGGAGCCATGTTGCATGTTTGTTGTGTGATACCGGATTACTCCATATGCTTTCCCAGAGTCTCTTACTTGGTTCGGCTTCAGGAATTTCTTGGTGGTTGTCTTCCCCCCTTAGTTGGCTGTATAGTCTTTTCTGGTTGGTTCCGAATAGTTTGTTCTGTTGGTATCCCTTATTCCTGTTCATGTATCGTTGGATCTTATGTGCTTTGGCCTTAAGCCTCTGTTTTACATCCTCTATTGTGTTGTTTAGTCCCCTCTCTTGTACTTTGTATTTCTCGTTGAGTTCCTCCCTTGTTTTCTTGCTTCTTAGCCTTTTTTCTGCCATCTCTTTCAGTTTACTCAAGTCAGATCTCATCACTATGATTTGCTTTTCCAGGCGCCTTTTCCAAGGAGGTTGCTGTTTTGGTTTCTGTTGGGTTGGTTGTGTTGGTGTTCGAATCCCCATCCGTTCTGCTACTAATCTTGCTCCTGCATATGCCAAGTTATTTGTTTCTGTGATACTGGTGGTGTGTATTATGCCCATTATTACATTGACCTCACTTGTTTTCTCCCTTAATTTCTTGGTGTTGTAGGCTTTCATGGAGGGGATCTTTGTTCTCTCTGTATTTGGCTCCATCCATTGTCTAATCTTTATTATTATTATTATTATTATTATTATTATTATTATTATTATTATTATTATATTGGTTACATTTATAATTATAGTTCATAGGAGAAATTTTTTTTCAAATGCTGTATTATGTTTTACATTCTCATGTCGTGTGAAGCCTTTTTGTAACTGCTACAGAATGTTTTTTATAAGTAAGAAATACAAGACTAATTTTGCATTTTTTTTTCTGACGCCGTCTTTCCATAACTTGAGATTTTTCATTTTAAAACGTTGCACACCCCTGATAGAAACAGTTGATTGAGGACCCGCACTCACTCCAACATGGAATATTTCGCAAGCTAATTTATGATTCTCGTGGAATGTTTCGCCCATCCGCCGCCCCCCCCCCCCCCCCCCCCCCCCCCCCCCCCCCCCCCCCTCTCTGTTCTCTTTGAACCGCGTGCCTTTGCCCAGGGGTGGGAGTGTTTTGTGCATGGAGAGTGTACTCTATAGAGAAGGTGGGTTTGTGTGACGTGGGACAGTAAAATTGACGGGCAGTGGCATTACTTTGGTAGTAAAATTGATCCGTGGAAATGGACATTTCTCTCTCTCTAAGTTGTGTAAAATATTATCTTTAATTTTTATTGTACATTTTTCTGCCTTACTCATTACTGATGCAACACTATTTATTTATTATTTTTAGTAACATGAGAGAAAGTCATTACTGATGCAACACTATTTATTTATTATTTTTAGTAACAAAATTGAGGAGGAAACTCCATTACTGATCGCCCAACAACTATTTATTTTATTATTTTTTAGTAACATGAGAGAAACTCATTACAGATGCAACACTGTTTGTTTATTATTTTTAGTAACATGAGAGAAAATAAACAGTATTGTCTATAAATAAGTTTTGCAAAGTTGTCTTTTGTAATAAACCAGAAACGAAGTAGAACTTTTGCGAGAAACTGAAAGAAATGGAAGCACTCACAGCCCCCTCCCTATAGCACGTGATCCACGCCATGCCCTAAGTGAGGTATGTGTGGGTGCGATATATGCCCTAAGGGTGATGGATTGCTTGGCTGTCCGCAAGAATGCATTGAACTCTATTCTATTTTCGATGGTTTCTTTTGTAGGGACTGCTTTTTCACTTTTAACGCATGTTCGGAGGAGTGATATTTTACATTAATACATAGCAAAAATTGTGTATATATAAGGAGCCTATAAAAGTGCCAAAATGTTGACAGTAAATACTATATTTCAGAGACTAAACTGTCTATCTCTTCAACACATTTTGGCTTTTTTTATGGGCTTCTTTTGTTAGATGGAATTCTGTTTTAACAATATTTTTCACAGTTATAATAAATATATTTATATGATATATATATATATATATATATATATATATATATATATATATATATAGATATATATATATATATATATACTATATAATATATATATATACTATATTATATATATATATAGATATATATATATACTATATATATATATATATATATATATATATAGATATATATATATATATATATATATATATATATATATATATCGTGGCCCCGTGGTTCAGTTGTATAGAAGATCCTCGTATGAAAATGAATGTGGTAGGTAACAGGACTAGACTTTTATTCGAAGCTCATTTAGAATAAAAGTCGAAAGTCTTGGCGTTTCCTTTTATAAGAAAGACGATTGTTTCGAGGAATCCCATTCAGTCGCGTCATTCGAGGGGCTGCCTATTTTACAGCCTGTGTATTTGAGTAGTGTCATCAGTTTGACGGTAGGAGTAGTAGCCCCACTTCGGATGACAAGAGAGAGAAGGATTCCGTCGCTCCTTCTTGGCGATCGACAACAGAAGAAATTGGCGTGAAGGAGTTAAGAGGGATCTTATGGAATGTCGAAGTTTTTGTTCAAATAGGACGCAGTCCCGCTCCTCGTGGACTCGCAAACGCTACCTTTGGGTTAAACGCTTCCCGAATGGATAGGGACGGGGCCGTTTGGGGCGGGGGCGGTTGTCTTTGTCGTCTGCGGGTTGTATGAAGTTTATAGGCCCTCCTCCCACCTTCACTCCCTCCCTTCCCTTCCCAAATTTTTCCCTTCTGCCTTCCTCACTCACTCCCGCCTCCCTTGGCAAATCTGATCATCAGGGTATACAATGTACGAAAGTGAATTGCGAAGACAAATGAACTTTTCGGTGACGAGAGAGGATAATCGAATGAGCGGAAGTACCCAGTACCCACGCTACTTGTTTGCCGGCACTGTGTAGTGGTGGTGGGGGGGGGGGGGGGGACGGTTGTTGTGTCGGTATCCCCCATGCGGGTAGGAACTTCTGCGTTAATGTTCCACACAAACAAGAGTTATTGCTTTATAAAATCGTTGAAGGATAAACAAGAATGCACGTATCTTATTTGTACAGAGGGAAGGCAGGACGAAAGGTGTGTGTGTGTGTATGAGAAAGTAGCAGCCTTGAAATTGCCTGTGACAAATGTCCTTTTCCGTCTGTTTAATAGCATCTCCCTTTGGACGTAGCTAAGCTCGAGTGCGACGCCTCCGTCCTTTTGTAAAAGAAAATGGCTTCAAAGATACGCCGTCCTGATCTTTTTTTTTTTTCTCCTCTCTTTAGAAATGCTCGTCCGTTTATTAAAATCTTCTATTGACACCTTTGGAATTCGAGGCCTCTAATTCTCTCCCTCTTTCTTTCTCTCTACTTTTCGCTTAATTAGTCGCAGAGTCAATGTTTGCTGGCTCTCCCTCTCTTCGACTCGACTCTGCTTCCACTCAGAGAAAGAAAAGGGATGGATGATACGTCCAGACTCTTTGAAGCCGAGCGCTCCTCAATAAAAGAAGGCAAGCCGACCGAATGGCAGGACGGGTGTTGTCCGATTGTGATAAAAGTCTCTCTCTCTCTCTCTCTCTCTCTCTCTCTCTCTCTCTCTCTCTCTCTCCTCTCTCTCTCTCTCCTTATTTACTTATTTTTCATGATAATGTCTCACACTTATGTTATTGTAGTAAGTAATTTTTTTTTAGCTTCTGACAGGGGAGCAGTCTACTCTTAACCTTTGTAACCCCGTAGCGGGTTGTGCCGTCAGTGCACCTCATGCTGTGCACTGTATGCACTACTTAAGGTTCTTTGCAGCGTGTCTTCGGTCCCTAACTACAACCCCTTTCGTTTCTTTTACTGTACCTCCTTTCATATTCTCATGACTTCCATCTTACTTCCCACCCTCACCTAACAATCGGTTCATAATGCAACTGCGAGGTTTTTCTCCTGTTACACCAGGGGTTCTCAAATTGGTCGATATCGACCCCTGGGGGTCAGTAGGATCATCCAGGGGGTCTATGAATAGTCAGGGGGTCAAAAGGGGGTCGATGACTAACTAACGTGTCGGAGAATTTAAAGTTCCAAACATATTTTCTTACTAGGTGCTACTTTTTTTTATACTGAATGTCAAGTACTAAACTAATACTACTCTTATTGATTCTGACTTTTTTTTTTGAAATATTAATTGCTAGTCTAGGGGGTCGATGGAAAATTTGAAACTTCATAAGGGGGTCGAGTAGTTAAAGATTTTGAAAATCCCTGAACTAGAGCAAATCACCAGTACAGATTGAAGAACCATATTAGTATTATTCACTCACAGAATGTGCTGACTACTTTTGCTGAGACAGCTTATCCACAGCTTATATATATGCTGCTTTGTGTAGATACGCATACGTTTGTATATGGAACTAATTTTGGCGGTCGTTGCCCATATACACAAGTTTTCGATACAGTGATAGGGTCTTGATATTAGATGAGAGTTCTGGTGGATATTGGAATGGAATGGAATGGAATATAAAATTTAGGCCAAAGGCCCAGCACTGGGACCTATGAGGTCATTCAGCGCTGAAAGGCAAATGGAGAATAGAAAACTTTGAAAGGCGTAACAGGAGGAAAACCTCGCAGTTGCACTATGAATGAAAGGGGCCGAAAGGTCGCTGCAAAAAACCTTGATTAATACAGTGCACCGCGTTAGGTGCACTGATGGCACACACACACACACACACACACACACACACACACACACACACACACACACACACACACACACCCCCCATGGGCTGGTGGATGTGGATTCTGATCAAATGCCTGAGGGGAGTTAGCCATTAATAGAAGTGCCAGGAGATTATGTAACTAAATCTGTCGCATTTTTCTGCTTTTCTCTTTTTCGAGCCTGGGTGTCATAGTCCACGATACGTCCTCGTTCAAACTTGGTATCTTTTGTAACAAAGTTTTCTGAGATTGGTTTCTGAAAGTCATCATGTCAGTCGGTCAACAAGAATTAGATCATGGGATTATTTTATGAGTCCGGAAATGAGTTGTATAACTGGGACTCTACACATAAAGGGAGTCAAGGTTACGGGTCTCTTGATCGTTCAAATTGTAGCTCAGTTGGAATATGGGCACCCTGCTGGCATGGAGAAAAGTTATGAATAACAATAGAATCGTCAGCAGTTGGGTGGTTCCTAATTTTGTATTTTAGATTTCAAAACATTTTACAAACGTTACATATAAATTGAAGGGGAAGGTTAAAATACCGTAGTATTTTCCTGTTATGAACTTTTGCAGATTCTGACTGCCGCTAAAAACATTCTCTGTAGGTGTTTATGAATTGACGTTACAACCCGTTCACAGTTAGGAGTAGTTTAGGTAGGTTTGGTTACTCAGAAACTGGTATAAAACCGGCCCCCCCCCCTTTTTTTTTTTTCTTTAATACTTAATCTCATTATTGAAATTCATACTGGTATTTACGAATTAGATTAAAATTTTCACGTTTCTAGCTTTTGCATCATTTGGGATTGATGTTAAGTACTTAAGTACTAATTGAAAATTATCATGTTCCCATTTTATTATTGCATGCATGGAGACTCTCTCTCTCTCTCTCTCTCTCTCGGCTCTCTCGCCTCTCGTCTCTCTCTCTCCTCTCTCTCTCTCTCCATCTCTCTCTCCTCTCTCTCTCTCGTATACTCAGAAGATTCCGAGTACCATTTCCTCTCTGTAAGCCTACACGAAAGAACGTAGGCCGATTTTATAGAGTTTGGGGAGTCGGGTGCTTTTGTTACGAAACAAGGGACGGATGCAGGGTTAAGCGGCAAGATGTATATTGGTTGCGGAGGGAGTGGGAGTTATTACGGCCTCTATGGCATCAGAAAGTGCTCTTTTCGGGGGAGCTACGTGGGCCCCTTTTTGCGGTGTGGGGCACGATAGACGGATGTTTACGATATCTCTCTCTCTCTCTCTCTCTCTCTCTCTCTGTATGCAAAGTTTCTTTTTCTTTGAATTAAAAAAGCTCGGTGGGGTGAATATTAGCTGTGAATATGGGTTAGGCAAGTTGTGTTAGTCATCCTTGCAACCACCAGAGGAAAAACAAAGCAAGACTATGCTGAATTTGCATCACCCATAACTTAACCCCCTTCATACACCTATTGTGGGGTGTCTGTCAGGGGGTAACCACCTACTAAAATGTCTGTTATTACCACCACAGTACTCTAGGATGTGAAATGCTATTGTATTGTAAATTTTACTTGGAATCTCCTAAGTTGGATCTAGATCCATTTAGCCCCTCCCCCCCCTTTTTTTTCAGTGTGTCAGGAAGGGTCTACCCTCCAGTGCGTCTGTCACTGGTTATTCTAGAATCAGGATAGTCAACGGATATATTATATATTAGTTTCACCTGGTATCTCATATACTGGATCTAGGTCCAACACTTAACAGACGGTCAGTTTCACAGTTTACAAGTCTAGGTATTTCGTTCGTTGCATCTCTGGTTCCGGGCTGCCGCTCTATATCTAGAAAGCTCCTCAGCAGCACATCAAACCCCCTACATGCCCTATGTCGTTTACCTCAACCATGCTCTCACCTTTTGTACGTCATGATTGTTAGAGTTCTACACAATCTATCCCAAACTTTTTATACTCTGCTCAATTTTTGCACCATCATCTTGGTTTCCATTTACGCTTGTAACCTCGTTCTTGCTGACATTTACTTTTATCTCTCTCCTGTTGGAGACATCCACATACTTATTTTTGCTGCAGTTCGTCTCCACTTTCTATTATTAAATACCTCTGGAGGCTAATATAACCTTGTTTCAGCTCCACTTTTGCATTAGACCAGTCATTCCACCACCTGTATATTCTTACAAACATTCACTTCCTTCATAAAAACGTAATTACTCTCAACAACCTATCTGTATCATACATCAGTCGATTCTATGATGTTTTCCCCAGATCCAATATGTCCACATTTTTTTAAAAACAGACTTCATTTGTACGTTCTCTTCCTTGTTTGAACCCCCATGGTTTTCCTTCTTTGAAATCTTTTGTAAGTTGCCTTACTTCCTCAGTCAGAATTGCCTTCTTATGATTACACAAAGGTAAGGACTGTGTCTCATCTTAGCTTTAACTTTGAACAACGGAACAATTCCTCTCACTCAATCCTTCAGAACCCTTCCCTTATGCAGGCAAAGTAGGTCAACTACTAAAGTCAGACAAATATTAGCGAGACTACCTTTTGTTCCTAAGGCCAACCCTTTTTCAGTTAATATAAGAACTTGGTGCTTACCAACAGCACCATCTCTTTTTCTGTCACCTACCTTTGTGTATTTAAGACACTTCACATTAGCACCCTCCCTTTCATATGTGAAACAATGTATATAAGGGCTTGAGTGTTGTTGGGTAGCATTTTTTGTTTGTATGTGAAACTGCCAATGTTGCGGAAGTTTTCTGTATTATAATTATATTCAGAAGATGAACCTTATGCATATTGATCAAGCCCACAAAGGCCGCTGACTCGAAATTCAAGCTTTCAAAGAATATGGTGTTCATTCGAGAAGAGTGACAGGTGATGGGAAATACAGAAAGAGGAGAAAGTTGATCAGAAAAAACATCCAAGTTAACAATTTAATAAATAAGTAGGAACGCGAGTAAATTATTGAAGTACAAGAAGTGTATTAGAGCAGTAATGCACTGCATCTTCGCTTTAAATTCAGAAGTTCCAGTTGCACATCCTCTGGTAGGCTGTTCCTAAGTCCAACGGATTGAGGAATAAAGTACCTCTGGAACTGAGATGTTCGAGAGTGAGGCACATTTACTACACATTGGTGCTGCTTTTTGGCGAATCCGGTTGCTCTCGGCAGGAAGACGGGGATCAGGGATCGATTGTGAATGTGAAAGATCTCTATTAAAATAAAACTTTTGAAAAATTTACAAATAGAGACCATCCGTCTATGGTCCAAGTCATACTGCTGATATTAGGAAATAAACCTACCTACACGAACCTCTTTCTAAATGAGGCAAGTCTCTCAGAAGCAGACATCCACACCTGAGAACAATATTCCAGTCAACGAAGGACAAACAGCCTAAAGCAGGTTGTGTGATTTATCCTTCTTTGGGCAAAGTATTATCCCCCAAAATAAGAAGGCACTATTTTTCATCTAATTATCCCCTGTCCTCCTGAAACTTCTAGATCATCCACTTGATCAACGCGTCTATTTCCATTCTCTCAACATGGCTAGATTAAATCATATGATCCATCTTACTACTTCGTTACCCATTTCACCATATCTCTTCTACTCCAGTTATACCATACAAGCAGTTCTCCTCAATAGCCTGTACAGTCTTGGTACTTGTATTCAGCAGCCACCATGCTTTAATTCCAAAAATTCATTTTCTCAACTATTCTTTACATTCCAAAGTAATTTTCTCAATTCCTTCTTACATTCCATCTCTTGCCTCCATAGTCATTGGTCCTCGAAGAATTTTGCAGAAATGCAACTGGGTAATTCTTTGTGCTTCACGTCTTGTTGCTCTCTCATCTCACAATTATTCATGACATTTATCCCAAAAAATCTGTGATTGTCTAAAACTGCATTCTGCAAACATCCAACAATCCTGTTCTCCTTTTCATGCCATTCAGATACCTTCATTACTGTACTTTTGGTGGACAGACAGTTTCAAACTCATTTCGCCAGTTTTTGCAGTACCTCTTCATTAACGCAAAGTACACTGTCTTTTAAATATTTGCCGCTTTACATGCCACTCCAAGCCATTTATTATCCCATTATGTTACCCTAAGTCTTTTTAGGACTTATGTCATGACTATAAATTTAAGTCATGGAGACATGGCAAATTGCTGCCTTAAGAACAGTTTTGCATTGAATCAGTTACTCAAATTTACATTTCTAACACAATCTTCTAAGCTATTTTATGCCATAAACAAATAAATTACCCTTAACACCAGCCACATAGCGTTTAGTGATTTTTTTTTACAAGCTTCTTGATTCACATAAGTATTCATTTTCTAAAAACCACTGCTCTTACCCTATCAATCCTTCTGCCACTCAAAAACCGTACTGCACACATTCTCATTTATTTTTGGTAAAGTTAAGCCTTTATGCCCGTCATATCCACCCCATTGGAACATCTCATTTGTAATACCATCAGCTCCTGGTGCTCTCCGTACTTTCACTCGTTATCGATTTACTTAAACCCCCTTCCACTGCCTCATTCAGATTTACTTGTCTGGCTTCATTCACATTAACCTTTCTTATAATTCCCGGTCGTCAGGGGGTTTTCAATGATTAATTCTAGTCTACTTTTATTGTTTTCCAGTAGAATTTTTAGCCTCATTGAGTTACTCGCCCATGTATATGTTCATTCTTTTTCTTCTTTTTTTCCTCTTTTTTTCTATTGAAACCTCTCATTTTACCATTTCATTACTTACTCAGTATTTTTTTTGTCTTTCTTCCCATGCACTTTTACTCACATTAATCTCTGAATGAGACTCCATATTTCAAGATCATTTCTCCCCTTTTCTGATGTTTGCTTCAAAGCTTGGTTGTGCCGCATCCTCTGAGCCATTGTCTTTCACTGTTTTGAGCTTGAATTACATCACGTGAGGATACAGTCAAGCACAGTTTTCCTTTTGTATTCAAAGTTTCACATTTCTCTTCAAAATATGAAAATTCAGTGGCACAGAAGAGTCTACGTGGTAAAAGTAAAGACCATGGAGTGTCGGTGGACTTGGGATTTTCCTGATATGGGGTGAACCTTTTTTCTTCCACACAGCGAACCAGCTGCTCTGTATCGTTCTGCGTATGTTATTTTTTTTCGATCAGTTGCATGGAGGCAATTTCTACTCATTACTTTAAGGTTATTGGCACTGTTTATATCTTGTTACATTTACCGTTAAATCAAAGTAATGATAATATGATTATTTCATTAAACTGACACAGTTACTGAAACTACAAGTAATGGTCACATATATCCACATCGACTCACTCGTTGCATCTTTACATACTTACACGTGATAGGCGTTTCTTTTGATGTCCGTACGTTCATGAATTGTGAGATCAACTGAAAAGCAAATACTGTCTGTTTTTATAAATATTAATTTTTTAGCATGGTACTTTGTGGCATAAATACAATATTCTTGCTTCACTTCTCAGTTTTTATTTCTTATGTACGTTTTACTTGATATTTGCATGTTTAGAACTGTTGCACCTGAAGAAATCAATATATACGTCATGCAAACCCATTTTCTTTGGCTGTTTCGTAATGTACCTGAGTTTTATACAGTTGTTCTGTCGTCTGCTAAAGAAATACATACTAACGTCGTCTATCAGTATGGCATCAGAACACTTAACATAGAAGATGAACAATCTCCAGGATGTTTTAGTGATTATATACGAGTAATGTAACTAGATGTTTCTCAGCAGTACTTGAAACGGTCTCTCACCCCCTATTACGTATTGTTCTAGTTTAACGGTACTTGTGGCGCTCTCTCACTTTTTCATGTATTGTTAGTTCCAATTTAAAGTTAACAAGTATTCACATCACGCTTATCTCACTAGATTCTATTTCCTCATATTTCTAGCAATTAGCGCATTGAGGGATCAAAGCTGTTAACCTTTTATTTATATATATATATTGGGATGGTTATTTAATACTCGAACGTTACTCGTGTAGTATTGTTCATCGATAGGTTTCAGGAAAACATTCCTCAACAAGGAATGTTTTGTTTGCATTGTGCTTTATATTATATTGTGGATATGGACAACAAAGGTATAACTCCAACTACTTTGGGTAAATTTGCCCCTCAAATGCTTGTAGTGTACCTCGTTTAGGGGTGCATTGCTTGTGTAGGAGCTTATTCGTCATTTTGATAGTTTAAACTTCTATTGATTGGACAAGAAACAACCATATTTATGTTGTAAGTCTCCAAATAATATTATAACCACAACTAATGTATATTAATGGTGGGCGAATTATTGAAATACCACGACCGATTTTGACTCATTATAACTGCTTTTTAAAATTTGAACTAGCTGTTGCTTGTATCACCAAGATTTTCAAGATTTTCCCAAAGATCTTGTTGAACCAAAATTCTTTCAGATACAAAAGTATTCAGTTATTCTTAAATGAATAAAATTTGACATTGTGTATTGTTAGACTGGACTTGGTCTGTGTGTGTTTTTGTGAAACTGATTTGCCATTAACTCCTTATACCTTTAGATAGAAAGTCGCCAAGCAATACGATATTTATCAGTTACCCGTTATAACAGAAGGCTTACACTTTCTATGATGGTTTTCGTCTACACCGAGAATCGTGACCACCGGAGAAGTACATAGAATTTAGTATGAGAAATAAATCATACAAAATTATTTGGAAATTGCTGCGGAGAAGCACCTCAGTTGTCTAGAAAATCGTGTCTTGAAGATTAAAATAGGAATTTTTGCTTTGATCGCTAGCGACCATTTTGTGTACAGTATGTTTAGGGTGAAGTGACGTTATGTTGATCCCGGGAAGAAGAAGTCAAACGCATCGGGGTATTTGAGAAGGGTTCTTAAGATCTACGTGTACAAGGTTGGTTTTAGCTTGTACTGGGTGACAACGCATGTGGAAGGACAGCTATTCCGTAGGCGGCAAAAGTATTGGTCTTTGTCCGTATTTCCGCTTGTGAACTTGGTAATTAATCCGTTTTAAAGTAAGCCATGGACATTAACACTTTATGCTAAGAAATAATACGAACGCATATGTTCTGCAAATCCAAAGGTGTCAAGGAACATTAACTAAAGTCTCGAAGCATCGAGTAGCAGGGGTTGGTGCGGAGTAGCGCTCGAGCCATCAGATCGGCAATCTGCAAACATTGTTGTTGATTGCTCTTGAAGTTTCCACTTTCTAAGTATTCGGTAAAACAACTGAAGGATATATTAGTGAAATAGGAAAGAAGGAGACAGCAAGCCAAGAATAACAGGTAAGAGCATGTTGTAATTTGTTACTAGAGTTCTAGTTGTTGCTAATTGGTCCGAAATCGTTGGAAATTAACACCCGACCTTGATATGCGGCTCAAAATTGCGAACTGGAGAACATCCAGTTAATAGTCTACTGTAGCTTTGTTCTTTACCAGTGTTTCACGGTTTTGTTGCCCATGATCAGTTTCATTAAAGACATGTTTTTCAGGACGGTTATCTTTTGTATTGTACGTTTTTCCCTCCATTTGTTTCCCCTACCGGTATCGTAATCTACATCATGCGTAGGTCATTTTCGGGAATCATAGAATAGCCTAGCCTAGTAGGAGTAATTTTTTGTTTTTTTGTTAGCTGTAATTCTTACTGACTGTTAGGAAGGCTTGTGAAGTAGTTAATCAATGGATTGCTTAGTATATGTGCGTGTATCCTAATAGCCTCAGGCTAATGAACGAAAATTACCAGGAGAAAACCGGAAGCCATCAAAAAGTTTACAATTGTAGGCCTAGCTAGGTTCACTTAGTTCACTTTGTTTGGTTTCATGTGCAGTCCACCACAGGGATGATTCCCACTGGCGTACTAGGTATTGTACATTTTCAAAATAAGTTGCTTCTTACTATATTTTACAATTGCCTCTCAGTGTTTTCTCATCAGTCTCGCAGCTCCTGCAGATTAGGAGAGTCTTTAGTCTTTTTTAAATTTGTGTTATTTCTAAGTATTAAGGACACGACTGCCTTTACCTTAGGAATTGATTTTTCGTAGTTTTAGTGCTTTTGATGGCAGTTCTAAGCTGTCGTTCCGCCGTGAAGTAGACTATGGCATTTGATATTTTCCTATGTTATTTTACTTGCTTGATAAGAATTTTAAATAATATTTTGTCGGTCACCTGTAACTAAACTGTAATATACCTTTGAAGACTATACGACGGTACCAACGGGTCCCAAGTACCGACGTATAGAGTTCAGAGGTAAATTACAGCATAGCTACAGTCGACCAGCAGAATATTACCTTAAGCTCTTGTAAAGCATGTAAAATAATATAGAAAAACGTCAACTGCCATTGTCTAGTTTGACTGCACAATATTCAAAGTTTTTGGTCAGGGCGAATAAATATGAAAAAAGCTGCCATGTTTGAGTTCTGGTAGACGGTATGGGATATATAACCACCAGGGAGACATTTGTTCGATAGCAGGCAGATGGGGGTACTTAGGGGAGGAGGGCACAGAAGGTATGAGAAGTGCCTCAGTGGCATGATCGGTATGGGCTTGGCCTGCTACCTCGGTGGCTGTGAGTTTGATTCTCAGGCATTCCATTGAGGTGTGAGATGTGTATTTCTGGTGATAGAATTTTACTCGACATTGTTCGGAAGTCACGCAAATACGCAGCACAAACAAACGCACAGAAAGTACGAGTTGATAAAGTGACACAGGATTGTTAGGTAGAAAGAAGGCGGTAAATAACAATTGGCCAGAAATAACACTTCTATCTGAAAATTACTAAAACTTAGTTACACCAAATCACAATTGATCTAACTAACTAGGGTACAACATCGCTGCAGCCAGGTGGCCACCTGTATGGCAGCGCTAGTACTTTCCCAAAAAATAATCTTAGCACTTCCAGTATCCTGAATTAGATGTCAGCCATAAACCAACTCTGTGGAAGCAACACCTCAAGACTTCTACTTTCTTCTCAAAGTAAGTGTTTTCTCTAATAAGAAATTAAGGCCATAATTTCCGATTAAACAGAAGTTAATAAAAGCCTAGCCATGCGCAGTGTTAACTTACCTCCATGACGCTTTTGAAATTTTTTTTACTTAAAACACCTAACGTATAAAAGATTAATACCATCTCGATGTTTGTGGGTCACTTGTGCGAACAAACTTCCCATTTTCTGTGCTAAATCCGTACACCACTCGTACCCATAGATGCTAGGACGCTTTTCTTCACAACAATCTTAAATGACGAGGGTGTATAAGCTTGTGGCCGGGTAAACATGGGAATTGTTCGGGAAGAAGAAGAGTGTGGTACATAACATTTAAATAATTATTTAACACCAGAATAAGGTTATTAATTGCATAAATTTAGTATGTATTCATAATAATTAATTTTATAAATATTCGTTGTCGTGAAAGTAACCAGATTCCGGACACAAATTTCATCGGTTTTACTGTGAACATTTTTTATCTGTTGCCAATTGGTTTATGTTTACCCTCCAAACTTGGGATAAGACATACATAAAACTGTTGAAATGAGTGAATTTAGCGTATCTTTTTGTAATTTATATACAAATATTACAGCAATTTTATTGTTGTTGCATTACTATGACATCTAGAATTCATGGAAACAGTTTGTAAAGCCATCGGCATATGTATCAAGTTCCACTAAATTGGCAACAATGACTTGCAATTCCTAGCACGCATTAAAGGTTACATTTGGTTCAGCCCTACAATTATTGAAAATTAAAAACAAATTTCAGCCATACAGTTATCAAAAATTAAAAAAATATAAAAAAAGTCAAAATAGTAATATTATAGACTTGAATAAATGAAGAGGGCTAGCACAAAAGTACAAATTTATTGTCATAAACTATTCACTAACTTGTCATATGCCCGACTCGTGGATTCTGGCCGCCAAACGTACAAACTTGAAAAATTATTCCCATTTTAAGTGAAATTTGGAGTGAATTAAGAACGAAATGTGTATAATTACAATCAAATAAGCACTCTGGCGTTTCCGTTTTGATGACAGTAAGGAAAAATCACTGATTACAAGGTAAAAAATGCATTTCAGTTCAAATCATGGACCCAGGAATGAGTTTCATACATTCACTAATATAGGCAACAAAATGTTTTTATTGTGCTGATTACAACTACAATCTTGAGTATAATATCAATAAAAGTTATATACATATGCACATATTGTTAAAATGAGCACTTGGAAGGACGTGTCCTCAACTGCAAATCCAACTGATGCTCACAACCATACCAAACCATATTGGATTTAAAAAAAAACTGCCTTGAACACATATTTTACGAAGATTTCGCATGCTTACTTTCCTTCGTATGGCGTTTCATATATCTTATTTAGTTGACAGAACGTAAATCTTTAGAATGGTATGCTTGAATATTGAATTGTATTGTTGTTTCACCAATTAAATATAGTGAAAAAGTGGCTCATTTCTCCATGCAAGTGCCTGTACAGCGGTGTTTTACCCTAATAATAGAGAAGTATAGTTTGGGAACTTTACCTTAAAGGGGTGGATGGTACAATTCAGCCACCGTTTATGAACGTGTGGAATCTCGTCTTTGATTCTTGGAAGTGTACCTTGAATCTTGAAATAAGATATGGCCAAGTACCCGACAAACCAGGAACACAGATAGGTTTCCCCAACATAAAGGTAGGCTCTCCTGATTACCTAACAGAAGTATTAACAGTTAATGGTGAAAATACAGTTACTTTGAGAATGTGGAGCAATGGGTGTTAACACTTTGAGTACTTATTGTTAAGCAATATGAAAAGGCAATTTGTGTATTAGCAGGGGGCGGGTGATAAGGTCTCTGATTGGTCGGAAGAATGTGGGGGCGTGAATATTGTCATTGAAGGGGATGATTTCATACATATCTGGAAACTGACGCTATATTTTAAGCAAAAATTTTAAAAATGTGCAATACTGAGTAAAACAAACGGGAACTGGGTCTTGTACTGGACGGACAATACAGGAAATCAGAGAGGCCAGTTGGAGGAATAATATGAACTTCACAACTACGTACGTACTAATGTTGATTAAAATCAGAAAAACATAGTTTCTATTACTTCTGTGAAACAAAGATATTGTGTATTATTAAAGGAAATATTTCATTATATATATACACAAATTTACACATACACCATTTAAGCATAAATTATGAAATAGAAAGAAGTCTTAGGTTAATGCAGGGAATAAGGAATATTCATTATTATCATCATCACTCTATTTCAGTAAATGATAGTATTTTCATATTGGACCTGATTTTGAAAAAAAAAACCCTCTTAAAGGAAGATGGGGTAACCTAACCAATCTAACCTAACCTAGTACAACGTGTTACTTGGCCAGAAGGCAACCCACCCCCCTCTCTCTCCAAGGAACTCTTAACTTAAAGGAAGACTAACATATAGGTTAATACAATAACTTAACACAACGTTTTTACCTGGCTGTGGCCGACCTTGACCTCCCCCTTTAAAGAATCACTTAACATATAGGTTAGTATACTAACCTAACCTAGTAGAATGAGCTACCTGACCGTACCCTCCCTTAAAGAAAGACAAACTTGAAGGAAGACTAACATGTAGGTTAGCATACTATCCTAACCTAACCTAGTACAAAGTTTTACCTGGCCGGGAGGGCGACTCCTCTTAAAGGAAGACTTAAAATATGTACTATGGGTTTGCTAGGATGTTTCTTGCTGTAGTGACTACAGGAGTTTAATCTTATATATTCCCAAAGTAGAGATTAATCTCTGATGTTCCCAAAGTGGATAGATTTAGGAGATGCCCTTGACCATGCTAACCTTTTGCTAATCTGTGAAGCCAGGTCAATCAGCAACACACCCAGAAAGATTGGCAAAATGACCTTTGGAAAGCATGGACTCTCACTTAGGTGGGGTAAAACAGCATTGTTTATTGTCATTTTCTTTGTATTTGGTTTGTTTTATGGAAATCCAAAAAACTTTTTGATCCATATGCATTATTTATTTACGGTGAAGATACATACGAAATATAAAACTTGAACTGATTGAACCAGTCACAAATTTCAACATAACTTTTCACCATATTTTATGAATAAAAAAATTAACAAAATGACTTGTATTACACGTTGAGGAAAAGTATTTCCCATTGAAATCGGAATAGCAGCGGCCAAACTCATTTATAATACGTATATACATTTGAAACATAAGCCATTAAAAATTACAGGTACAATTTTCTGTCACAAATGCAAACACTGCTGATCCAAATAAAGCTGTTTTTGAATGCCAAGCCCAGAAAACTACAAGTCAAATTAAAATGTTTTGGAATTATCTGAAATTACTATAGGTGTAATTATCAGTTATGTATTCAACAAAACTGTACTTGAATATATCCCGCAGGATATTTTAAAGATAAAACATTAGCAATGTTGGTAATACTGATATGACTTTCTTGACATAATTCCAGTACATCAGTTTTCACTTAGGAAAGGTAATAAGGTAAATGAAAGTTAAGGTCAACAAACAAGCTTCTTATGATAAAATACTCACAAATAAGTGATTTGGAGCTGTCAGAAGGACTGGCAAATGTAGCTTCATGTAATCCGTCTCCATAAATCTAACCTTGGGTATGTTCATGATCATCTACTTATCTAATGTCTTATCGCTTGGCGATAGACTTTTGTGTTCTCCTTACGACTGTCATTCGTAAGTATTTTTTGGTTCCTCTCATCTCCCTTGGATATCTTAGTAGAGAGGTTCTTTCTTGACTAGAGGAGATGATTCAAACAGGCAAGTTGACAAGATAACAACTTTATTCTGTAACTCCATACTAGGAGATGCAGCTCGGTCGGACGACCGATATGTTTGATCGTTGGCGCGGAACTGCCATTCTAAAGCATCACGTCGATAGCGGAACATTAGCTATCTAAGCAATTCATATAAAAACACATACGTAGTCCGCCGGCTCGGAAGTTACAAGTTTCCGGCGTAGGTTAACAGGTCAACCGCTTCCCATGGAAGTTGTTGTGCAAAGTTATCATAACATAAAAATGTTGACAAAGCTTAGAGCTAGATCAGGCTACTGCAGACAGTGCATAGCGTAATCTAGGTCTGCTTTGGTCACGTAGAACCCTCCTAATGCCATGACCCCAGGTCATTGGTTTATATTTACAGATCTTGTAAATTATATATATATATGTAATTATTACATTAGGCTCGGTCTGCTACCTATTCAAGCCTTGAATAACAAAAAAAATTACTTTAAACATTGTTCATAGGAGCGTGCTCGTAACATACGTCTAGGTATAACATAATAAGTGATTAAATGCATAAAAAGGTTCTGTGACATACCCTTGTTGACATATTCATAAACAAAGATAAATGCATGGAAAATATAGATCCATGTTTGGTAATACTAATGATTATGTACCCAAAAATAATAAAAAGGTAAAAATCAAAACATGTATACATGATTAATATGATAACAGGTAACCTGATTAAGAATAATGGTTACTAAATAATGATTATAGCATGATCATGGATAATTGTTAAAGAGTACTTGACCCTCTTTGTAATAGATAAATATAATTGTATAATAGTATAACAATGTAATTCTGCAGAAATTCAATATATAGGGCTGATATTTTATTAGGTGCCCGAAAAATACCTTTAGGAATATAACAATGTATAATATTGGGCTATAATGCTTTATTAGGCGCCCTGGAGATACTTTAACTGTTCAAATGCAAAGGCGTGAGTCATTCTTGTCCTACATTTTTGCCAGCATACGGACCGCTTTTCACACACAACACAATTCCAGACAATTCCCTAGGCACGAACTGAAGTGGCCAGGTTCAGGCGGCCCTAAACGCAAACGACTTGAGTTTAACGGGTACGTCATCTAGACGGGCCAGTACGTTCCCTTGGAGATCCTTCTATTTACGCCTTAGCCTACGCCAAGCAAAGATGTTGACGGCGATAACCAATATGGCCGTCACGCTGAACACGGCTAGCAGAATGTAGTAGCGAAGATTTTCTCCACCTGCATAAGTCGATGACGCGTGGGTCATCTCAGCCAGTTGCGTCAAACGATGAGCTACTCGCGCGTTGTATGGGAGAGGTAGTGATGGGATGATTGTGGTAGCCCACGTGTAGTTCGCGAAATACGCCTTCTCACGTATTATCGTGTTGACCCCTCTGACGGTATAGGTTGTAGATGTCCCCGTACAACCATCGGCTGCTACGAAAGATAGGGGCATGGGCGGATGGATGTGTCCGGACACACGACGTCGAATCCGGCCTTATCATAACGGATCCAAGAACCATTATTCATCCTGTAATTGAATTTATTACCGTAAAAGGGATAAAGATTTCCCCAGACAACCTTCGCTTGTATGAGAGAGAGAGCCGTTTAGCACTATGTCTAACTCACATGAATCCGTTGATATAGGATAGAATTCAAAAGAGTCAGCTGTACAAATTTTATTATTCATGGCTTCTGAACAGTGAGTGAGTTTATCTAAGTCTTTAATGACTGTAAAGATTTCTTATCAGAAGAAATCAGGTACAGCCCCGTTAAATTGGGGGGGGGGGAGGATATTACTTGGATTTGAGTTATTCGTCATGAAAGTAGGAAACGGTGCTATTTTGTATGATTGCCAAGCATCGGAAGAATCAAAAGGAATTGTGATCATAGATAATTTAATTCATTATTCCCAATGCCTGAGAGCCTTATTCCGGACTTTTCTATAGGGAAATTTGAAAAGAGTAAATGATGAGTCCTTAAATCCATTATATTACGTGGACTACCAGAATCAAAGAACAAAGTGAATGACTTATGGTCCAAATTTACTGCATGTAAGGTTGGTCGCAACTCGTTTTGACTAATAATTGCATGAATTTGTTGCAAATCTACGGGAACCTGCACAGATTTTTTTGATTCGGCCGTGTGTTTCATAGGAAAATCAATTGTCTCACAATGATCTGATAAATGATTAAACTGATTATTTGATACAAAAGATGTTGATATTGATGACCCAACATCGCCCTCTCCCCCCTTGGAGTGAACTACGTGGTATTTGTTTTGTTTATCCCACCGCTGCCACCACATCTAATGTCTTATCGCTTGGCGATAGACTTTTGTGTTCATAATTCTATAATTTTCAACGCTGACTGATATTAGGCTATAATAGAATTCTACTTTATGGGCATCTAATAAAGGAATATAACCTAGCTTCTCCCGTCCGTTTCTAAAGTTAACGTCAGATCGTTTAATAGCATGAGGTGAGGAGATAAAAACACCCACCCTTTTTGTGCTAACGTATTGCTTCTACGTAATCTTTTGACTTTTCAATAAAATGTGATATTTTCACACGGATATGATCTATTTTCGAACTATAGTAAGCTAAAGTAGCCAGCAAATGTTGAACTTCCATGACCTGATCGATATTATTTGAATGTTCATTAACGATATTCATTATTTGATTGATCGAAGACTAACTGGCTGCGAAGTTCAGATAAGGCCAGTTCGGATTTTGGTTTTGTGTGGCAAAACTCAATGTTCTTTTATTTTTGATTATTTATCTTGAGGCGATTTGAGATTCCTAAGCCTAGATTCGCAACTGATCCTAAGATGTTTAGTCCAGCTAGAATAAGCGGGTTGCGGCGTTCAAGAGTATTGTGCCGCACAGACCACATCAGCAGGTCAACCGAGCGAGTTCTTCTGCCTCGGCGGTTTTATTTTGTATGTCATAAGACAACATTTCCGCGACGCTTAGTGTTTGAGCTAGTGAAATCTCTGAGTTAGCATGAAAATTACGTTCATGCATTTCCTTAAGGGAAATACCAAACCTCATCAGGTCATTCTTTAAGTTAAGGACGTCATCTTCAGGTAAGAAAATAGCATGCATATCTACTTCGATAACAATATTACTTGACACGATGAATACATCATCGATTCTCTCGATAATCGAGCCATGATTAAATTCGATTTCTTCCGTCCTAGCGCTCTTTCCATACAACAAAGATGTCTGAATACACAATATCACTCCTAACAATAACAGATTCATTTTTGAAACCTGCAATAAGTAAAACATATGTAATAATTCGCGTAAAAGAATAGGTTTACATACAATATGATTAATAGATATATATATATAAATTATTATACAAGTTTCATAAATACAACCATTTTTTCCCTCACTCCATCTACCCTTCTTTAGATTCTGATATGTGCCAATGGGACTATTCTCACATCAGTGGGTTTGGATACATTTTGAACCCTAACTCTATTGGCCGTTAAATTTTCTAAAATGTTAAACGGGCCTTCAAACTTAGGTGTCAGTTTATAATTTAAACCTTTGCGTACGTATACTTGTATGTATACCTGATCGCCCACGGCATATGTTCTAGTTGGCTTAGCTATTTTATCATGATTTTTTTTCATTATGATCTGTGCTTCTTCTAAATTCTTACGAATTATATTATATCGACTTATGCTTGCATCCATAAACACCTTTAGAGGATTTGATAAAATTAGTTGTAGGCTTTAAGATGTGGAAAGGCGTTCGTGGGCCGGGATACCGTACAGTGCCTCGTGCGGTGTCATTTTAATAGACACATGATACGAGTGATTAAGTGTGCTTAGTACCGCAGGTATGGCAATGTCCCAGTTGGGGTCTGCCCCCCCTAAGGTGACCCTTAAAATGTTTAAAACCTACGATTTGCCCTTCCACTAGCCCATTAGACTCTGGGTGATAGATCATGGTATGATTTTCTTTAATACAAAGGAATTCGAACAAGGAGTTTAAGGAAATGATTATTGAACTCCCCGCCGAGTCTGAGATAATGATGTGTGGAATTCCATGTTTACAAATGTAGCACTCGTAAAACTTCCTAGCGCACTCGACCGCGGTTTTTGTTTTAAGCGCTATAAGTTCTGTATATCGAGTCAAAGCGTCTATAATTACTAGGAGGTGCTTATTTCCTCTGTCTGACTCGTAAAATCCTGTTAATAAATCTAAATGTACTCTTTCAAAGGGTTGATTTGGCACGGGGTAAGCCCCTAGGCTGACAGGTGTCTTCGTGTGCCCTTTGTATTCTTGACAAGTGCGACAATTTGCTTTTTTATATCTGTAAGCATCGTATGCCAATAAAATAAGGATTTGGCTTTCTGTGACATCAAGGTATAACCCGGGTGTCCGTGCAGTGGATTTTCATGCAACCACTTTAAGACAGTGG
The DNA here is from genome assembly GCF_015104395.2 of Macrobrachium nipponense. Classification (NCBI taxonomy): domain Eukaryota; kingdom Metazoa; phylum Arthropoda; class Malacostraca; order Decapoda; family Palaemonidae; genus Macrobrachium; species Macrobrachium nipponense. The sequence continues at coordinate 42,312,384 of NC_087218.1, forward strand.
GTATGAGTGAGATAGGCACCACCACCTGGTTGTTATTCAACTGCGGTGTGTTGCGGGTTTTCCTCGTCACGGATCTACACAGGATATTGTCCTGTAGGATATAATTCTGCTGCTTATACTTTAGGTATTCTTTTTCCTTCAGGATTTCGTTTAACGCAATGATGATTTTTTCTATTTGCGGATCTTTTCTTTGTTCCGTCTGTAATAGTTCAGCACTCCAGCCCAGATCTTCCTGTTCAGATATAGTTTTAACAACGGGCGTGGAGGTTGAGATATCTATTAATTCAGCTAATGGCTCGGTACAAGATGAAGAGGGGTTGCGTGATAATGCGTCAGCAATGATATTTGCTTTCCCAGGTAAATACCCGATCCTCGCGCCAAAGTCCTGAATGATCATGTGCCACCGATGTGAGCTTGGGGGCTTGTGAACTAAAAGCCTTTAAAGAAGTCTGTTAGGGGCTTATGATCAGTGAGAACCTTGACGGGATAACCGTATATTATGAATTTAAAGTGCACGAAGTGAATTAAACAATAGCGAGCCCTTCCTTGTCTATTACTGCATATTTACTTTCGGAAGGTCTCAGTTTACGTGAATAAAAAGCTATAGGGAAAAACTGTTTATCATATTGTTGAAGCAATACCCCCACCTACTCCTAGGTCTGAGGCGTCTGTTGCTATGAAAAATTCCTTACCGAAGTCAGGAAATTCAAGATAGGAGAACTACACAGTTCATCTTTCAATTTATCGAACGCCTGTTGATGAATTTCAGACCATACGAAATCTAGCCCGCTTTTTTATAAGATCGGTTAGGGGAGCGGCTATGATTGAGTAGTTGCGGATGAAGCGGCGATAGTAACCGCTGCATCCTAAAAATTGCTGTATTCCCTTGACGTTAGTAGGTATCGGAAAGGTTACGGATAGCCGACACCTTATCGTGGACGACTTTAAGACCTTCACTAGAAACCGTGAAACCTAGATAGACTAGTTCTGTTTTAAAAATTCACACTTACTTATCTTTACCCTTAAATTATGCTGCCTTAACCTTTGTAACACTAACTCCAATTTTACGTAAATGTTCTTCTAATGTGTTGGAAAAGATTACTAAGTCATCCATGTAGGCATGTAGGATATCTCCCAACAAGTCTCCAAACACGACGTTTATCATACGAGTAAAAGTTATAGGAGCACAACGTAAACCAAAAGGCATACGCAAAAATTCATAATGTCCCCTGGCTGTGCTGAAGGCAGTGTATGGGATCTCTCTTGTTCCATCGGAATCTGATGAAATCCTTTTAGTAAGTCTAGGCTTGTGAAATATTTATTCTGGCCTAGTAAAGATAGGATATCATCGGTACATGGTACTGGGAATCTTGTCAGGGATTGTTTCTTCATTTAAACGACGAAAATCTACGCATATCCGCCAAGTTCGATCTTTTTCGGTACTACTATTAATGGAAAATTATAAGGGCTGTTTGATTTCCTAATGACTCCTTCTTTTAACATTTTACCTACTTCCTCTGTTATCTCATTCTGAAATTTCATAGGAAGTCGGTACGAAGGTACATAGATTACTTTCTGTTTGTCCTTGAGCCTGATTTGATGCTCGATGACATCCGTTTTTCCTAAGGTTCCATCCGTAGTGGAAAAAACATCATGATATTTAGTTAACAGATTCAAAAATTTCTGCTGAATTTCTTCTTCTTGAATGTCCTGATTGATTTTGTTCTTTATAGATTGCAAAAGGGTTTCACCGCGACTGATTGAGCGTGATTTATCTCAGCTACGGTAAGAATGCGATGTTTATAAACTTCGGCATCCAAGATATGTTGATTTTTGTGGATTACTAAAGTGGTATTCAAATGATTACAGACTTCGATGTTACATTGTTGTTGTGAGCCGACTGTAAAACGGCTTGTGTGACGGATAATCGTGTTTTCAGAGTTTCGGAAAGGATTAATGTTTCAGATCCTGGCAAGGTTCTCTTTACACGCACTAATATATTTGAAGTTACGTTAGGCTCGAGAGTTTGCGTGCAAGCTGATATTACGGGTGAGCGAGAGTTCTGTTGGGTTGCGCTGTATTATTTCTTGGTTCATGAGACAGGTGATTGGTTCCGTAATGTAAGTGACAACTCTGTCTGTCTCTTTATTATCTAAAACAGATTTTAGGGTATTAGAAGACCATATAGAATTTCCCTTTGATATACACGCCGTGTTTTGCAGGTGCTAAGATAATATTTTGAGTGCCCATAGACGGGTATCCGATAATTACTGCGGGATACATATTAATGTTTTGTACAACGACAAAGGTATCAGCAAACGTGCGCTTACCGACCTTGTACTGTATATGAGTTACGCCCACAACATTTAATTCATTATTCCCAATGCCTGAGAGCCTTATTCCGGACTTTTCTATAGGGAAATTTGAAAAGAGTAATGATGAGTCCTTAAATCATTATATTACGTGGACTACCAGAATCAAAGAACAAAGTGAATGACTTAGACTTATGGTCCAAATTTACTGCATGTAAGGCTGGTCGCAACTCGTTTTGACTAATAATTGCATGAATTTGTTGCAAATCTACGGGAACCTGCACAGATTTTTTTGATTCGGCCGTGTGTTTCATAGGAAATCAATTGTCTCACAATGATCTGATAAATGATTAAACTGATTATTTGATACAAAAGATGTTGATATTGATGACCCCACATCGCCCTCTCCCCCCTTGGAGTGAACTACGTGGTATTTGTTTTGTTTATCACACCCTGAAAATTCGCTTGCCCTTGCGAGTTCTGGCTAGACGGCCCAGAAACAGAGGTACCTGAAGCACGATTTGGTTTGTTTCTGCTGTTGTGCAGAATTTCCGTTTGGTTGTTTCTTCTTATGTACTGAGGACCCGGGCCCTTCTTTTTATTTGCACTGGCAACTGGTTGCGTGTTCGTAGCATTCTGCTGTTGATTCCTCGAGTAGCAACGGTTATATGAATGGAGTTGAACTATTGTGTATTGAACAAAAAAACGCGGGTCCGACAGTCTGAAATCATTGTGACCTGGTCGTTTACAGTTATAACAAACCATCCCTGCAACTTGATTATTATTTAGTACCACATTTACTGGTTTTGTGGCTTGTTCTCATTTTTTTGCAAAAACTTGAATGAGCGAAGGATCTAGGCCGGTACATTTAGACATGTGTTTTTGTGATTTGTTTATACACATCTAATTCCGTACTGTCGGGCTGCAATTTTTTATCAAAACACCGTACTAACGCTTCAGGCAACATTGCAGTGATAGACGTAAGGTAGATCAAAACGGATAAAATCTTTCACTTTGATTTTAGCACCCGCAACCCACCCGGAGTTACTTAAACTATCCTGATATTTCATTTAGCCGGTCGGCAATTAGCGCCGCCCGCTTCGACAACATTGAGCTGAGTCATGGAGGCTTGGTTAAGGATATTTCTCAATGCCAATACTACATCTAAAGCCTCTTCACCCCCATACACGGCACGTAATCTAATTTTGAACTCGTCCCATGTAAGCGCCTCTTGGAAAGAAACCCCCCTTAGATACGCACTTGCGTCTCCTTTAGCAAAGTCAATGAAGCTCTTGGCCTCCTGTAATTGTACTGCTGGGTCTGTGATGCTTTTTGCATTTAAATGAGCGTATTACAGATGAGAGCCATGCCTCAACATTTTGAGGCAGGAAACCCATTGACCCGACCTTGAAAAGGGACAATCGCTGAACCTCACGCGCTAACGAGAGTCACCACGTTGGGGTTGCCAGCCGGAGGTGGTTGCCTTTCGGCTTTCACTTTTTTCTTATCACTTCTATTCCTTGCAATCCTATCAAAATATCTATAAGAGTACACTCGACCACTACGTAAACGCATAAGCAATGTACTGTATAAGTGTGTTATAAATATAGTGGAAATCCCCCAAAAGATACAAAAATACAGATAATATGATAAAATATTATACGGAGAATTCCTGCAAGAAACGGTTAATGACAACGAGAAAAGAAAAAAAAAATTAATCTGCGGGCGAGAACCTCGTAGTTGAAGATTGGTTCTGTAATTGAAGGAAAGTTAATATGGCGAACAACTCACCCCCAGAATACTGGACGATCGACTCTTGATGAACAACACTTCAATGAGGAAAAAAGACCTGAATAGATAAAAATGGTACTTAGCTCCCAGATTATATTGCGAAGGATTGTTGACATGGGATGAGTCTCAGTTCCTGTCTACGTCTCGCGTCGGAAGTCGTGATGACGTCACGGTCCTTCTCTCGTGCACGATGCGGGGAAGTCCAAGATTGATGACGTCACAGCCTCCGTCCTTGCTAGATCGGGTGATGTTCCCTGTGTTTTTTTTTCGTTCTTTCCGTTGATGTTCGATGCTGCCCTCGTCCGGTGTAGATTCTCGAAGATAAGTGACAACAGTTGCTCAAACGTCAGTGTTAAATGCTTGTATTCCTCTCGATGAAGGACATAGTTGCGTCTTCATAAACTGTTGCGTTGATTGAAGATCCCGTTTCCTCTGTTTAGTTTGATGTTGAAGGTGGAAGTTAGTTCTTGTAGACCTTCGGTCGGCTGATATGGGTCTTGTTAATTATATTTTCCGTTATACGCTGCCACCACATCTTATGTCTTATCGCTTGGCGATAGACTTTTGTGTTCTCCTTACGACTGTCATTCGTAAGTATTTTTTGGTTCCTCTCATCTCCCTTGGATATCTTAGTAGAGAGGTTCTTTCTTGACTAGAGGAGATGATTCAAACAGGCAAGTTGACAAGATAACAACTTTATTCTGTAACTCCATACTAGGAGATGCAGCTCGGTCGGACGACTGATATGTTTGATCGTTGGCGCGGAACTGCCATTCTAAAGCATCACGTCGATAGCGGAACATTAGCTATCTAAGCAATTCATATAAAAACACATACGTAGTCCGCCGGCTCGGAAGTTACAAGTTTCCGGCGTAGGTTAACAGGTCAACCGCTTCCCATGGAAGTTGTTGTGCAAGTTAACATAACATAAAAAATGTTGACAAAGCTTAGAGCTAGATCAGGCTACTGCAGACAGTGCATAGCGTAATCTAGGTCTGCTTTGGTCACGTAGAACCCTCCTAATGCCATGACCCCAGGTCATTGGTTTATATTTACAGATCTTGTAAATTATATATATATATGTAATTATTACACTTATATTACTGTATATGCATAGTATGCTGTTTTCCATGTCAGGAGGAGCCCTAATTCTTGATCCAGTGACAGTTATGACCATGAATAGTCATATAATGATATTTGCAACCCTTGAAGAATAGTAGCCTTCAACAAGCTGGTCTTAAATACAGAATCCAGTTGTTTTCTGTTGATCTTTCTTGTCTTCGTAGGTTTCTCCCTATATAAGTAGATATGACTTGGCCCATCCTCCTAAAGGACTACTGTTTAGTGCCTAGCTAGAACCAAAGACAGCGAGGTGGTAATGAAAAATGAATACACTTCTCATCCTATCAGTAAATTGTAACATGGTGTATTGCTTCCTATAAAAATCTACTAAATAGTTGTATGACTGGGTAAATTATACTGAATGATTGTGTAAATTTTTTTATTTTATTACATGAATGTAATGATAGCTAGGAGAATGTCAGTTAGGAATAGCGTAAATATAAATGAGAAAAAAAAGAAATGAGAACGAACCATTAACCTCTTCATTACCGAAAGTTTGTTTGGAGGTAGGTGGGTACCACCATTCAAGTCTACTACACCGCACCGGGTGCATAAAGGTGGTACGCATAGTACCACCAAAACTCCTCTTTTCAGATAGGGACTTCCAATCATTCTGTAATTTCGGTTTGAAGAGTTTGGAGCAAAATAAACAGTATGACACGATGCCAGACGTATGATGAACCCAAAAAAATATTATTACTGCTTATAGTAGTGTGTAGGTGACAGATGAACTGCGTCTCAACAAAAAATCACAAAACCAGACAAGCGTAAACATGTAATAACTTCTACCCAAGTATAAAACCAGTTGTATCATCATTTACTGTATTTATTTATTTATTTATTCACTTATTACATTTTACAAATAAAAGATATGAACACCAGATAAATGAAGGTAAAAATAAAGCCTTACAGTAACTTTATATATAAAAAACCAAACCAGAGAAAAAGCGAAAAAGCGATTTTTTCTGAGGATAAGAAACTTGAAAAATTAGTTTAGATACCCCTGATACCCCTAAAGTTGTTTTCTGTGATGAAACTAATCTTAGAAAACGTAGAAAATGACATCGACCAATTTTTGAAAGATATACTATAAAATTTGCGATTTCCATATTTATTGGCGGGGCTTTCGCTTAAGTTTTTGCTGTTTTTTTTTTGTTATTACGTGCTTATTTACTGTTCTATTTTGATAATACTTTATGTGCATGTTCCAGGTGCGATATACCAACATTCTGTGAGACCAAATTTCTATTCAAGACTGTAGTTTTCTCACCGACCACCAGTGTCCCTTGTACAAGGGACACTGAGTTTCACATTTTTTTTCATAAAATCATTTATTTTCCCTGTAGGATGATAAAACTAACAGAGAATACGAGTTATTATAGTGCTAATAATACCTGATAATTTCATTAGCCTGTCTTGATTAGTGTATTTTTGGCAAATACTTTTACGATCGGCACCCCTCCAAACTGGAGTCACTACTGAGAGATTCAGTTCGGCAGCAAACACAATGTTTACATTCTGCTCACCCACCCGGTAAAGAAGGGGTTAATAGACAAATGCTAGAGAAAGAGAGAGAGAATGAATAATAGAGAAACAAGACAGAGAAAGAATTAGTCACAGGAAGAGTCTTTAACAATAGCCATAACATGCGCTTAGTTCTAATCTAAGAGCGCCCATTAAAATTCTCACCTGTGACCTGGCTTTTGATCTTTTGCCGGAAACTCAAACAGTTCTGTGGACATCATTAGTTCCACCCACAAGGGGAGGAATTAAGCTAATCACACTCAAGGGACGTCTTAGATAATCTTCAACCAATAAGGACCACTACCAGGCGGGACAGTAGCAAATCCTCTGCCTATGGTAGGTGGGACAATTTCCTTTGAAGAACCCTCCAGAAGGCAAGAAGAGGAGCAGATAGAAAATAGCTGGGAGCTGAAGCGGTGTGGGATCCAGAACCTCACAGTTGTGTGTTAGAAGATTCAAGAAAGGCTCACACTTCAATTTTGTACATGAACTTTCCTGTCAGACATATACTTAGTTTACGTCTCTGACGTCACGACAGAATTCAAAACTTGCGGCAAACGCGACAGGTAGGTCAGGTGATCTATCTTACCCGCCGCTGGGTGGCGGGTGTAAGAACCAAAGTACCTTTCTTGCCAGATTTTTTCTGTCGTCGGTGTCGACCACACCTGTTGTCGGTACCTCTTGACAGTTGGATTCTTTTCTCGTTTTTGCCCTGGATTGTTTCTACGGACTTTTGGTGAAGTACCTGCTCTTTTGGCCTGGCATTCGCGATTTGTGGACCGTTATTTGACTTTTTTTTGGATTTTTCTTTGGATACATGATGTCTGATGTTGATACTAAGAAAACTGCTATGTTCAGAGTTTGTTGTATGACTGAGTGTAAGGTGAGGCTACCGAAAACTGCGGTAGACCCTCACACAGTATGTTTGAAGTGTAGAGGGAATGAATGCACCTTTAATAATCCTTGTAATGAATGTGAAAAGCTGAATGAGGATGAATGGAAGTCTTTGTCTTCCTACTTGAGGAAGCTTGAAAAGGATAAAGTCAGGAAAGCTTCTTCTAGGAGCAGTAGTAGATCTCGTATTAGCGAGTTGGATATAGATAATCCCATTGTAGACGTAGCTCCTTTGTCAGTTTCAGCTTCTGCTCCCTGCATCGAAGCCGAAGATGCGCCTTCGGAAGTGGCCTCCATGAAAGCCACCATTCGCAGCATGGAGATGAAAATCAAGCATTTAGAAGGTAAGAGTGATTCCAATAGTGATTTGTGCAGTGATCCCAGTGCAGTGGAGGGTGCTTCTGATCGGCTCCCTAATGCTTCCAGGCCTAGACCTCTTCCAGACTCCCAGTCCCAGTGGAGGAGGAAAGTCGAAAGCCGCAGGAAGGTTAGGGAGCATCCCCACCGGTCAGGCGTCCCCTCGGTAGCTCCTGTTGCTCGTTCCCAGGCTACCTTGGATCGCGCCAAGAGAGAAGTCTTGCGCCAATGCTTCTCGTCTTCGCCTTCGCCTTCTCCTAAACGAGGATGGAGCTCTTCGGAAGCCTCGCGCCCTTCGAAGAGAGCCTGGAACGCTCCCTGCGCCCTTCCCTCCAGCCCTGAAGTTTTTTCGGAAGAGCCTGAGGTGGAAGCAAAGAAACGGAAGAGATCTCTGGAGTATCGTTCCCGAGCAGAGATCGAGCCTCGTCACCTGTTCAAGATTTTGTGAAATCTCCTGCAAGGGTGTTGGCTAGCCTTCAGGCGCAGATTTCGGCTCTGGCTGGCTCTCTTTGCGTGTCTTCTCGTCGTAGGAAGGACGTCTCGCTTCCTGTAAAGAAGTCCAGGCTCCCCTCTCTTGACTCTCGCTATTCGACGGAAGCGGTCCGCTCGCCTGTGCGTTCGGAGTCTCGCAGGAGACTTTCTGCTTCGGACAAGATCCCATCTTCGTCCAAGCGCCAGTCGCCTGACAGACAGGATGTCTTTGTTTCTCCTTCGGACAAGGAGCAAGCTTCTCGTAGGAGATCTTCGCCCTACAGATGCTCTTCTCGAGACAGGATCACTCCCCTTGATAGGCACCAAGAGCCTAGTAGGCGCTACTCGCCTCGTAGCCGCTCCTCGTCTCGCCTCCACTCTCCTGTTGACAAGCGCCCTAAATCGGACAGGCGCTCTTCGCTTGACAGGCGTCAAGAGCCTGTTAGGCGCGTTTCTCCTGGCAGGCGCTCTCCACCTGACTTTCACTCTCCTCGAGTCAGGCGCCGAGATCATGGCAGACACTTCTCCCCTTGTAGGTGCTCTCCCAGTAGGCGCTCGTCGCCAGAGAGCCTCTCTCCTTGGTTCAGGCGCCAAGAGCCTGGTAGCCGCTTCTCTCATGGCAGGCGCTGTTCGCCTGGTAGCCGCTCTCCTTTGGATAGGCGCCAAGAGCCTGATAGAAGTTTTTCTTCAAACAGGCGCTCTGCTCCTGACAGCCGCCTTACTCCTGTTAGGCTCCAAGAATCTGGAAAACGCCCTCATCAAGACAAGAAGGATTTTGCGAGTAGGCAAGTTCCAGAAGTTTTGTCTCCAAGAGTCAAACCTCACACTTCAAGAGACTTTTCTAAGGGTAGCCGCACCTCTTAAGGATCATGAGGGTTCTTCTGATGAGGAAGAACAGGATCCCTCGGAAGAAGATGGACCAAAAGACTCCTCTGTTTCCTTCAAGAGTTTGGAGATATCCTTTCTCCTGTGGCTGCTCCTCCTCCTCTTTCTTTATTCTCCACTTCGAAGACTTTGAAGTTTTCATCTTGTGTAAGGATGAAACCGACTATTTCAATGATGAAGGCACTTAGAGGTTTTGGGGAATGGCTCCTTGCTAAGGAAGAGAAAGGGAAGACTGTTTTCTCTTTCCCTCCTTCTAAACTGACTGGCAGATTAGGATTCTGGTACGAATCAGGGGAACCATTAGGCCTCGCTCTCCCTTCGTCTGCTGACTCGGACTTCTCTTCACTGGTGGATTCCGCTCGTCGATCTGCCCTCCTGTCTGCCAAGACTACGTGGGGGATGAACGAACTTGACCACCTACTGAAGGGAATGTTCCGAGTCCTGGAAGTTTTCAACTTCCTTGACTGGTCTTTAGGAGTTCTGGCTAAGAAGACCCAGACCCCGGATTCCCTGTCTCCTGAAGATCTTAATTGCATCCTCACTTGCATGGATAAAGCAGTGAGAGACGGCTCGAGTGAAGTCTCTTCACTGTTTGGAGCCGGAGTGATCAAGAAGCGGTCAGTTTACTGTTCGTTTCTCACTAAGGCAGTTTCACATGCACAAAGGGCCTCACTTCTTTATGCTCAGCTCTCTCCTCTTCTTTTCCCCAAGAAAATCATTCAGGATGTCTCGAGTGCCCTTTCAGCCAAGGCTACAAAGGACATGTTAGCCCAGTCAGCCAGGAAACCTCGCTCTGTCTTCCAACCCAAGACCAAGAAAGAGACTCCTCTGAGGCAGGAGCCCTTTCGAGGAGGACCCACTGCCAGAGTTTCTTCAACCAGAGGATCTAGACCTTTTAAGAGAGGTAAAACCTTCTCTAGGTCAGTCAGAGGCAAGAAATAGCGATCAAGGACTCCAGACATCAGTGGGTGCCAGACTACTGAAATTTGCCGACGTCTGGGCCCACAAAGGGGCAGACAATTGGTCCCTATCGATTGTCAGCAAAGGATACCTCATTCCCTTCTCGTCAAGGCCACCATTGACGACGACTCCGAGGGAGTTGGTGGCCAGGTACAAGGACCCCATCATAAATCAAGCCCTTTCTCTAGCAGTAGATCTGATGCTAGAGAAGGTTTTTACAACTGGCTATTCCTAGTTCCGAAGAACTCAGGAGGATGGAGACCGGTTTTGGATGTAAGCGCCCTGAACGTGTCTGTGGAAAAGAGGAAGTTCGCCATGGAGACGACTTCCTCAGTGTTAGCGGCTCTTCGTCCAGGGGACTGGATGGTGTCACTAGACCTTCAGGACGCTTACTTTCATGTGCCGATCCATCCTTCTTCACGGAAGTATCTTGAGATTCATGATGGGAGGAAACATCTTCCAATTCAAGGCCTTGTGCTTCGGCCTGTCGACTGCACCCCAAGTGTTCACGGGGTTAATGAAAAACGTGGCGCATTGGCTACATTTGGAGGGACGACTGGCTAATCAGAGCAGAGTCACAAGAAAGATGTCTGGAGGACCTTCAAAAGACCCTTACATTGGCAAGTTCTCTGGGACTTCTGGTGAACTTCCAGAAGTCTCAATTAATCCCCAGTCAAGAGCGGATCTATCTGGCTTTTCGGGCTTTTCCGTCGCCAGAGAGGATAACTCGTTGCTACGAGAAACTAACGACCTTCCTAGAGAAAGATGCATGCACAGCGAGGGAGTGGATGAGCCTGCTGGGGATCACTCCCTCGTTGAGCAATTCCGTTCTCTAGGAAGGTTGCATCTCAGGCCTCTACAGTTCTTCCTATACCAGAACTGGAGGCGTCTCTCCCTAGATCTGGAGTTCTCCTTCAAGATCTCAAGGGGAATCAAGAGGGACCTTCGGTGGTGGAACAACCCACTCCGTTTTGTGGAAGGAATGTCTCTTTACATGCCGAACCCCAACCATGTGTTGTTTTCCGATGCGTCGGAAGCAGGTTGGGGAGCGACGCTCGGGACAAGAGAAGTGTCAGGCACCTGGAAGGGGGATCAGGTTTGGATGGCATTAAAAGCCTTCGAGCCCCACGTCCGAAATGCAATAGTTCAGGTCAATTCGGACAACACCACAGCCTTGGCGTACATCAAAAAAACAGGGGGGGGGGGACGCATCTTCCTCCCTGTACGAAAAGCAAGGGATCTTCTGCTGTGGTCTCAAGCAAGGAAGATCAGTCTTCTCACCAGATTCGTACAGGAGAAAGGAACGTCAGGGCCGATCTCCTGAGCAGGAAGAATCAACTCCTGCCTTCCGAGTGGACCCTCCACTCAGAAGTATGCCAAAACCTGTGGAGAAGATGGGGCAGGCATCACATCGACCTCTTTGCAACAGCAAGGAATGCAAGGATAGAACTTTACTGCTCCCCGATCTCTAGACCCAGGGGCAGTATCAGTGGATGCGTTTCTCCTAGATTGGACAGGTCTAGATGTCTACGCCTTTCCCCCCTTCAAAGTACTGGGACAAACCCTCAAGAAATTTGCTATCTCGGAGATGATAAGAATGATGCTAGTAGCTCCGTTCTGGCCCGCCCAAGATTGGTTCACAGAGGTACTGGAATGGTTGGTGGACTTTCCAAGAGCACTTCCACAAAGACAAGATTTGCTCAGACAACCCCACTTCGACAGGTATCACAGAAACCTCCCCGCTCTCAATCTGACAGGCTTTCGACTGTCAAAAGTCTTGTCAGAGCGAAGGGGTTTTCGACAAAAGCTGCTAAGGCTATCGCCTCAGCTAGAAGACCTTCGACCCTTAAAATCTACCAGTTGAAGTGGGATGTCTTTCGCCGGTGGCAGGAACCAGAAGTTTTCCTCTTCCAGTACCTCTGTGACTCAAATCGCAGATTTCCTAGTTTTCCTCAGAGAAAAATGCGGTTTGGCAGTATCTACCATCAAGGGCTACCGGAGCATGCTGGCTGCAGTGTTCAGACATAGGAACTTAGATCTTTCGAATAAACCATCTGCATAATCTATTAAGCACTTTTGAAACTGCCAAGAAACTTCGACTGAAGTTCCAAGTTGAATCTGGACGTGGTTCTTCGTTTTCTGAGGTCCTCTAGGTTTATGCCACCCCAGTTAGCCTCCTTCAAAGAACTTACGAGGAAAGCTCTGTTTCTCATGGCTCTGGCTTCTGCTAAAAGGGTTAGTGAGATTCATGCCCTAGAAGGAAGGGTAAGTTTCAAAGGAGATTCCGTGATTTGTTCCTTCCTTCCTTCGCTTTGAGGTTCGTGGATTATCTGCCCTAGTAGGAGAAGAACCCGAAAGAACTCTTTGCCCTGTTAGGAGTTTAAAACAAATACCTACCAAAACAAAAGAAGAAACCCTTAAGGGCATTGAGGACAGACTATGGTGCTCTGTAAAGGACCCCAGCAGACCATTGTCTAAAAATGCACTCCCTTTCTTCATTAGAAGTCTAGTGAAAGAAGCACATAGATCTTGTAATGAAGAACATTTCAAGCTCCTAAAAGTCAAGGCTCATGAAGTGAGAGCCATTGCCACTTCCTTGGCCTTTAATAAGAATATGTCTCTTCAGAATCTGATGAAAACTACATTCTTGAGATGTAATTCAGTATTCGCCAACCACTACCTTAAAGACGTCAGTATTATGTATGACGAGTGCTTCGCATTAGGCCCGTACGTATTGGCGGATTCGGTGTGCTGGGGCAGGGAGAGCTGGAACATATCCTTAGTAGTTTTTTCCCTTGTTTTTGGTATTGAGTTCATATGGTTGTATGAAAAATGATGCAGGTAGGCATCTTTTTTCTTTTCGTAGTACTAATAACTTTAGTTTGGTTAGGTGATCGGATTTGGTTTGAAGCTCCCTGCGTTGGTAGTGGACAGGTTCTGTCATAGAAGAGGGCGAACCCCCATTGACATGATCCGACTTGGATTCTACTAAGTAAGCGGATATCAAGTCCCGTTAGTAGACCCAAAGAGTCTTTTCAGCTGTAGGTCACGCCCTCGCTGTAGCTCTTATGGCTATGCAGACTAATAGACAGGTAAGAACCAAGGTTATTTTATCCTACAACAGGTGTTGGTTACCCTCCACCAAGGGTGTCAATCAGCAAAGTATATGTCTGACAGGAAAGTTCATGTACAAAAATGATTTTGTTATTTTACAATAAAGTTTTGTACATACTTACAAGTATGTACCTGGCAGACATATACGATTGATGGCCCTCCCAGCCTCCCCTCAGGAGACAGGTGTAAGAGAAAAAATCTGGCAAGAAAGGTACTTTGGTTTTTGCACCCGCCACCCAGCGGCGGGTAAGGTAGATCACCTGACCTACCTGTCGCGTTTTCCGCGAGTTTTGAATTCTGTCGTGACGTCAGAGACGTAAGCTAAGTATATTCTGCCAGGTAAGTATGTACAAAACTTTATTGTAAAATAACAATATCATTTTTATACATAATTTTATGTATATTTTTATTACTAGTTGTTAAATTTTATATATATTTTTATTACTAGTGTGTTAATGAAGTAAGAAACCTGCACTGTCTTCCTAAGCCTCCTGAGACTAACAAGTAACAATAAATAAAGCAAGAAACTATAAAGGATCTATAAACTAAAACAAATTAAAGAGAACAAATAAAGAAAAGAAAGGACATTGCATGAGGATAGTGAGAGACGGGAATATTGTGTGTGAAATTCTTAGGTACTGTTACTTTGAAAAGGTTACATTTTATGTTATCTTTGTTAAGAAGGTAGTCATTAATAGTGTTTTTTGCCCATTAGTTCAGCTTGAAATGCTAATTAAATCATGCATTGTAAATATAGTGTGCCATAAATATTTTTACTTGGTGAGTCACTGACAGCACAAGATTTTGAAATATATGTTTTTATGCAAGCATTTATTGAAAAGAATAATTGAATCAGGAAGGTCTATTACCCTGTTAAAAGTTAAAATTATGCAGAAAAGCGACATCTTGCTAATCTATGATTGGCATTGGTGAAAATAGTGAAGGAATGCCATTTTTTCCCTTATTGTTTTGTAGTATAGGAATGTTGCTTGATGGTTTATCATCAGAAGCATTCAAAACAGCATTTTAACCAGTAAGGAGTCAGAGCAAGGTAACCATTCTTTTCCCATGGGAAACCAAAATGAATATCATTAGTACTTGTAAGAATTCAAGAGGTGTGGAAGTAGTCTAACACCAACTTTTGATCCTTTTGATCAACAAAAATTCCAAAAAGCATATAAATTGTTTTCCTTTTGAGGACCTTTCCTTCGAGTCATCCTACTCACTTATTAAATTTTATTCCTAGTAAAAAAGAGAAAGCTACGGTAGGTATTACGAGGAAAGTAACTTGCATCTACGTATTGATGTGCAAATTCTTTTACACTTAGATTCAAGATTTTTCAGGATAATAAGCAACATTGTTCAGTAGGGTTGTAAAATGTATTACATATATATTTTTTTATATTTCACAGAATGGAGAAGCGTCGACTTGAATCCCAAGGGCATGATTTAGCTTCACATGATGAGAAATACCCAAAAACTGACAACAGCAGCTATAGGTATGAAAGAAATGACAGTTACTCCAGACCTGAAAGTATCAACTACTCGTCACGGGACAGCAACTACGCATCACGTAGTAGTTATTCTCCACGGGAAAGCTATTCATCACGTGATAACTACTCTTCACGAGATAACTATTCTTCACGAGATAACTATTCTTCACGGGATAGTAGTGGTTACCAGTCTCGAGATAGTGGTGGCTATTCACGTAGTAATGATTACCCTTCTCGGGGAGATGGGTATTCGAGAGATGGCTACAGAAATGATAACTACAACTCATCTGGATTCAAGAGTCAAAGGGGAGGGGGAGGCTTTGGTGGACGAGGCCGAGGAGGTAGAGGTGGTGGTTTTGGTGGTCAGAGTGGCGATTCATGGTCTTGCAGCAGTTGCAAATTCTCAAATTATGCAAGCCGTACTAGTTGTTACAAGTGCAGAACACCTAAAGGTTAGTTCACTTTATTTTATTTTATAATTTACTATAGTTTATGGGCAGTATAGCTTGTAGGGTCTTTGCAACATAAGATCATTATCAGATCCTTTGGTTTCAGCATACCTAACTGTCAAACAGGAAAACTTTATCGTTCTATAATATTAATGTAATGCTATAATACGTATAATAAACCCTTTAGCTGAATTGTATGAAACTGAAATGGGACTCTGTGGTCTCATTTAATTAAGTTATCTTAATAATAGTAGTACAGTACACTGTATTCTTGTTTACTCTGTGCTTACTCTATAGTGTGTGCTGTAATATGGGATTCATTTTTTGTCACTTGTCAAATACTATACTGATGTTAAATGCTTAAATATGGTTTTGTTCATGCCACTTACCTGACAGATATATATATAGCTGTATTTTCTGACGTCCAACAGAAATTTCAAAACTCGCGGCACACGCAGTGGGCGGCCAGGTGGTAGTACCCATTCCCGCCGCTGGGAGGCGGATATCAGGAACCATTCCCATTTTCTATTCATATTTTTTCTGTCGCCGGTCGGTAAACAACTGTTTTGTACATGCAACTTCCCCGGCAGATATATACTTAGCTTATGTCTCTGACGTCCGACAGAAATTCGAATTTCGCGGCACACGCTGCAGGTAGGTCAGGTGATCTACCCCCCTGCCGCTGGGTGGCAGGAATAGGAACCGTTCCCGTTCTAGAACCAGATTTTCTCTGTCGCGGTAGTGTCAACATATGTTGTTGCTACCTCCTGACTTGATTTTCGTTTTTCATCGCCATCGATCTTCTGGGCTGTCTTTTGCAGGGAAGTACTGGGTCTTTGGTTCGGCATACGCTTTTATTAACTTTTTAATGAATTTGGCTTCGAAAATTTCGAAGAATATATGACGTGTAACTACCGAAATTTTCGGTAGACACTCATATAGTTTGCAAGAAAGGGAAATATTAATATTTATTCATTAATATGTGTAATAAGTGTTAGAATTGATTGAGGAAATATACTGACTTCCTACTTTAGGGAGTCAGTAAAGCATGTAACTAGATACGTTTCTTTTAAAAGTTTTTTAGAAACTCGTACTAACGAGCAATTAGAGTATTAACAGTACTAGTAGTGTTGCATCCTCATCACCTTCTTACTTCGCAGAAACTTCAAATTCATAATTGCAATTTGAAGACAAGGATTGTGGCTCAAAATGCAAGCTATTGAAAGGTAAGAAGTGATTACTAGTGTTCCCATTGCAGTGGAGGGTGCGTCTGATCGGCTCTGTCTCGCTCCCAGGCCTAGACCTCTTTCAAGCTCCCAAGCCCAGGGAGAAGGAATGTCGAAAGCCGTAAGGGGGTTTCAGAGAATCCCCACCGTCAGGCGTCCCTCCCCCGCGGCAGGTTCTGTAGAGCGTCCCAGACTGCCAAGGATAGCCATTGAAAAGGCATCCTTAAAAACAAAAAAAAAAGTGCGTCTCTTCATCTTACATCCGAAAAGACGAAGAATGTATATGTTTTGATGATCTAGCGCGTTCTCTGAAAACTAAGAGAACACTGAGCAAGAGCCAGCCAGGAACTTAGGAAGCCGCGTTCCAGCAAGCTAGGCGTGAGCCACGTTCCAACAGCCAGCAGCGAGCCGCGTTCCAGAGAAAACGAGGCACTAGCGCGAGCCGCGTTCCTACAAAAACCAAACGCGAGGCCGCGTTCTAGC
>NC_087218.1:42329964-42364964 GCF_015104395.2 Macrobrachium nipponense
GAAGAAATTTATTATATGAGGGTTGACTGTAAAATAAGGTTCCTAAAGATTTTTCACAATGAAAACTTGTTTATTGGTATTGAATAATACATTTTTGGAAAGCTTAGACTTTTTCCTATTTTTTGACATAATCGCCGTTGAGTTTCATGCATATTTGCATGCGGTGTACCATCTTCTTTATGCCTGAACTTAGAACTCTCCCTCTGAGCTGCGAAGATAGCTTAAAACCTCTTCTTTCAGCTCCTCTCCGGTTCTGAAATGCGTCCCACCCAGGTATTTTTTCAATTCAGGGAAGAGATGGCATACCCTAAATGGTCTGTCAAAATTTTGTTAATGCAGCTCTTGCTGACATCAGTGATCATCTCACAGAGCTCCCGAACCGTCACCCTTGATCTTTCAGCATTGTTTCTTCCACTTTCCCAATCGTTTCACCCGAAACCGATGGGCGTCCAGACTGCTGTTCGTCATGGGCGTCTGTATGTCCGGCTTTGAGTTCTCTGCACATTTGTGCACATGTTTCTCCGTAGACTTCACACATGTTTTTTGCACACTAAAAATGAATTGCAGATCGTAATTCACACCTGGCAGGAGAAGCAAGTTGGAGCTCCATCTGTAATGTCTGGCGAGCCAAGGCTGAACGTCGCAGACAGCTCGAAGGGGGGTGGGGGATGGGGAAACCAAGGTACATGCCAGTGTCGCCGGATCCCGCGTAACAGTGCTCCTCGTGACTGCAGCTCCTTGGGAATCTTATTTTACGGACAACCCTAGTACATGAAAAAGGAGCCTTCACTAGCCACTGCAAGCTTTATCAAACTAAAAAGTAAAAGGTATGGATTATAGAGGTATGTTTCAGGTATGACTTTATAAACTGTTGAGGCTTCGATGCAACCATACTCAGCAATGTAGTTTTATGCCATCAGAAAATAGCTCTATACTCCATAGTATTTTGATAAACCTAGTGGTGGCTAGCAATAATATCCTTTTGTTCATATACGAAACAAACCTTCGGTCTCAGCATTAGGATTTACTAGCGCCAAGCTGGAAACCGGTAGAATTAAAATTAAACATGTGCGATCCAGGGACTATTGGCATCTATACCAGGTCACGGGGCATGTATACCCAGAATGCCCACGGCGTCGTGTGACCCGCCAGTTATCTTTCTACCGCCTTTAAGATAGGACGTGTTCTCTGTCTATCTGTTTAAAGCCGGTTTTAGTTTGCCCGTTTTTATCCATTTCACTTTCATTTCTCTTATTAATTCTCTTTCTCTGAGTGTGCTCAGTGTGGGTGTGAGCTGTAAGAGTGTGTAAGTGGTGAGATGGTGTGTTTTGTATCGGCGTTGGGATCTTCTTCTGTTTTGAAGACAAGACAAAGGAAATGTCCTGGAGTCAGGTGCTTTCCATGTTCAAGATTCCTAACTTCAGTGTCGACGGATCCTCACCCAACGTGTAGTAGGTGCAGAGAAAGTGTATGTACAATTAGTGATCCTTGTTCTGTTTGTTGTGGTTGGTCGGTGGAGCAGTGGAGGAAGTTTTATGAGAAAGGCCATACACCAGACTGCTCCATATGTTTCACCACCTGCCTTTGATTTGTCCCATACCTCTTCTGTTTCTCCTAGTGGTTCGTTATCAGAAACGCCAGGAGGGGTTTTGGGTAATTTGATGCATAACATTTACGCTCCGTTGTTCCCAGCAGGGAGTGGGGGAGCATCGCCATCTTTGTTCCAGGTGCCTGCTCCCGACTCGAACAGGATGGAAGGTACGTGGGCGGCGCTAGGCCTTCCAGGCGTATCAACCTTGGAAGGTTTGCTGTCGCATTGTATGGGGTCACGGTTCCAGCAGAATCCGGCAGCGCTGAATATTTCTCATCCCTCGGGCTTGCACTTTATGGGAAATAATGCCGTGGCTACGCCAACAACTTCATTAGTTACGGCGATGTAGAACGTTAGGAGTAGTTTTGCTGCAAACGCGGGGATGCCAGCAGCAGGAGCCCAGTCTCTCCCTACAAGAGATGTCACACACCGACATGGCAGACGCGATGACGTCACAGCCTATTGATTTTCAGTCTGATTCACTGCATCCGGACTCAAATTTGCTTTCTGAATCGGTAGTACACACTGTAATGAAGAAATTACAGGATCTAGAGAAGAAAATTAATAAGAAAGACAAAAAGAAAAGGCGGGATTCGTCTTCTTCCTCTAGCTTGGCTTCATTACTAAGTTTGATGACGTCACAGCGTGTACCAGTCAAGCGTTGTAGGATACTGGATTTCGCGACTGATCCTCGGGCCAAGAGGAGAAGAGTGAATTCTTCTTCATCTTTCGGGCCAGGACTGTCACATCCCAGTCAGCAAGAAAGGCAAGAAGTCAGTGGCTGGTAAGCTCAAAGCTAGAGGAAGAAGCCGTTTACAAGAGTCCGAACAAGCGAGTGAATCGACGGCCGATGGGATAGCGGCCGACGCAGAGTTGCCAGTAGAGACTACAAAGAGTCAAAGAAAAACTACAGTGTCGTTGGCGAAATTGACGAAGGTGAAAAGTGCAGCAAAGGATAGAGCACAGATACCGGTTTCGCCTGATAGACCTTTTTAAATACTTAGAAAAGATGATAAGGCTCCTATTAAAAGGTCGAAGAATAGTGAGTTGGCAACCTCATCTGATACGTTGGTGGAAGGCGTTGTCCGCTTAAATGAAGAATCAAGGCCGAATTCTCCGACGGTCGTTGGAGACGATATTAATCGTCATGGAGAGGAAGTGAGCTCGGTTGCGAGCAGATGAGTGAGGTGGTCTCGTTCTCCTGCTGACTGTTCGGGATCGAGCAGTCAGCGGTCATCAGAGATCAAAGACGGCCACAAAGCACCCGGACGTTTGTCAGGGGATAGGAGTGAGATAGCATCTCCTGTGGCTGAGCACAGTATGCTAGAACCGGAGGAAGGAGAGAACCAAGAGTTTCTGGCTTCGTATGCAGGGGTGATTGATTTGATTCGTCAATTCAATAACCTTTCAGAGAGAACAGAAACACCTGCCAGTATGCTTCCTTCGGGGATAGACATGGCATTTGGGGTGAAAAAGGATACCAAGGTGTCGTATGAATTACCTTGTTCAAAAATGCGGAGTCCGTTTTACAACATGTAAACGCACAGATATTATACGACACAGACGGTTCCTTTACTATCAAGACAGATTAACCCAAATGTGGTAAGGTTAAAGCCTGGATTAACCTTAGATCAAGTTAAAATGGAATGCCCTTCGATGATTTGCCAAGAGGTTGCTACGTTAGAAGCAACAGCTTCTTCTGTCTTTCAGACTGCTTCTTGGCTGGATCTTTGGTCGACAGCAGTTGCGAAGATTGTATACTCGGAAGTGACAAGAAAAGTAGTGGATGAATCAATTAGATTACTACAATCAGGTGCCAAAGCAATTGCGTACTTGACAAATTTAAGTGCCAATGTTTGGGCAAATATCCTGTTAATGAGAAGGGATGCAGCTTTGGCTAGACTAAGTTGCACTGTTGATTTTGGATTCCCTGCTAGTTGCAATTGCTGTTGCCAGAGGCCATACTAGAAGAGGTTATAGATAGAAGAAGGATGGACACTAACGATAGATTGGTACAGCAAGCAGTTAGGAAAACATCTAACAGTCAGGCTAATCCTATGGAGGGTAAGGCAGCAGCAAATACCTCGGAAGAAGCCAGTGAGATGTAACATCCCTAATAGAGCAAGGAAACCCTCTTCCCCAAAGAAGTTAACTCATTGGCCCTTTCACAATAGAAATAACAGAGGAAGGGGGATTAGGGGAAGAGGAAGGGGCTCAAGACTATAGGATAGGCGCCTCTCATCACTCAGCCTGGCAAATCACTGGAAGGTGTGGCAGAAACTGGGAGCAGAGCAGTGGGTGGTGGATGTTCTCAGGGTCGGGTATTTGATTCCATTCGAAGTATCCCCACCCTTGACAGAACAGCCATTACCTCACCTCGCTTATGTTCAAGAACCTCAGAAGGCTTTTATTCTGCAAGAGGAAGTGAAGAAGATGATGGAAAAAGGGGCTGTGGAGCAAGTATCCATTCCGTCAAAGGGGTTTTGCAGCAGGATTTTCCTTGTACCCAAAGCCAGTGGGGACTGGAGGACAGTAATAGATCTGTCAACTGTGAATCTGTCTATAAGAAAAACCAGATTCAAAATGAAAACACCAAAGACTGTTCTACAAGCAGTCAGGATTAAGGACTTTATGCTGATGATCAACTTGAAAGACGTATACTTTCAGATCCCAGTCCATCAAGTCTTCCAGGAAATTTCTCTGCTTCAGTCTTGCAGAGAAAGTTTTCGAGTTCAAAGTTCTGTGCTTTGGATTGACAACATCTCCTCAAGTTTTTACAAGAGTGTTCACTCTCGTGTTGACATGGGCCTATGCTCAGGGGATCAGACTAATAAGATATCTAGATGATTGGCTGGTGATAGCAAAGTCCGGAGAGAAATTACTCAGACAGGGTGACCTTTCTACAGTTTTGTCACAGCTTAGGCATTGTGATAAATCAGGAGAAGTCGCAGTTGGATCCAAGTCAACGGCTGGTGTATCTGGGAATGGTTTTTGACACAATAAAAGCCAAAGTATTCCTGACAGACCAGAGAGTAGAGAAATGCAAACAAGTGGTGAATGCCTTTCTGGAAAAACAAACATAGCCAGCAAAACAGTGACAGGTAGTACGGGAAGTTCTAACTTCCTTGGAGAAGCTAGTACCACAAGGGAGGTTACACCTTCGATCTCTACGATGGAGGATGAAGGAGTTTTGGTCACCAATAGTAGATCACCCGTACAAGCAGATTCCCTTGTCGGCAGAAGTGAGGAAAGACTTGCTGTGGTGGATGCAGGACAACAATCTGACAGTGGGTGTTCCCCTTCAGCAACCCTCCCCGGATCTCCTGTTGTTCTCAGATGTGTCACTAGAAGGTTGGGGAGTGCATATGGAGGAGCTGGTGGTTTCAGCAAAATGAAGCGGCGAGGACAGAAAACTCCATATAAATGTGCTGGAGTTAAAAGCAGCGTTTCTAGCACTACAGGAATTCCAGGAGAGGGTGCAGGGGCAATCAGTGGTTTTGATGTCTGACAACACCACAGTTGTAGCTTACATAAACAAACAAGGAGGTCTAGTGTCTCGACAATTACATGTGATGACCGTTCAACTTCATCAGTGGGCTTTAGAGAATGTAGTAGACATCAGGGCCAGATATATTCCGGGAAAAAGAAACATAGTGGCTGACAAGTTGAGCCGCAGGGATCAGATCCTGGGAATGGAGTGGTCCTTGCACCAACAAGTAGTGGACAGAATGCTCATGTTGCGGGAAAGGCCGATCATAGACCTATTCGCAATCGGGTACAACAAAAAGTTGGGAGTGTATTGTTCGGTAGTCCCAGACGTAGAGGCAGTAGCAGAAGATGCGCTACAACACCCATGGGACAATCTGGACGTCTACGTATTTCCTCCATTTTGTCTAATCCGTCAGGTTCTGAACAGGGTAATGCAGTCTCAGAACCTCAGAATGACTCTGGTAGCTCTGTTATGGCCAAAGGCAAAATGGTTTCCGGACCTCTTGGAACTCCTGATAGACGTGCCGAGAGAGTTACGCCCATGGAACAACCTGCTATGTCAGCCGCACATGGAGAGGTACCACCAGTCACTGAAGTCCCTATCACTTCACGGGTGGAGACTGTCGAGTATCTCTTGAGAGCGAGAGGGTTTTTGCAAAAAGCAACAGTGCAGATGGCAGGAAATAGAAAGTCATCGGCAGCAGTATACCAGGGAAAATGGTCGGCATACTGTGATTGGTGTCGTAGAGGGAACTTGTCTCCACTCGGTACCACTATTCAGCAATTAGCAGACTTTCTGATATATCTCGGGACAAAAAGGCATATGTCTGTATCTGCGGTGAAGGGGTACAGGGCTGCTTTAGCCTCGGTCTTACGCGTGAAAGCTGTGAACATTTCATCTTCATGGGAGTTGGCCATGTTGATGAAGAGCTTTGAGCAGTCATGTTCGACAAAGGAACTGAATACCCCAGATTGGGATTTGACCATGGTACTGAGTAGTCTGACAAAACCCCCCTACGAACCACTAAGGCAGTCCACAGATAGGAGCCTGACCCTGAAGACAGTCTTCTTATTGGCCCTAGGAGAGTACCATCATGAGTATGAAGGAGAGTACCATCATGAGCTGGAACGGACTAGATGCAGGTGAGGTGGTCAGCCATACTGTAAAGTTATGTTAGAGTATACTATACTTTTCAGTAGCAACACACCCCTCTCAGTAATAGAGAAGGGAGGGGTGATGGTAGATCCAGATACAAGGGACAAGAGTTTTTTATGAGAAAGGAGGGTCCTCTATTTTCTTATAGTTTATAAACCATGGCATGATACCAGCACCCAGTGAGGGAAACCAATAGATTTCCTTATATTCGGAAATGGATATAGGTGGCAAACTCCCAGTCAGTTAGAGATTTACCTCCCTCTAATAAGTAAGTCTATCCTAATGTTAAGAACGAAGGTTTGTTTCGTATATGAACAAATGACAAATTTGTAACTAATTTGTATTTTTCATAAGTAACAAACTTGAGGTCTTAACAGTTAAAGGCCCAGAACCACCCCTCTAGCAGACTTAAACTGGGTTAGAAGTATAACTGGCGGGTCACACAAATCCGTGGGCATTCTGGGTATACATGCCCTTTGACCTGGTATAGATGCCAATAGTCCCTGGATTGCACAAGTTTAAATTTAATTCTACTGGTTTCCAGCTTGGCGCTAGTAAATCCTAATGTTAAGACCTCAGGTGTGTTAGTTATGAAAAATACAAAAGTTACAAATTTGTCATTTTTAATGTAGATTTGTTCTAGACATAGTACTGGGGAATCTCTCCTTTAATGAAAATTGTCACTAAAACCCAACGTGAAGGGGTATGGGAAGCATGTAATATAGGCAAAGAAACACATGGATCAGCATCATAACTAGCCAGAACAAAGGATGTTAAAGGCGCTTGGTTATCCAAAGATGGCGGCGTCTCCTTTCTGCTGTACTGACCCTTTTCATAATTTTTTTTCCATCGTTCCACTAACCAAAAATGACACATTGAACAAAGATTAATAACTACATAAATTTCTCTGCACCTACTACACGTTTGGTGTGGATCCTAGACACCTATTTGTTCCGATACGTAATACAAACCCTCGGTCCTTTAACAATAGGAAGGTAACTAGCGGCAGCTGGGATGGTTGTAAGCTTCGAACAAGGGGAGAACGGTAGTTAACTGCTTGTCCGATCGTGCGCGCGAGAGGTGAAGAACCACTTTTGCTTTCGGCCGTGGTGTGACAGGACGTGCTCGTCATCGCTCTCTGCCCGCTATTTCGTTGTGTGCTTTGAAAGTTTACAATTTCTTCTCTGGTTTGTTTAGTTGGTTGTGAATGAAATTGTAAGTACTCTGTTCATTTTTTCATTATTAATTGAATTTTGTGAAGTGAATTATGGATCTGGAAATGGAGCTTTCGCCGCGCCCCCCGGTCGGCCCGTAGAGTGTGTCCCGGGCTGGAGGGGCGTAAATGCTGCGGCTTTCGCTCATTCCCAGAGATTGATCCTCATGAATTGTGTTCTCGGTGCCGGGGGCGTGAATGCTCCCGGGCCATCCATGCAATGTATGTGATAATTGGTCCGAGGCGCAGTGGGTGCTGTATGAGGGTAGGAAGAGGCGTAGACCAGCCAGGGAGTCGTCGGAAAGCTCTCCAGCTACTCCTTTGGTGACGGATACCTCGTCATCCTTCCTGCCCCCAGCTCACCCCTCACGGTTCACGCCTTCCCCTGCGGGGCGGGTTTCAGAGTCCTGCTCCTCACTCGATCCGTCGAGTGTGGAGGAGGGCGCCCGATACCCGGATGTTCAATTGTATTCGGGGTCTTCCGTCCGCTCTGGGTGGGGTTCGTCCTCCCCCAAGCGCGAGGGTGCCCCTCTAACTGACCTGACTTTTCCTCCCTCAGGTGTGCCTTCTGTGAGTGACGACCTTGGGCAGGTGTGGGCGTCGTTGGGACTGCAGGGCGCCCCCAGTATCCAGGGCTTAATTCAGCGGTTGGCGGGGTCGGCAGTGGTTACTCATGGAGTGGTTACCACTACAACGACTTCCTTGTCTACTCCAGGGTACGCCGCCCCTCCGCATTTGGTGTATACGCAGCACGTTGCTTCGGTGACCCCGACAGCATCGATCCAAATGCCGATCGCTGCCGTGCCTAAGGAAGGGGCGGTGCCACTTTCCATCTGGTTTCTTTGTGCTGCCGACCCCGGACTTTCGCTGCCCAAAGAGTTCTCCCCTGGACCTGCCGCCTGTTCCTAGGATGACGGTGGCTGACTGTAAGACGCCTGGGATGCCTGATTATGGTGCTGTACCTGCCGTACCTGTCGCCGATGTTGTTGCTGGCCCAGCCGCTCGCGCTGCTCCTGTGAGGCTTGCTGTGCGTGATGCTCCTGCTGTTGCTGTTCCTGCTGTTCCTGTTGTTGCTGCTCCTGCTGTTGACGTTCCTGTCGTGCCTGGCCGGTTTTTTGCCTTTCGCCCCTGCCCACGTCGTGTCTCGTCATGGAAGTGCTGCCCAGACTCAGGTCTTTCCGGACAGGTGCAGTCGGGCCGTGTTGCTTCGGCAATTGCCCCGGCTCCGGCCTGGATGGAAGACCTGACGTCCGTCCTGAGAGAGCTGACGAAGAAGAGGAAGAAGAAGAGGAAGGTGTCGTCGTCGTCTTCATCGTCTTCTTCGTCGTCTGCTGCCGCCTCTCCCCCTTCGACTTCTAAGGCTTCCAAGCCGAAGAAGAAGAAGGCTGCCTCCTCCCCCCTAAGAAGGCTCCTTCGGGACCTTCGAAGGGCTCGTCTCACTCCGGTGTGACGGGGGGTTCTTCTGCTGGTCCTCCTGTTCCTTCAGGAACGGGGCCCTGTCTCCTCTTCTGAGAAGAAGAAGTCCGGGACCAAGGGTGTGCTGGCTACCGCTGGTACACCCTCGCCTGGTCTTGGTAGCTCTGCTGCTAAGCCAGGTACCGGCTCGGCTTCTCGTCCGCGAGAAGTTCCGAGTGTACGGTCTCCTTCGGGAGATCGTGCAGCCAAAGTTAAGACGCCCGAGTTCGCTCAGCGTCAAGGCCGAGGCACGGAGCAGAAGACTGTCGAGAGCCGCTCAGGTGACTCGCCAGGCCAGCGGCCGCTCTCGCAGCAACCAGCCGGTACCTCGGGTGGACATGACGGTCTCTGACCGGCCACGGGTTGAGGCTGGGAAGAGGTCCCCTCGACTGACGGTACCAGCGGTTTGACGCGCCGCGAGGACGCTCACCGGTCTCACCACGAAAGCGAGCTCTGCAGGTCACCTGACCGCCGCTGCCACAGGGACCGGGCGGATAGGGCGACCAGCAGCAGCTCGTCTGACGCATGGGACCGGGGTCGACGTGCTCAGTCGAGCCGCTCGCCACAGGTGAGCGGCACGGCCAGGCCTGCAGATCGATCCCCACTGCGGGTTGGTGATCGGCTGCAGCCCCCCACGTACGCTGGTCCTGCCAGCGAGCGGGGGGGGAGCGTCAACTTCCTCAGGATACGCCGGGAAGAGCGAGGTAGCTAGGAGTGATCGTGAGAGGTGCGCCGCTCACGATCCCGTCACGACGCCGCACGTGCCAGGTATGGTCTTAGGACCAGCCAGGTCGTACGCGCAAGTGGTTGAAGGGGACCGTCAGGGGTCTGTTGCTGGTCCTCCTTCTGAAGGAGGAGGGTCTCGAGAGCTGCTTTTGTTGGAGGGACTGGACGGTCCTACTCCTCAGGACGCTGTAACTCCTGAGATCCAGAGGAACTTTGCCCAGGTTATTGCGCTGATTCGTCGGCACAACGACCTGGGGGAAGGATCGCCGCTCCCACCATCTGAGCCCACGTCCCGGCTCGACCGTCATTTTGGGGCCCGAAGAGGGACCCAAATTGACGGTGGGGCTGCCGCGATTCAGAAGCTTGCAGGACCTCAGTCCTTGACCAGGTGGAGAATTTCGTCTCAGGACGAGAGGATTCGCTGAAGTCAGGACGGTCTTCCAAGCTACTTCCTCCTCCTCTGCAGCGACAGCGGAAATTCTACGTGCCTTCAGAGGATCCAATACCGCCCAAACAGGTTAACCCGGAGCTAGCTAGGCTAACTCCAGGTGTGTCCCTGCAGCAGCTCCTGTTGGAGAACTTGTGGTTCTCGCAGCAGGAGGCACTGGGCCTGGAAGCTACCGCTATGGATCTGTGGTCCCTCACAGTATCCAAAGTCGCGGCCGACTCTGGGGGCTCTGCCCTCAAAGACGACCCCGATTTCAGGAGACTGTGCCAGTCTGGAGGTAGGGCCATCTCCTACCTCGCCCATCAGATGGCAAACCTGTGGGCCAACTTGGTTCTCCGTCGTAGGGATGCTGTCCTTACACGAGTAGCCAAGGGGGCTGGGCGTGAGGCGGTAAATGGACTCCGTAATGGACCTATGAAGAGTTCCTCCGCTCTCTTTCCTGAAGAGATGGTGGACGCTGCGGTGGAAAGACGGCGCACTCATGACAGTGACCGTCTGGTTCACCAGGCAGTCTCGAAGGTTTCTGGGCAACCTCGCGCTACTGCGGCTAAGCCTAAGAGTTTAGCTAGCGCTTCCTCGGCTGCTAAGGCGGCTGCTCCATCGAAGCCCCGAGGAAAGACTCTTCCTGCTTCAACTTCTGGTAGAGGAGGCCGTAACCAGCCCTCCTTTCCCCGAGGAGGTTGTGGGGGGGGAAGAAGTTCGAAGCGAGGTGGGAAACTCTAGGGGACAGCGTTCCCTCTCACCTGCTGCCGGAAGTGGGGGGGTGCCTAGCGAGCCATTGGGCAACTTGGCAGCGCTACGGTGCCGAGACCTGGATAGTAGACGTCCTTCGAATCTCGGCCACCCCTCACCTCCAACCCGGTCCATCTTCAGACTTATTGTCCAAGGTTCTTCAAAGGACAACGCTCTTCGGCAGGAGGATCAACCGACCAAAACGAGCTGTAGAGAAATCGTAAGTAGATCGGTCACCAGGCTTTTACAGCCGCCTTTTCTTAGTGGAGAAGGCATCGGGGGCTGGCGCCCGGTGATAGATCTCTCTCCCCTGAACCGATTTGTTCGCCAGACTCGGTTCACGATGGAGACGGCACGGGGGTTTCCGTGCCTCGACTCCATCAGGGGCGGAACGATTTTTTTTTCATGGGGTCTTTCAGTTGGACTGGGAAGACGGCGTATTTTCAAATACCCATCCATCAGTCCTCCAGAAAAGTACCTCCGCTTCATCTTCGACGGGACGGTGTACCAATTCAGGGCACTTGCTTCGGTCTGTCAACCGCCCCACAGGTGTTCCACGCGAGTGTTCACTGGTGTCTGCTTGGGCCCATTCGCACGGGATACGTCTTTTGAGGTATCTCGACGATTGGCTGGTCCTGGCGAGCTGCTGCTCGCAGTTGCTGCAGGACAGGGATCGATTCTCAAGTTTTGGTCTGCGATCCTGGGGATCGTGATGAACTACGAGAAGTCCGATCTCGAAAACCCAAGCAGAAGATGAAGTACCTGTGTATGCTGATCGATACGGTGGCAGCTCAAGTCCGCCCTGCAGACTTGAGGATCAGCAGATTCAGGGAGGCAGCCGGCCGGTTCCTGTCTCGGCAGGAACAGGCAGCTCAGCAATGGCAAGTCGTGATCGGCCACCTGTCGTCACTTGAGACTAAGGGAGAGTTGGTCACAGGTAAAGGATCCACCTTACTTCTTCCCCGTGTCCCCGTGGTGGCTCGACGACAGGAAACCTCTACGCACTCTCTCTCTCTCTCTCTCTCTCTCTCTCTCTCTCTCTCTCTCTCTCTCTCTCTCTCTCTCCTCTCTCTCTCTCTCCCCCCCCCCCCCCCCACTGGAGATGTTGCTGTTTCCAGACGCATCAACCGAGGGATGGGGCGCATACCTGGAGGAGTTGCTGGCTGCAGGTGTTGTTGGACATCACGACAAGCACCTTCACATCAATGTCCTGGAACTCAAGGCGGCGTTCTACGCTCTCCAAGAATTCCAGGACCGCTTGGTGGGACACTCAGTGGTGTTGATGTGCGACAACACCACAGTAGTGGCATACGTCAACAAGCAGGGGGGCCTAGTGTACTCTCCGCTACACCAGTTGACGGTGAAGGTGCACGAGTGGGCCACGGCTCACTCAATAGAGCTGTCAGCACGCTACATTCCAGGCTAGAGGAATGTAGTAGCAGACAAAACAGCTCAGCCGTCGGGATCAGGTGATAGGAAACCGAGTGGTCTCTACACCCAGAAGTGGCGGAAAGGCTCTTCAACCTGTGGGGGGGGCGTCCAGTCATAGGCCTGTTCGCCACCGGGGGGACAACAACAAACTCCAGGTTTTTGTTCAGCCGTGCCGGGACCCATGGGCAGCTGCAGAGGACGCTCTTCAACACCCCTGGGACAACCTCTTTGTCTACGCCTTTCCTCCCTTCTGTCTGATTCGAAAAGGGATCAGCCGAGCGCTGGCCACTCCCAATCTCAGGATGATCCTGGTGGCTCCCAAACGACCTCAAGCCATTTGGTATCCGGACCTGCTGGCTCTTCTTGTGGAAGAACCGAGAGAGATGCCCCACTGGCACAACCTTCTAGCCCAGCCACACGTAGAACGGTACCACCGAGCAGTCCAGTCACTACAACTTCACGGCTGGCTGTTATCCACCATCTCTTGCGAACGAGAGGCTTTTCTTGTAGCGCAGCAACAGAGATGGCTGGACACGTCCGACAGTCCTCTGCAGCTGTGTACCAGGGGAAGTGGGCGTCTTCTGTGGTTGGTTGGTGTCGTAACGGGGTTCTATCTCCTATCAGAGCCACTCTTCAGCAGGTAGCGGATTTCCTCGTATTTCTTCGCCGAGAGAAGCTCCTCTCAGTACCCACAGTCAAAGGATACAGAGCCCCCCTGGCTCTTGTCCTAAAACTGAGGGGACTGGACATCTCGAATTCGTTCGAGATCTCCTTACTTATGAGGAGCTTCGAAAGGTCTTGCCCACCCAGGGAACTCGGGCCCCCTGAGTGGGATGTGACTCTCGTCCTTAGGAGTTTGACTCGCAGACCATTCGAGCCACTCCGAGAGTCGTCAGACAGGGATCTGACCCTCAAGACCCTCTTCTTGCTGGCCCTGGCATCGGCGAAGAGAGTAGAGGAACTTCATGGTCTTTCTTTCAATGTTAAACATTCCAGGGGATGGGGTTTTTGGGATTCTGTGACGCTCGATTTCGTCCCGAACTTCGTAGCTAAGACTCAGAATCCGTCGATCCCTGACGACAGGTTCGAGTCTTTCACGATCCCCTCCCTAATGGATTTCACCAACAACGATACGGATGAGATGCTGCTTTGTCCTGTGAGGGCGCTACGGTGCTATCTGAAGAGGACTCGACACCTCAGGCCTGAGTGTCGACGCCTCTTCGTTAGCACTGGGGTTACCAAGAAAGAAGTATCCAAGAATACGCTTTCTTTCTGGCTATGTGAGGTGATCAGGAGAGCGTACGAGGCTGATGGTAGTGACGACATCCGTACGCTCCAACCGAGAGCCCACAAAGTCAGAGGTATTGGACCCTCTTTGGCGTTCCGTAAGAACTTCTCCGTGGCGCAGGTCCTGAAGGCAGGTGTCTGAGCCAACCAGACTACCTTCACGTCCTTCTACCTTCGGGATATTGCCCACAAGTCCTTGGATAAACTTTTTTTCCTTGGGGGGGGGACCTGTGGGGTGCTGGATCAAAACACTTTGTGTAAGCTTACCAGCACTAGCAGCAGAACAGCATCGATTCCTGGTGTGACTGTAGGAATGAATGTGTGAATGAGAGTACGACTGGCTTCTCTTCTCCATCTTTCTCTCCCTCTACCTGTGGGCAGAGGGTCACGGTCGTCACCATGCTGGAAAGGAATTTGATGCAGGTAAGCTACTCGACCGAGCCCCAATCTATCCCTTTAGTTAGGGATAGAAGCAAATATCCTCCACTTCCTCCAACAAGGGGGAGGGAGTGGATGCCTACTTGAGACAAACCCATAACTTTACATTGGCTCTTGTAAAGGAGCAAGTTCTTGCTTGCTGGTACAACAAGATACGCTTGCCTTTCTCTTAGTACTTGGCTCAGAGGTCTGACCATTGATCCTGCGGTGCACACCCCGATCAATCGGACAGAGGCTTGGACACCTCCCTCGCTCTTACGACCAGGGAGACATTCCAAGGTTGGACGAACACCAGTCTGTTCACCAAAAAGACTCTGATTCCTCCCACCAATAAGTGAGTCTTCCTATTGGAACAAATGACAATTTGTCAAAAATTGCATTTTTCCAAAACTATACAAAAACTGAGGTCCTTTACATATAGTCCCACTCATGCCACCCCTCACTCTGCAACTTTTTGCATGGGCCTAAAGTAAAAGTGATTCTTCACCTCGATCGGACAAGCAGTTAACTACCGTTCTCCCCTTGTTCGAAGCTTACGACCATCCCAGCTGCCGCTAGTTACCTTCCTATTGTTAAAGGACCTCAGGTTTGTATAGTTAGGAAAAATGCAATTTTCGACAAATAGTCATTTTAAAAATCTCAAACAAGGAAGCCCACTAACATCCGGGCATTTCCTCTGCTTACTGTAAGATCCCGAAGAAAACTTCATCGGCGAGGTAAAAAGATCCATGATAACCCACTACCTGTGTAAACCTACAGCAATCACAAACACTGAAACACAGTAATGAATGTAAAGGGGGCAAACTAAACCTGCTTTAAAAAGAAAGAGCAAAATGTGTCCTCTTTCAAAGGCTATAAGAAAGTAACAAGATGCCCCAGGCATTGTAGTAGCTCCTACATAGCTCGTGACCAAGCACAGATGCCAATAGTTCTTTGCGTACACAGGTTTTTTTTTTTTATTAATTTTGCCTGTTTTCCAGCTGGCGCTAGATAATTTATCCTAATGTTAAGGCAGGTTTCCTAGTTATGAAAAATACAAATTGATTAAACATTTTTCATTTTTAAGCTCCAGTTGTAGAGTTTTGGACAAACTATTTTGTGCAGTTTTCTAGTTTGTTTATGTAATGTATCATGGTGTGGAAGTACATTTACATTGCAAACATCCAAGTACAAATAGGGAAGTCTTCAGATAACTGTTATTTCAGGTATGGAGCAGAATTTCTGTAGAACAATTAAGCATGCATGTGTTCAGTGCGTGTTAGTCTTACATAAATGTCATGACGTTCCATTTACTAATGTTGTATTTTATTTTTCAGTGTCTGTTGTTATGGACAAGGTGATAAAAGACACCAGATTCAAAAACTTAATGCAATGTCAGAGATTGTCATTGCTACCCCTGGTAGACTAAATGATTTTGTTAGCCAAGGTAAGATTTTAATTTGTTGGTGCTTTAACCCTATAGGGGGTTACCACTTTATTTATTTTTTTATTTTTTTAATTTAACATAAATTGCATACTATGTGTGGTCATTAACCCTTAGGAGGCCGGGTAGAAAAATCAATATGCAGTACCCCAGGCTGAGGAAACTTTGAAGTAGACCAATTAATACCAATATGACAGTATTTTAATAATATTTTAAAATTTCGCTCGCAATGGGTGCAGGCAGCAGCGTACAGTCAGGCAGTGAGAGAGACCAAATTATCTTTTAACAAACTGTAATAGAGTATTGTTTTAACATTGCACTTTTTTCGTAAATATGTTTTGTCTTGTATTTCAACCATCGTACGATAGTAAACAATTACCGTAGTTGTTATAAATTACATGTTATTATGTAATAACTTTATTTGCTTTAGATAAAAGATCAGAAAGTTAGTATACTGTTAAATTTAAACTTTTAAGCTGAGAAAACTGTTCAAGCTGCTAATGACTTATCATGCATCAGCAACAAGGATAAAACTCCCATAAACTAATGCCATCAAACAACCGTAGGTAAAATTTAGAGAAAATTATTTTAATCAAAATTACTGTGGATGAGTGAACACATGTAACTTGTTTTTTCGCCAATAAAAGATAAATAACATACGTATTACTATGAAATAAAAAGGTGAATGGAATAATTTTTTTTTTTTACAATGCAATCTGTTAAAAAAAAATTTTAGTTCCCAACAAGGTGTATTCACATCATACTTATGCCAACAAGAAACAAAAATTTGTTCAGAATTGAGTTAAATACGTAGAAATACTCATATTCGCCATTAGCTGATTTCCAAGCCAAACACTCACCGCTATGTTAGTATTTTATAATACAATAAATATTATTGGATACAGAGAAGTACTGTATAACTTTTTAAAAGAATCAATTAGAAGATGCATATTTGTTATGTTTTTATTTTATAATTATTTGTAGCCATCAGCAGCCTGACTTCGTTCAATTACATATGCCGATGTCAAACCTAATCTGATTCTCTTATCATGCCCAATTTCTTTTTTTTTTACTGAATTAACATAGTCAAAATGCATTGAACCTCCAGAATTAGCTTATTAATAATTACTATACCATTTTATGTAGTATCGAGTATGCTGAATACTAGGCTACTGTATTCGTATGTTTACAATATACCATAGTATATGCAAGGCTAACTCTTGTTAGTGTTATTCAATTTCTCTTTGTACTAAGTCATCGTAAGCCAATCTGCATTGAACCTAGAGAATTAGCGAAATCAAATAATTACAGGCAGTCCCCAGGTTACGAGGGGGTTTCCGTTCTTGAGACGCGTTGTAACCTGAAAATCGTCAAAAATTCCCTAAGAAACCTCACTTGTTCCGACACGAATACAAACCCTCAGGTTCTTTAACCCCTCTTACGCTGGTGCGGTAAATAAAAAAATTGTCTCCGTGTGTGCCGGAGGTGTTTCGGAGTGAGCGCGGAAGCGGAAAAAATATTTTTTTCAAAAAATCACAGCGCGCTTAGTTTTCAAGATTAAGAGTTCATTTTTGGCTCCTGCCATTGGCTGAAGTTTAGTATGCAACCATCAGAAATGAAAAAAATTATCATTATCATATATAAATAATGCGATATATGATAGCGCGAAAACGAAATTTCATATATAATTGTATTCAAATCGCGCTGTGCAAAGCAAAAACGGTTGAAGGTAACAAGTTACTTTTTTTCCGTTGTAATGTACACTAAATTTCGATCATTTTGGTATATAACACATTGTAAAACGATAAAAGCAAACACAGAGAAATCTTATCACAAAATAATGCATGAATTCGTGAACGCGCGGACGTAAACAAATATTTTTTTCAAAAAATTCACCATAAATCTAAACTATTGTCTAGAGAACTTCCCAATTTCTTTCAAAATGAAGACAAATGATTGAATATTACTATACTGGTAAGAGTATTAGGTTACAATTGCAGTTTTCGACCATATCTGACGAGTTAAATTTGACCGAATGTCGAATTTTTTCATATATATATTTTTTATATGCAATTATTTGGAAAATAAGAAAAGCTACAACCTTCAAATATTTTTTGTTTTATTCTACATGAAATTGCGCACATTTTCATATATAAAAAAACTCTATGAAATGCCTAATATGAAAACGGAGCAAATATTCCGAGAATGGGGACGTACGCCATTTCGGAGATTTGTGGCGGAGAATAACCGCTCTGCGGAGGGAAGGAAAGATTTTTTTAAAAAATTCACAATAAATCTAAATATTTTGCTAGAGACTTCGAATTTGTTTCAAGATGAAGATAAATGACTGAATATTACTATACTAGACTGTAAGAGTTTTAGCTTACAATTGCGTTTTTTTTCGACCATTTCGGTAGAGTCAAAGTTGACCGATGAACGTGTTTTTTTTTCTATTTATCGTGATTTATATGCAAATATTTCAAAAATGAGAAAAGCTACAACCTTCAATTATTTTTTGTTGTATTCTACATGAAATTGCGCACATTTTCTTATATAAAACTTAAAATGGTGCAAACATTACCACAATCGCACGTATGATTTTTTCGGAAGAGTTACCGCGCGGACGTAAAGAAAATGTTATTTTTTCATAAATTCACCATAAATTGAAATTATTGTGCTAGAGACTTCCAATTTGTTGCAAAATGAAGGTAAATGCTTGAATATTACTAGAATATAAGCGTTTTAGCTTACAATTGCGTTTTTTCGACCATTTCGGTAGAGTCAAAGTTGACCGAAGGTTGAAATTTTGGCAATTCTCGTATTTATATAAAATGAAAATATCTCAAAACTGATAAAAGCTACACCATGGGGTTTTTTTTATTTTTTTGTTTGTATTGTCCATGAAATTGCGCACATTTCCGTATATAAAACTTTATGTAACGGCTAATTTTAAAATGGTGCAAACATAACCCACAATCGCATGTATGATTTTTTTCGGAAGAGTTACCGCGCTGATGTAAGGAAAAAGTTTTTTCATAAATTCACCATAAATCGAAATATTGTGCTAGAGACTTCCAATTAGTTTGCAAAATTAAGGTAAATGATTGAATATTACTAGAATATAAGCGTTTTAGCTTACAATTGGCGTTTTTTTGACCATTTCGGTAGAATCAAAGTTGACCGAAGGTTGAAATTTGGGGCAAATTATCGTTATTTATATGGAAAATATCTCAAAAAACTGATAAAAGCTACAATCATGAGTATTTTATTGTTGTATTCTACATAAAAATGCACACACTTTCATATATAACACTTATTTAAACGGCTAATTACAATGGTAGAAAAATTATGTCAAAGTGACGAAATAATTTCCGAGATGTGTCACAGATACTTTTTAGTGCGGCAAGAAAGAAATTTGTGCTTGCGTGCCTGCGTAACGATTGTAAACAAAACAACACCTTGATCCGTGAACTCCCAGCATCCCCAAGGCGCATGATTCAAAAATTTTAGGCTGGTAGGCCTATAAAGTATTTTCCTTGAATTTTTAAAAAAAACTTTTGTAAGTCGACGTAAAATACGTCCAGTCGGCACACGGGAGACAAAAAATGTCGACGTAAAATACGTCCAGTTGGCGTAAGAGAGTTAACAATAGGAAGGTAACTAGCGGCAGCTGGGACGGTCGTAAGCTTCGAACAAGGGGAGAACGGTACTTAACTGCTTGTCCGACAGTGCGCGCGCCTGAGAGGTGAAGAATCACTTTTGCTTTCGGCCGCGGGTTGTGAAGGACGTGTTCGTCATCGCTCTCTGCCCGCTCATCGTTGTATGCTTTGTTTATATTGTGTTTTCTACTAATGGTTTTTTTACTTGAAAATGAAACTGTAAGTACTCTGTTTTCATTTTCATTACTTATGGGTCAACATGGAGCTATCGCCGTAGATGCGGCGGTTTCCGCTCTTTTCATGAAATTGATACCCTTTAATTATGTCTCGGTGCCGAGGGCGGGCGCAGCTCGCGCCGATTCATGTATTTTGGGCGAAAGTGTGTAATTGAAAATGTAAGTACTCTTTTCATTATATTTTTGCCCTGTGCCTTCGTTGCCGAGAGCGTGAATGCGCTCGGCACGAGCCTCTTATTTAGTATGAATAGAATGCAATGAAAGTGGATTCGCACTTGCAGTATTCTTTTTCATTTTATTTATTTAATTTAACATCAATTTTAATTTTGGATCAATTTCCGCTCTTACCTGGGAATTGATCCTTACGATTTATTTTCTGTGAAAGTGAAATTGCAAGTGCAGTATTCGTTTCATTTTCATATATATTTTAGATAGCATCATAAAATATATATGAAATATATACACTCATATTATTATGGATCAATTTTCTGCTCTTGCCCTGCACAGAGCCACAAGAAGGTCTTTAACCCGATTGCGCAGACGCCGTTACTGAGGAGAATTTAATTACATACAAGAAATGTAGAGGCACAGTTCCGTCGTGCCTATGAAAGAAGCTAGGCGTCAGTCTTGGGTGTCTTTTGTTTCCTCCATTAACAGTAGAACACCACCATCCTTCTGTG
This sequence comes from Macrobrachium nipponense, assembly GCF_015104395.2. Lineage (NCBI taxonomy): Eukaryota > Metazoa > Arthropoda > Malacostraca > Decapoda > Palaemonidae > Macrobrachium > Macrobrachium nipponense. The sequence goes on from NC_087218.1 coordinate 42,349,929, forward strand.
TGGAGGAAAGTGAAAAAGATAGCAGGCAAATTCACCCCCAACCCACCACCAGTGTTGAAGGTGAATGATCAGTATGTGACTGGAGCAACTGAGGTTAGCAATGCCCTGGCGGATCATTTCTCAAATGTATCACGCAAGTGTGAAGCAGCTCCTGGTCACCAGTTTAGGAGCAATAAAGAAAAGAAAATTTTAAATTTTGCAACAGGAAGGGAAGAGTCATACAACTCCTCCTTTACTGAAAGAGAATTGACTCCGCACTTGCTACGTGTAATGATACAGCCCCTGGACCCAATGGAATTCCATATGCAATGATAAACATGTAACCCTGTTAATACCAAGTTGTTTATTTTAAGCATTATTAACAGAATATGGCATGATCATAGTTATCCCAAGTGTTTGGGAACCAGCCATTATTTTAGCCTTTTTTAAAACCTGGTAAGGATAAGTTTTTAGCTGCAAAAACTATCGACCAATTGCATGACATCTTGTGTATGTAAGATCATGGAGAAGATGGTCAATGTAAGACTGGGTATGGTACCTGGAAAAGAAGGGTATTTTATCACCTATCCAGTGTGGGTTTAGAAAAATGCATTCAACGACTGATGTGTTGATGCGACTGGAATCCTCTATTTGTGAAGCGTTTTGCGGAGTGCCTGCAGATTCGTCGGCCAAGAGTACTTTCTGCCACAGAGCATCGGCGGATGAATACAAACAAGATGGCGGCCGTGTTTTGGCGCTAGTTTTGAAAACATGTGTAGTGTTGGAAAACCCGAAAACCTAAAAAAACGGTAATGGGGGACCCTATTGGGAACCGGGGTTTTTGGGTGGGGGAAGAACACACGAGTTTTGGTTAAAAGTAAATGAAAACGGTAAGGGGGGACCGATTGGGAAACCGGGGTTTTTTGGGTGGGGAGAGAGGCAGACGACGACAATGAAAAAGGAAAACCACGAAACCCTGGCAGACGGAACACGTGGCCAACTAAACTGTAGGAGCTGCTGTTCCAACTAAACTGTAGAGCTCCTGTTCCAACTAAACTGTAGGCGCTCCCTGTTCCAACTAAACTGTAGGAGCTCCGGTGATCGTAACCAAACGAACCAACCTAACCAAACTTAGGCTGCGTGCCCATTACCATGCCGGCTGCGCCTTACCTGACCCCCCAGTATAGTATATTAAGTGATTGCTACCTAACCAAGGAAAGGAACCAACCTAACATCGTTGTAGATGTCCACGTCTTAAACCATGGCCGGGGGGCTTCGCCCCCCTGGACCCCCCAGTATGTATATTAACAGTGATTGCTACCTAACCAATGGAACCTACCTAACCAAACTAAGTCTGCATGTCCTTACCTGGCCAGGGGGCTTCGCGCTCCCCTGGACCCCCCGCCCCTGTAGTAAGTTAACAATTATAAATATCTAACCAATATAACTTGTCCATACATATGGCTGGCACCCGTATATCCTTACTGATAACTAAACAAAATGAATATTTCCAAGAATACATTGGTTAAAGTCACGGCCACGTTGTTTGCTCGAACACATGGACTGCGTTCGAACACGTGACTTCCAGCGGACGTGAATGTTCGGATGTGTTGAGCGTTGCCTGACTTCAGCATAGCGGAAATAACATGGCGTGCTTAATTTGGACAAAATAATTAAAATAACGCATTTACATTGATAACGGCTGTGGTTACATAGAAAAAAAACGAACGTACCTAACTAAAAATGACCGTAACGAAACGAAACCCACCTAAAAGCCGAGTTAGAACGGGTGGACTAACACTTTCGTTGGCCTACTTAGAAAAAAAAAAATACAGATATTGAATCGAGCAAGGTCGTATGATCTGAAAAAAAAAAAAAAAAAAAAAAAAAAGTATAAAAACCGGACTTACCTTTGTTGGGTTGCAAATCGGGGAGTCGAAATCGGAAATCGGCAGACAAGTCGGGACGGGTAGAACTAAAGCTGGAAATCGGAATCGTCAGACAATTCGGACGGTTCGAACCTTCCTCTCTTCGGAGCTGGCTGGAGTGATTTTGGCGGGATCGGCCGGATGAATTGGGGAACAACACTCGTGTTTTAAACGGATCCGTTTGGGTAGAGTGATCTATCAATATTGTTGCGTTTCAGTGGAATTATACCGCATTTTAACGGTTTTGTTGAAACTACTCTATTTAATGGATAATGCACGTTTAACTAATTCTAAAAATGCTTTAAAAGGACCAATCTCCATTTGAAAGGTAACGCTTCTTAATGCAATACATGGAAAAATATGAACTATATAATGTTTTTACTGTACCACTTCTAGGCAAAACATTTCGTTTCAAGACCCGCCATGTGGATTCTATTGTGTTTGTGTGTATGCGTTTATCATTGGGATCAACAAAATGTAGTGAATGATTTACATTAAGGTGTGTTTTGAAATGCTGACTTAACGTGTGGTAGGATTTCCAACAATCTGAAATTACGGTTGACTCTGGATGAATGTTTTCAATTAAAATTGGGAGGAGTGTTTCTACAGATCTATCGGGAACAACTTGAAAGAATGTGTCCTTTGTTTCGCGATCAATCCCACCAAGGACCCAACAACCATCGACACGTCTACCTTTATGGAATTTTCTCTTCCCAAATTTGGATTCGTCAATTTCCACGATGTGTCCTGGCCCCCGATTTTCGGTTGTCCTGCACCAAAATCTCAATACAAGCTTCCCGGCAGAAATTGTACCAATCAACTATGGTATGGTCGGAACCTATACGCAGATTCATCTTTACATATGTCTGGGGAAGTTCGTAAAGCCAGCAATGGATCAAGCCCAAAATAGTCTTGTAGGATAGGTGTGACCCAGAGAAGAAGGAGCCGTTCCGAATTGCTTTCAGTTTCCGACATCTTCGAACGTTACACCACCACTGGAATGTTTCGCCATGCTTGATCAGGGCGAATGTGCCTTCATCACACTTATTACACTGACCGCTGAAATCGCCAATAAGGCCACTTTTCATTAAAAATATTAACAATGACCTTTCGTCATTACATAATAGCATCAAATCAATGAAAGGGACCGGATTGAGCGCAGCAAACTCTTCGTGAGTGGGATAGCGCGAGGTCGCGGGAGGGCACGAGGACGAAGCCATGTTCGGGAAGGACAGCAAGAAGCGACTGGAAGGTCGCGCATGGCTTCTTGGGTCGGCCTTGGGGTCGCACATCGGGGCACACGAGGTCGTCAGCTGTTCGTCAGCTGTTTTTTTCGGTCAGCTGTTTCGGATGGAACTACTTACCTTGGCGGAGGGATTGTCGGGCCGGACAGAAGGGGTTACGAGGCCATGCCCAACGAATATGCAGATTACCCGCGTTTGCTTCCAAACAGCACCATTTAACAGTCTTTTTTGATCTTGAGAAGGCATATGAATACTGCATGGAGATATGGTATACTTAAAAACCATTCATGAATTGGGGTTACGATAGGAGAGTTTATCCATTGTTTCATTCAATCATTTGTTTCACATAGATTTTTTTCAAGTGAGAGTAGGGGAAACTCTATCAGAGAGGAGATCAGGAAGAAGGAGTTCCCCAGGGGTAGTGCTAAGTGTAACACGTTTGCACTATTCATTAATGGGATATCCTCTGTCATTCCCCAAGATATTTTCTCAACATTATTTGTAGATGATCTCTCCATATCATTTGCTGGATCTAGAATGTCGATGGTTGAGAGAAAACTACAACTCTCAATTGACAAAATTATTCAGTGGGCTGATATGAATGGATTTAAATTTCGACAAGCAAAACTGTTGTTGTCCATTTCTGTCGTATTCGGGGAGTAACATCCTGACCCGGATATATACATCAAAGGCCAACGGATCCCATGTGTAAATGAAGCTAGATTTTTAGGTTTGATATTTGATTGCAGGTTGACATGGGTTCCTCACTTAAAGGCATTAAAAGTTAAGTGTCTTGAGGCTCTGAATCTTTTAAAAGTATTATCACATACATCATGGGGGGCAGACCGCAAAAAACTATTTTAAAATTATACAAGGCCTTAATTTTTTCAAAAATTAGTTATGGGTGTGAAATATACTCCTCAGCCACCCCAAGCCGATTAAAAGGTATTAGATGCTATACACCATGCTGTATTAGATTGTCTACAGGAGCGTTAGAACTTCGCCTATTCCAAGTCTTCTTGTTTTTGACGCTGAGAATTAACTTTTAGACCTTTACCGAAAGTCTTCTATTCTTCGGTATTGGTTTAGGTTGCAAAGACTTCCTAATTCTTTAGCCTGTTAGACTGCAAACTTTGTAAGGCATCGTAGATATTTTGAGTTACACCCAAAATCTCCTCAACCTTATGGTTTTCGAGTAAAACAATTAATAAACAGTCTTGATATAGCAAGAAATAGAGTTCTTCCATTTAGGATATCACCAACCCCTCCCTGGAAATTACCAGATATATCTTTTTGTAAATATTTTATTGGTATAAAAAAGAACATGACTGAATTAGAAGCCAGGTCTCTCTTTCATGAACATGTCGAAGAACATAGGAAATTGACTTTTATATATACAGGTGGCTCCAAATCTGATGTTGGTGTTGGATTTGGAGTATACAGTAGTTCTTTTAATTGTAGAGGTGCACTTCCTCTAGTATCTTACCAATTACTGCAGACTATATGGCATATTAACCTCTGTTGAGAAAATAGCATTAAAAGATGAGGGCAATTTTACCATTTTTAGTGATGCAAGAAGTGTCCTTCAAGCTTTAGAAGTTTTTAATTCTAGTAACCCTTTGGTTTTAAAGATTTTAGTGGCTTTTTATTATTGGTCTGAAAGGCATAACAGTTAGATTTTGTTGGGTTCTGGCACACGTAGGTGTGTGTGGAAATGAGGAGGCAGATTCACTGGCAAAGAATGCTGCAGCTGAGTTGCTATCAAGAAGGTATCCCATTCCCTGTAATTATTTTTTACTTACAATAAAGAAATTTATTTATAATAATTGGCAAAAGCATTGGGAAGCTTAGCTGACAATAAGATGAGAGAAATAACAAATGTTATATCCCCTTGGAAATATAACGTGATGCCCCAGAAAGTGGGAGACTACTCTTTGTCGTCTCCGAATTGGTCACACTCTGGAATTGATGACAATGAGTTTTTTGCTAGCTGGCCACACCAACCATATTGTGACGACTGTTTGATACCTTGACCGTGAAGCATTTGGTGACTGAATGCCCCACTTATAGCATGGAAAGAAATAGATATCTGTTTGAGGCTCGAGGTGAGGATGGCTGGTTCATCCTTGCCAAGATTCTTGGACATGATGTGTCATACAATGCAAGTGGCATTTTTAGATTTATTTCAGAAGCAGGTCTTCTGAAAGCTATTTAACTTTTACAATGATATTTGCTTTTATGGTTTTAATTGCATATAATTTTATTCTTTATTTATAATAAACGATATCGGCGTCAATGACCTTCGATGTCAGGATGCCAGAGAACTTCCAATCATTTATTCATTCATTCGGAAACTTAATATCCTTACCAGGCGCAGGGAGTAATCGGAGCGCGATGCGCCTACCAGACACCAGGAGTATTCGGAACTTAATACTCCTGCCAGGCGCCAGGAGTATTCGGAGCGCGATGCCGCTGCCAGAGCCCAGGAGTATTCGCAGTGTGTTGCTCCTGCCCAGGCGCAGGAGTATTCCAAAAACGATACTCCTACCAGGCACCAGGAGTATTCTCAGCGAGATACTCCTGCTAAACAGCGCATTCTCCTCGTGAAGAGCTTGATATCCGACAGGAGTCTACAAGGAGTAAAAACGGTTATGCACGACTTTTGCCTAATGATAGACATAGAGAGAGTTACTCTTAGTCCCTCTCCTAATAGAAGTGCTTCTTCTTCGGAAAGGAAGAGATCAAAGGAGAAGACAGATGAGAGAAGAGAGCCTTCTCCTTCGAGCCTATTTTAGAAGAACGTCTCGGAGGACGAAATCACTAACAAGGAAGGACTTTCAAATTATAAAGTTATTTCTTCTTCTTCTCTTATTTAAGAATATGGATAGGATGCATTGACTCCAGCGCTCCTCCTTCTCCGCGCGCTCTTTTTTCTAGCACGAAAGCGCACAGATCTTCATCTTTCCTGAAAATGAAGCCAGCCATATCTATGAAAAGGGCCCTACAATCTCTTGACTCCTGGATCAAGACAAAGAAGGAGTTAGGAAGGACAGTCTTTTGCATGCCTCCCGCTAAACTATCGGGTAGGAGAGGCATATGGTACGAAACGGGAGAGAATATGGGATGTCTGCCCGTTTGGGCTGAGTCAGACTTCTCGAGTCTCGTAGACTCCTCGAGGAGACACGCCTTAAATTCAGCTAAGGCAACATGGGGTCTTTCGGAAATGGACCATCTCTCAAGGGACTTTTCCACACTTTAGAAGTATTTAACTTCCTGGATTGGTCCCTTGGGGTTATTGCTAAGAAGTCCATGAAAAAGGAACACTAAACCCCAGAACCTTACATAGCATCCTTGCATGGCATTGATAAAGGGGAGGTTTCAAGATGGATCGGCGGAAGTATGCTCCCTCTTTGGTGCGGGAATACTAAAGAAGAGGGCGGTTCATAGTGCTTTTCTCACGAAGGCCGTTCTCTCCTTCGCAGAGATCCGCTTTGTTTGTGCCTCTCTCAGAGCATTTATTTCCTTCTCAGTTGGTGAGAGACATTGCTCATTCACTAAACTGAGAAGGCCACTCAAGATCTTCTAAGACAATCCTCAAGGAAGAATAGACCTGTGGCCAGTGAGGAAAAGAAAGCTACTAGGCCAGCTCAGCAACAGCAGCCCTTTCGAGGAGGCCCTCAGGCTAGATCCATCGCCAGAAGGAAGACAACGGAGAGAAGGGGAAGATCTTCCTTCCGTCCCTTTAAGAAGGGGGGGAAAATGAGAAATCTTTCCTCCAGACACCTGTAGGAGCCAGTTCAGTTCTTTGCGGGAGCATGGGAAGACATAGCTCCGATCCTTGGTCGATGTCAATAATCAGAAAGGGTTATTTATCCCATTCAAGGACAGGCCCCCTTGACGACATCACCGAGGGAACTGTCCGCCAGATAAAGGGACCCTGTTCTGATGGATACTCTTCGTCAGATGGTGGAACAGATGTGGCACAAAAGAGCAATAGAACTGGTACTGGATCACACCTCCCCGGGGTTTTTACAATCGCTTGTTTCTCGTAGCGAAAGCCTGGGGGGGGATGGAGACCAGTACTGGATGTAAGCTCGCTGAACAAATTCTAGAACAACAGAAGTTCAGCATGGAAACGTCTGCCTCAGTACTTGCAGCTCTCCGTCAAGGAGATTGGGTGGCGTCCCTAGATCTTCAAGACGCATATTTCCACGTCCCCATTCACCATTCGTCGAGGAAATTCCCACCCTTCGTTTCATGTTCGAGGGAAGGATCTATCAGTTCAGGGCCCTGTGTTTCGGCCTATCTACGGCTCCCCAAGTCTTTACAGACTTGATGAAATGTCAAAAAACACATCTACACATGAAAGGGATAAACGTCCTCCCTATACCTGGACGACTGGCTCATCAGGGCCAGGTCTCGAAAGCAGTGTTTGGAGGATCTGTCAACAATCCTGGAATTGACGAAGAGATTAGGATTAATCGTGAACCTCGAGAAATCTCAGATGGTCCCAGCCAGAACGTAGTCTATCTGGGGATTCAGATGGATTCTCGGGGTTTTCGAGTATTTCCGTCTCAAGAGAGAATAAGGAAAGGCTGTGCCACAGTATTGAGCTTCTTAGAGAAAGAGCGTACTTCAGCGAGGGAATGGTTGAGCCTTCTGGGGACCCTTTCCTCGCTCGAAAACAGTTCTTTCCTTTAGGAAGACTACATCTCCGTCCGCTTCAGTTCTTCCTGAGAAGCAGTTGGAGTTGGAAGACAGGACAGCTCCTCGAACACGTTTCCAATCTCATCGGAAATAAAAGATCAATTGAGGTGGTGGTTGACCCCCTTAGAAGAAAACAAAGGAGTATCCTTGGAAGTAACGGAACCCAAACTGACATTGTTCTCAGACGCGTCGGAGACAGGTTGGGGTGCAACCTTAGGGTCCAAAGAGTGTCAGGCACCTGGTCGAAGAGCAGGGTGTCATGGCACATAAATTGCAAGGAGCTATTTGCAATTCACCTCGCGCTAAAGAGCTTCGAGCACATAGTCAGAGACAAAGTAAATACAGATAAACTCCGACAATACAACCGCTCATGGCTTATGTCAAAAAAAAACAACAAGGAGGAAACTCACTCTCGCCCTATACGAACTAGCAAGAGATCTGCTGATTTGGGCGAATCAAAGGAACATGTTTCTCCTAACAAGATTCGTCCAAGGGGAGAGGAACGTGAGAGTGGGTACAGACTGAGCAGGAGGTTCCAGGTCCTTCCTACAGAATGGACCCTCCACTCGGAAGTCTGTCAGAGCCTTGTATCTTTGGGGGAAACCGCAGGTAGATCTATTCGCCACGTTTGTCTCCAAAAGGATAGATACATTTTGCGCCCTAGTGGAAGATCCCCAGGGCTTATGCAATAGACGCCCTTCTCCTGGACTGGTCAGGGCTAGATGTGTACGCTTTTCCCCCATTCAAGATACTGGGGGAAGTAGTCAGAAAGTTTTGTGGCCTCGAAGGGAACCAAGATGACTCTGATAGCCCCATATTTGCCATCCCAAATTTGGTTCACAGAGGTGATGGAGTGGACAGTGGACTTCCCCAGATCTCTTCCAAACAGGATAGATCTGCTCAAACAACCCCACTTCGAGAGGTACCATCAAAATTCTACCCGCTCTTGCTCTGACTGCCTTTTGACTATCGAAAGACTTATCAGAGCGAGAGGGGTTTTTCTCGCAAAGCGGCAAGCGCAATTGCTAGAGCCCACAGACATCTACTAGGCGAGTGTACCAATCGAAGTGGGAAGTTTTCAGAAAACTGGTGCAGGTCGAAGAAGCTGTCCTCTTCCAATACCTCTGTAACCGAAATTGCGGATTTCTTTTTTTCCTGAGGGAAAAGTCGCATCTCTCTGTACCAACTATTAAGGGGTACAGAAGTATGCTTTCAGCAGTCTTCAGAAACAGGGGATTAGATTTGACGAATGATAAAGATTTGCACGACCTCATTCGCTCCTTTGAAACATTGAAGTCAGTAAAACCTAAGTTTCCAAGCTGGAACTTGGATGTGGGTCCTGAAATTTCTATCCTCCGAGAAGTTCGAACCACCTCATAACGGCTTAATTCCGGGATATCACTAGAAAGTGTATATTTCTGCTATCTCTTGCCACGGGCTAAAAGGGTCAGCGAGTTGCACGCCCTTGAATCACGAGTTGGCTTCAAAAAAGATTCTGCAATTTGTTCATTCCAGACTTTTTTTCTTGCCAAAAAATGAAAACCCTTCGAATCCCTGGCCCAGGAGCTTCGAGGTAAAACGACTTACTAGCCTAGTGGGCAGAGAAATAGAAAGATCACTTTGTCCAGTTAGAGCACTGAAATTCTATCTGGACAGAAAGAAGCAGTTGGGAGGTTCACAACATGGTCTATGGTGCTCGGTTAAGGACCCCAAGAGACCTATGTCTAAAAATGCTGGGATAGGTTAATGCCTTTCAAGAAGGCATTAACCTATCCCAGGAATTTGAATCCTTCAAATGCCATATAAAGGCTTATGAGTACTTTGCCTCCGAAATATTGAATAGTGCTGAAAATTCATACCTAAAACCAAAGGGAAACCACACAGACCTGCTGTCCCTTGGTGGGATAAAACCTGTGGTAATTTGAGGAAAATTACCAGGAAATGTTACAGGCGTTATAAATCCAGTCAGTCTGCAACAGCAAAATCTATTTACCAACGAGCTATGGCAAAACAGCGAAAATATTTTAAAAATGTAAAAAGAGAATCCTGCTTTTATATATAAATGGCATTAAACCAAGACCCCAACCAGATTAATCTGAAAAAGATTAGAAAACTAAGTGGCAAGTATGTTCCAAACACCAACACCCTGTTTGAAAATCAATGGAGACCTTGTCACCAAGCCTAATGAAGTTGCTGAAAAAACGGGGTGGGTGCATTTCTCCGAAGTATCGAGTGCCAGGAACTATTCAACTCGGTTCCAGAATATTAGGAATTCAGCCATTTCCCTTAATTTAAATTACTGGAAATGGTGAATCTTATAATTCCAAGTTAACTTTGAGGGAATTAAGGGATGCCCTGTCATCATCTGTATCAACATCCCCTGGGAATGATAACATTCTTTACAGCATGCTGAAAAATCTCCCAGAATCGGCTAAATCTTATCTTCTTAAAATTTTTAACAAAATATGTGGTATTCTCCCCCCTTCTTGGAAGATTGTAATCATTGTTCCCATAAAGAAACCATTTAAAGATCCTCATCTTCCTACAAGCTATCGGCCAATATCTCTTACAAGTTGTGTATGCAAATTGTTTGAGAAAATGGTGAATTCTAGATTGATGTGGCATCTAAAAAAAAATGTGTTTGGTTATCATCTGTCAATTTGGATTCAGGAGAAATCGTTCCACTGTGGACCCACTAATAAGATTATCAACCCAAAATTCAGCAAGGTTTTCTCAAAAACGCTGTCAGACTATAGGAGTCTTCTTCGACCTTGAAAAAGCTTATGACACTACTTGGCGTTTTGGTATAATTAAGCAGCTTCATGACATGGGAATACGAGGTAATATGTTAAAGTTTCATCAGTCATTTCTAAGTGATAGACTCATTAAAGTAAGAATTGGAAACACCTTGTCTAATGCTTTTGAGCTAGAGGAGGGAGGTGTCCCACAAGGCAGTGTGTTGAGTGTCGCTTTATTTGCTGTGGCTATAAATAGCATTGTTGAATGTGTCTCCTCCAGTAAAGACATCTTTGTTTGTGGATGACCTTGCTATTTATGTCACTAGTTATGATGCTATTGCAGCTTGTAATTTTCCTCAAAGTCAGTTAATGCAATCAGCAATTGGGCTGATGACAATGGCTTTCGATTCTCCCCTAGTAAAACTGTGGCAGTTCGTTTTACTAGGTGTACCCGAAAGGAAACCATCCCAAATTTTAGGCTGAAAGACACACTAATACCATATGAGGAGGAGGTGAAGTTTTTTTAGGAATGATTTTTGATAAGAAACTAACATGGGGTAGTCATATTGACTCTTTGAAAATTAAGGTGAGAAGTCCCTTAACATTTTAAAAGTAGTTTCAGGTTTTAATTGGGGTGCTGATAAGAGGTCACTTTTACGGTTATATGATCTTTATGTAAATCAAAGCTTGAGTATGGTTGCCAAGTCTACTCTTCAGCAAGTGCAAGCAAACTTAAGGAGTTGGATGTAGTTCATCATGCTGGTCTGAGAATATGTTCAGGAGCATTCAAAACATCTCCAGTTGAAAGCTTATATACCGACACAGAAGAGCTCCCTCTAGACTTACGTCGAGAGGAACTAGGACTGCGGGATATGTTCAAACAAAGAGGTTCCCCAGAAAACCCGGCAGCATCTATCTTAACCAAAACAATTCACAGCAGTTTGCAAATGCTAGAGCATCCAAGCCTTTTCATGTGAGAATTAATGCTGCAGCTGACAGTGTGCCTATTAAAGACCAAAAAATTAAGGCAATACATTGCTCTAAGCTGCCTCCTTGGTTGACCCCAGAACCAGTGGTCTGTAAAACTATTGTTAAAAAATCTGTTAATGTCCAAGAAGTGAAGGCTTGTTTTCTTGATCATGACCGAAAGCATTCGGGTTCTGTTAAACTTTTCACTGATGGATCAAAGACATCAAGTGGTGTTGGTTGTGCTGTTGTTCATAGTAATAACTCGTATGTGGGTAGACTTTCAAATAATGCATCCATTTTTACAGCTGAATTAACTGCAATTAGCAAATCTCTTGAGATTGCTTCTACTCTACAGGTAATAATTTCACCATTTACTCAGATTTCTTATAGTGCACTCATGGCCATTCAGCAGATAACCCTAAACATCCAGTTGTTCAACGTATTCAAGAGGTTATATAGGCTTGCTTCCAAATTCAAATCTGTCCAGTTTTGCTGGGTTCCTTCCCATGTGGGTATTGCTGGTAATGACTTGCTGACCATGAAGCAAGAGGTGTCATTAATAAAGAAGACATTCTCTTCCACCATATTCCTTCCACTGACATGAAATGGACTATTCGTTCATATGTTAAAAATAAATGGCAAGCACGTTGGTCGTCTCCCTATCTGACCAACAATAAAAAGTACAAGAAGATCCGACAAAGTATTGAACATTGGCCCTCTGGTTTCCAACCAAATCGTAGGGTAGAAACTGGTATTATGTCGTCTAAGAATTGGCCATACTCGATTGACCCACCGATTTACCTGTTGGAGGGTGTACCTGCACCAGTCTGTATGCTAGTGTGACTCTCCTCTTATTGTGGAACACATTATATGCCATTGCCATAGTATTCTGCGGCACGACAGAGACATGGGTTAGTGGGCAGGGATATAGTAGAACTGCTTGGTCCGGATGTAGCTGTTAATAGAATTGTTGGATTCCTTAGAGACTAATCTTTTTAATGAAATTTAATATGACCGCCCGGTTACGTTGCAAAGTGTAGTGTATACACTAAAGTTGTTTTATATGAGCATACTTATATGAATATGAGTATGTGTATGGTACATGTATGTATAAGTTTTTACTCTTGTTTGCATTCACGAAATGCGAAGTATAATTTTTTATGACGGATATCCGTTTTTTATCATAATTCTAAAATCGCCTGTATTTATTTAGTTTATAAAATCATCAACATAAATATTCATGTCAAACCAGTTTCATTATAGCGCTGAATAATCCCTATGGATTCCAGTGCTTGGCTTCAAGCCTAAATTTCATATTCCATTCCTTCCATTACCGAGGCTCATAAGAACTGCCCAGATGACTCTTTTAATCTATTAAGAGTAAGAGCTCATGAGGTAAGGGCAATCGCACGTCTATTGCATCACAAAGAAATATGTCACTTAAAAATATTCGGATGCAACCTTTGAGATGCAACTCAATTTTATTGCATCTCATTACTTGAAAGACGGCGAGTTACGTATGAGAAATGTTTTTCTCTAGGTCCATTTGTGTCAGCACAGACGGTTCTGGGTAAAGGAGAGAGCACGATCCTTAAATATATGTACGTAAACCCTCTGTCGGATGTGTTCTTGTATTTCCTGTGCATGGGAGTGTCAGATGCCGCACTGGCGGCCTTCACTTCTCTCATTAGGAGATTGAGGGGACAACTGACTTTTAGAGGGGTACTATTTTTTGGGGGGAATTTTGTATGTGTGATTATCGAGTTTTTTGGTTGTTTGCTAAGAGTTTGGGGATGACTCTTGGCAATCTTAGAACTAACACGGGTTAGGATCGGGTGATCGGGATCGGTTGTGTGCTCCTTAAAGAAGGCGTGTTGTCATATAAGCGGATTAGCACCCATTGACAAATGCCAGTTAGGCTCTGCCGAGTAAGTGGATGAGAACCCCATCGACAGACCCACAAGAACTCTTGGCCGCAGATCACTATCTCGCTAAGGCTCTTGAGGTGAAGCAGACTCCTGGGCAGTAGCCACGAGTCTTCCACCTAATAAAGGTAGGAACAAGGTCTATTAATCCTACAACATATGTTTTTTACCTGTCTAATCAGTAAGTTAGCTGTCTCTTGCCCTCCACCAAAGGTGTCAATCAGCTATGTATATATCTGACAGGTAAGTTTGAATGTATGAAAATGATATTGTTATGATACAATAAAGTTTCATACCATACTTACCTGGCAGATATATACGATTGAAGACCCACCCAGCCTCCCGCAGGAGACAGGTGGAAGAGAGAATCTGATTAGAAAAACGGGAATGGTTCCTAGTCCTGCCACCCAGAGCAGGGCGGTAGATCACCTGACCTACCGTAGCGAGTGGTGCGAAATTTGAATTTCTGTCGGGGACGACGGAGTCGATAGCTATGTATATATCTGCCAGGTAAGTATGTATGAAACTTTATTGTATCATAACAATATCATTTTAATGCTTTGGTGCATGAAAATTATGTAAAATGCATTCTTATTGTATTTTCATCAAAAAACCTATAAATATTTTTTATTTTGCATTTTGGTGTCATATTTCATCTGCCAGATCAGTGTTGTAGGTGTCGTAACCTGAAACATGCGTTGTAACCCTGGAAATAATTTCTGATGACTATAATTGAAAACGCCTTAACCTCGGAATGTCGTAAGCCGAGGGACTGCCTGTACTACGTTATACCATAGCGGCCTCTCTGATATAAGCTAGGGCTAACCTCCTCTTTACCAGCAAGCTTAACAAAGCTTAAAGATTGCTTTCACTACCGACCCGCACGACGTTACGTATATAACAGTGGTTTCACTACCAAATCTCACACGTAAACATTGACGTATTTTTACGGTAAACATAAAAGAATCTACTTAATTTCTATAATTACAATGTATACCATAGCAGCTTCCGAGTTAAGCTAAGGCTAACCTCTTCTTTACCGGCAAGCTTAAAAAGCTCAGATTGCGTTGCTACGACCCACACGTTACATACGTAACAGTGGTTTCACTACCAAATCTCACACGTAAACCTTGAACGTATTACAGTAGACATAAAAGAATGGTCATTTCTAATTACTACTCACATATATACCATAGTGGCTTCTCTGATTTAAGCTATGGTACCCTCTTCTTTACCAGCAACCTTAACACAGCTTAAAGATTGCATTCGCTACTGAACTGCACATGTAACCTACGTACGTAACATGCCTTCACTCCAAACCTAACACGTACTGCATTTGCTACTGAAACGCTCCTATGTGTGACCATTGTTTTTAGACTAGGTCTACGCCTAAAAAAGCAAGCAAGGGTGCTTGATTAAATTTTGTTTTCACTCATTACTTTCATATAGGGATGAGGATAGACAAAACTTAGGTTTATTTTAGAGTTGGGAATGGTGGAAACATTTTGAAGAAGGAAAACGTGAGATGCCATGTAAACACTTTTCC
>NC_087218.1:42369964-42449964 GCF_015104395.2 Macrobrachium nipponense
GATAACCCAACCCAGGAACCAGAAGAGGTATGGTTACAGAGCACTTCACTGCCACTAAGGGCTGATTATGTTCGGTTGGTGAAAAAGAGAACTTGGGACTTCTGCTCCCTTCTCCATCACTGACTCAATGTTGCTGCTTCCTTCCTCCTGAATTTTAGTGATAGTTCAACTTCAAACGAGAACCAAGAGGCTATGATGGTCATAAAATTTATGCCTTGGAAGCAAGCAGTGATCAATGTTACCAAGGTTCATGATAGGACGCAATGGTTACTTCTCCAAGATCAGTAGAAAAGGTCCCCTAAAAATACAAAGTATCTGAGGCAAAGTCGAAATTGTGGTTCACCAACCTGTAGATTTTCTTCCCATAACAAATTGATTAACATATAACTTCTCAAAATTAAGAAAGGCAATCTGATAGTTCCATATCTTAGGTTGAAATCAAACTTATTGAAGTAACATGTTTGCCTGTGGATAAAAGTCCCAGTTAACAGAAATCACAGGAAATTGTAGTGCAAACATCCTGAGTGTTAGAGCACGAAAAAGGTATGACAGCCATCCGATTTTCAAGGGAAAGTGTAGGTTAGTAAAATGTCGTTCAAGAGAGCATTAGGAAATGCTGTTATGTAAGTATGTCTTAGTTTAACCCAGACCACTGAGCTGATTAACAGCTCTCCTAGGGCTGTCCCGAAAGATTAGATTTTTTTTACGTGGCTGGGAACCAATTGGTTACTTAGCATCAGGACCTACAGCTTATTGTGGGATCCGAACCACATTATATTAAGAAATTAATTTCTAATCAGTAGTAAAATCAGCTGATTCTGCACTGGCTCCAGCTGGAAGCGAACTTGGGCTACCAGATTGGTAGTAAAGTATGCAACCCACTTGTCCTATTGAAAAAATTAGGTCTTTTGCTCGCTTCCAGCAACCCAAAATTGATCCAGTAGACAATTGTATACCCAGACAACAAGGAAGAAGAGTTAATGTAGTGCAAGATTACTAACTTTCCTTCCACTCTGGAGAGGTAGTTAAATGTTGTGAAAGACTGTTGACTTACTCAGTTTCCATAATCAGTAGCAACTTTTCAGATGAACAGCAGCATACCCATGCATGCAAGCACACCACTTCCTAATCTGGGCATTTGTGTTCCACAAATATGTTATGTTGGAATAGAAGCCCTTGTTCCCTTTCTATATCAAGGGTACAGCATGGTACAGCCTGTAATACATAAGGCAGCCAACTGATGGTTTGCCATCTCCAAGGAGGGAGAAGGCGTTCTTCGGGATCAGTCTGACGTGATTTGGGTCTGTAACATGAGCAGGGTGACAAGGAAGCACTGCCTTTGGGCAATGCAGTGCCAGTATAGCAGCGCTGCAAGTAGTGGCATTGGTGCTTTTTTTATGCATGGTAGGTAACAGACTTAAGGTGCTTGTATTACTACCTTTTTATAAGTTGTGATTCTCCATATATTAAAGGTGTACTGTTTGTGTGTCATAGGAAGAAATGCCAGAGTTTTCAAGTATTTTGTATTTTCCTAGTTATACAGACCATAGCCTTTCATATTGGAGGTAGCACCTCGTCCACCATGCTTTTCTGCCTCCAGTATTTTGAGGTTCCTTGTTGGACAAGTGGGTTACATTCTCGCCTACCGATTTGGTAGTCCCAAGTTCAATTCCCCACTCTGCCAATGTGGAATGAGAGGAATTTGTTTCAAGTGATTGGAAATTAATTTATCGATATGTGGTTCGGGTCCCACGTAAGCTGTAGGCTCCATTGCTAGGTAACCAGTTGGTTCCTAGCCACATAAAAATATATAATCCTTTGGGCCAGCCCTAGGAGAGCTGTTAATCTCAGATCAGTGGTCAGGTTAAGCTTAAGATATATTTTAACTTTTCATTGTGAACACAGGCTGAAGGGAAAACTGGTATAATTGGTTGGATGAGATTCCCCTCTCTCCCATTTTCACCTGTGTATCACCCTTGTTTAGTCAGTACATGGCAAGTCCAGGGCATCCACAGAAGAGTACTCCATATATGAATGGCTATGGTTTGTATACCTATTTGACAGCAGCATGCATTTTCAAAATTCATGGTAGCGATTCTAACGTGACAAATGCAGGGAATGGAGTGAACAGAAATGGAAGACGTTAGCTTCACATTTAGCTAAATTGAAGAGAGACCAGAAGAGAATGGCTGCTGTTAAAGCTGATGCAGAAATGGTAGCTGGTCAGACTGAGACCTCCATCTGGTACTGTTGATATTCCTGTTGCCTCTCCTCTAACCAAGCCCGTTTCTCTTGTATCAGTCCATTCTCTAGACCATCTGCTTCTTCTCATGGTTCTAACACTTCAGAACCTGATCGTTTTGCCAGCATAGGAAAGAAATTTGATCAAAAGTTGAACTTGGTGTTTTGTATAGTGGCCCAGTTAGGGGGATCAGTCCAAGTGCTGTTTTCAAAATTTGAAAAATTGAAGTGCCATTGGAGGTAGCTGTTTGTCCCGCTAATTCTCCCAGGCAAAGGTCACTGCCATACTCCACCAAACCAGGGAAGAGACATACTGGAGGCCCAAGGGAGGTAGTTGTGTCCCAGGTTGTGACGAGACAGCCGCTAGAAAGGCATCTTGGAAGTGTGTCAACTTTCTTTCGGGAGATTTTTCTCTGAGCAAAAGGTGCTAGTGGCGCTTTTCTGATGAATCTTGCCCGCTTAAGAGGCCTTTGTTCAGAGAGCAGTCTCCTCTGCTGCCAGGCAAAAGGTAGAGGGGAGCGCCTCAGTGGCGTAGTTGGTATGGTGTTGGCGTCCCACCTCAGTGGTCAGGTGTTCAATTCTCAGCCATTCCAGTGAGGAGCGAGAGATGTGTATTTCTGGTGATAGAAGTTCACTCTCGATGTGGTTCGGAAGTCACGTAAAGCTGTTGGTCCTTACTGAATAACCACTGGTTCCATGCAACGTAAAAGCACCATACAAACAAACAAACAAACAAACAAAAGGTTGAGGGAACCCTGTACATCAGGTAGAGTGCATAGACTTTCTTCCTTATTTGACAAGGGTTCTTTTTAGAGTGCTAAGTGCCCTGCTTCTCCCGAGCCGTTTCATTCTTCACTTAGGCACCCTGTTGTGGACGAGTGCTCCTGTATAGCCGAGCGCCCTGTGTCGACAGAGTGCCTAGTAATAGTAGTATTCAACAAGCGTCCAAGTGCCCCGAAACAGCCAAGTGCCCTGAAGTGACTGAACCTCGTGAAGTATCGGATGGTTAGAGCTCTTAAAGTACCCGTGTTTTGGGAAGTCCAAAAACTGTCTTTAGGCTGACAGCGCTGCCGATAGTGTTTCAGTGGTGCTTCTCCAGGATTTGTTGCCATTACTAATCTTCAAGAGCCAATTTGGTCTCATTCAGCTGCGAACCTGCAGGCTGCATCTACTTTAGACCCATCGTTGGCTCCTTTACAGTGCCAACTGGATAGCATTGTGTGTCTACAGAAACCTGCAGTACCACAGGCACCTTCTACAGACCCTGTGTATTCCCCGATTTTGGCAGACGATAAAGACCAAGAATTTACTTTATCTATCTGTGCATCCTGCGACTTCTTCCTCTCCAGCTTCATCTTTTATAATGAGTATTTAGCTGTCAGACTCCGTCAAGCTCCCAAAAATGGTTCTCTCTTCTTTGTCGAAGAAAGCCTTCAGTGAAGTGGAGAGCTAGATCTCTGAGAAGGGGGAACAAGGAAAGGGATGTTTCAGTATTCCGCTTTCCCACCTTTCACGTTGTCATTGCCTATCGTACTTGACAGAAGCTCCTTCCTTGGGAGTGGCTGCCTCCTCCCAAGGGGACTTTTCCGAACTTATTGCTTATTGATGAAGGTCGGAGATCTGCTTTCGCTTCGGTAAAATCCTTCTTTTCGGTTCAGGAGATGGATCATTTATTTAAGAGCCTGTTTAAAGCTTTTAAAAGTTTTAAGCTTTCTTCATTAGCCAAGAAAATTCATGATCCCTCTCTTCTGGAAGACTGGGCTAGGGAGCTTCTCAAGTTTCTTTCCTGGGCTGACAAGGTGTTCAAGGATGGGTCACAGGTGGTGGTCACCCTTTATGCAATGGACATCCTAAAGAAGAGGGAACTTTGAATTTCCTTTATGTCCAGAAGTCGGCCATTCTGTTCTCCCCGATAAACGGCATCTATTTCCACAAGCTACGGTGAGTGAGATTGTTGTGTCTCACCTACAGGATCTGCTGACTCTTTGTTGTGCCTAAGGCCTCTGGACGGTGGAGACCAGTACTTGACATGAACGTGCTGAATGTCTTCGTAGAAAAAACAAAATTCAGCATGGAGACAACACAATCTGTTCTTGCATCCATCAGTCGGGTAGAATGGATGGTATTGCTGGATATGCATGACACACACTTTCATATTCCCACACACGTAGACTCATGGACATACCTCAGATTTGTGGACAATGACAGTGTTTCAGCTTCAACTGCTATGCTTTGGTCTTTTGACTGCCTTACAGGTATTCACCTGTATTCTAGTTCCCCTTGCAGGATGGCTCCATCTAGCAGGAGTCAAAATTTTGCTCTACCTCGGCGACTGGCTGCTTCACTCTCCAAGGAGGACCTGAAGAACTGGGATTATTACTATACCTCAAGATTGCCTAAAGAAACCAGACACTCCTCTCCCTTAATTCTTGCGCTCCAACTCAGTGTATGAGTCTTCTAGGCACCTTTGCCTTTTGGAGCAGTTTGCAAGACTAGGGAGACTGCATGTGAGGCCTCTACATTTTTACCTCGGAGTAAATGGAAGGGAAATCTCTCCTCCCAGTGAGCATAGACCTAGACTTCTTTTTCAATGCGTCAGATCTAGGTTGGGGAGCTCTCCTTTTGAACAGGAAGTATCAGGCAGGTGGTTCCCACAGGAGAAAGGCCTCCACATCAACATAAGGGAGCTAAAAGCTGTCCACTTAGGACTTCAATATTTTACAACAT
Source organism: Macrobrachium nipponense (assembly GCF_015104395.2). Lineage (NCBI taxonomy): Eukaryota > Metazoa > Arthropoda > Malacostraca > Decapoda > Palaemonidae > Macrobrachium > Macrobrachium nipponense. The sequence goes on from NC_087218.1 coordinate 42,374,933, forward strand.
GTATACAACAAGGCGTTGACGATTCATGCACACTACCACCGCATGGGCCTACATAAAATATCAAAGTGGGACTTGTTTATTTTCTCTCAGCGAGATAGTAAGAAATCTTCTATGTTGGGCAGACCAGAATAAAACCAAGTTAGTCATGAGGTTCATTGATGCGAAGTGCAATGTGTTAATGGACCAGTTGAGTTGCAAGAAGCAGGTCCGTCTTACAGAATGGACCCTGGACCTTCGGGTTTGTGCAGCCCTTCGGAGTCTAATATCGGGGAAACCAACGGTAGATTCAAGTTTTGCTCCCATTAGAATGCCAAATTGACTCTTCTGGTGCCTTTTTGGCCCTAGAAGGAATGGTTTCTGAACCTTCTAGACCTCCTGATAGATTTTCAAAGGCTACTTCCTATGATTTCAAGTCTTTTTCAGTTAGCCCCACTTCAGGTGGTTCCATGAAAATCTATCCACTTTGGGCCTGACAGGCTTCCGACTGTCAGGAAGCTCCTCCGAACAAAAGGATTTTCTAAGTCATCCGCTATAAGCACCATTATGGCATCTTCAAGAGGCCCCTGCATGCACTGTAAAGGGATATAGAACAATTTTAAGCTGTTTTCCATCATAGAGATAATGAGATAATGACATTTCTGGTAACCAAGACCTTATTAAGCCTTTTAATGTTTCTGAGTTCAGGAACCTCTTTAGTCTCCCTCTCTGAGAGAAGCTATAGATAAGAGGATAGGCTATCTCAGGGAAACTTTTTATGTTCCCTCTCCCTGGATTTTTTTTTAGCAAAGAATGAAAATCCATCACAGACTTAGGTATTACCTTCAATCTGGTGCTCTGAAAAATTCCTCAAGACATGTTGAAACTATATCCTTCTTCTTAAGGGATTTAATTTTAGAAAACTCCCAGATAGCAGAGGATACAAGTTTTAAAAGTTAGGCACATGACATCAGGGCAGTGGCTATGTAAGTAGCTTTTAGGCAAAATCTTTCTCTTTCTTCCATACTGCAAGCAACGTACTAAAAGTGCAAATCAGTATTTGTAATGCATTATCTACGAGATGTAGAAACTATATATGAAAATTGTATTTCCTTAGGGCTGGTGCCCCTAGTTGTCCTAGTTTTGGGTGAGGAAGTGTTTCTTTCATTTTTGCTATCTCTCCCCTTGAAGCATGGTGGTGGTAGTTAGTTCTAGGGGTTGTTGTTACAAAGCACCTGGAGTGCCCGCCAGTTTTTATGCTGGTAGTGGTCATGTTTGTCAGGTATTTTGTTTTTTTTTTACTCTTCCCTGGGCAGGGCCAATCCCTGGGCAGGGCCAATTGTCTGTACTTTGTTGGCCTTCTGTAATACGTAACCTTTATCTCCAAGCTGTTTTTAATACCTTGTCAGCCTTCAGAGTACTCCGCTGAGAGGTCTCATGTAAGTAGAGGCGCTTCTAGGCTATACCACCAGATCTTACAGGTTGAAATGAGTGCCAGCCAGAGGCAGTATCTTTACTTATTTAAAAATTATATTTTTATGATACATTTTTTATATATAATTATAAAGATTACATTTTATGATTGTTTTATATATACTTGAAAATTGTATTTTATGATAAATTTTTTATATAAATATTCACCCAGTAATTATGGATGGAGCCCACCCTCCCTGCACATGGACATTTAAGCATAAAGAAATTGAGCTATTAGCTGGGTTGTTCCTCTTTCTTACCCCGAAAGTGGGTGGGTCTTGTCACCTGCTCAAAAGAATCGCTACTGTGAATTTCGAATATTCAAGCTGCTGTCGAGTAAAAACTCCCAAATACCCATTATGTAGTCTTCAGTCTTGAGACCCCTCTGAATTACACATAGAAGAGCCTTGCTTAAGCAGGTAGGTTTGGGGAACCCTGCCCTTGACTAAAATGCTAGTGGCCTATATGGAAGAAGAGGTGAAGAATATGACAACAAGGAGAGGTAATGGAAGGGCAGAGCTTCCCCTCCCCATTTGGATTACAGATAAAATATTAGAATGAGAAGGGTTGAAAACAGGGAAGAAATTGGAAGGACCCCAGTAGGCAAGGGAAAAAGATAAGCTTATACTTGACTATTGCTCCTGTAGCCACAATGCTTCTGAATTGATAAACAAAATAGTGGGATAAAATGAATAATGAAGAAAAAAATGAGTTGAAGAAGGAACTAATCCTTTAAACCTCTGTACTACTCAAAAGTAAAGTGAAAAACTGAAAACAAACGAAAATGCACGTTCAACCCAGCATTCATGACTGCAGCAAAGCATCCTCACACAGCAGCAGCAGAAAAATAAAAGCTTGTGTTGGGTGGAGAGTGAAGGGTATTCCAGGTATTCCTGCACTCACCCACCCCCTGAACCACCAGTTACGTACCTTGTTACCAAGTTCAACTGATTTCAGCTGGCTCCGAAGGATACTCTGGTTTGTAATGTAGGAAAAATATTTATAATTTATTTAATTATGATTCCTTAAGAAAAGTTGTATTAATGCATGATATTTGGGTGAATCACTGTCTTTTATGGAATTTAGGTAAATATCTGGCCTCTGATTGGCTGTCTTAACTCTTTCAGTGCCACATGGCCCAACGAAGTGCAGTCATTGGCTAATAAATTATTAACCAACCCCATTCATGTGATAGTAGGATCACTCGACCTGCAAGCTGTAGACACAATCACTCAGCGAGTGGTTGTATGTTCCATCATGGAAAAAGAAGAAAAGGTATGGACTTTATATAGTAAATGCATGAGATATACTGAATATGTGGATAGAAGTACAAACTTTGATTTTAACCTATATATAGTAAATGCAAGAGATATACTGAATATGTGGTTAGAAGTACTACAAACTTTTAATTTCCAGATTTCTCACTAGTTACTCTTCACAATTTTCCTTTCAGTTGCTAGAATTTTTGAAGACCATGAAGCCAGAAGATAAGGTGATAATTTTTGTTGCACAGAAAATTACCGTCGATGATCTCTCAGTCAAGTTGTTAGAAGCAGGTCATGCAGTAAGTATTTTTAATCAGAATTTTTATATCTTTTATCATGTTATGGAGTTTATTCTAGATAAGCTCCCGCTAGTATTAAATTAAAGCTGAAAGAATGGTGTGCAAATAAAGTAATCAAGGGAAAGGGAAGGAAATAGTACTGAAAGCACAGGGACACTTCAACTTAACAGGCGTTTATTCACTTATTCAATTGGAGATATTTCCGCAATATGAATTGCTTTTAAAAAATACATGCTACACAGTGAAAAAAAAAGCCAATTGTAGTTCCTCTCTCTCTCTCTCTATATCTCTCTTCTTCCTCTCTCTCTCCTCTCCTCTCTCTCTCTCTCTCTCTCTCTCTCTCTCTCTCTCTCTCTCTCTCTCTCTCTCTCTCTCTCTCTCTCTCTCTCTCTCTCTGTTTTTATTGACTTTTATCAGTGTTGTATTTGTGAGACATTAAGTGGTAGTTTGAAATGCGATGCATGTACACACACACACACACAGACTGGTTAACCCTTAAACGCCAAAGCGGTATTTTAAAAATAATCTCCCGTATGCCGGTGGGGTTCGGGAGTGAGCGCCGAAGCAGATTTTTTTTTTTTTTTTTTTCTCTCTCCCCAAAAAATAATCACAGCATGCTTAGTTTTCAAGATTAAGAGTTCATTTTTGGCTTCTTTTTTGTCATTGCCTGAAGTTTAGTATGCAACCATCAGAAATGAAAAAAATATCATTATTATGTACAGTGGTACCTCGAGATGCGAAAGGCTCGAGATACGAAAGCTAACACGAAAAATTTAACACCTCTACATATGAAAAGTTTTCAAGATACGAAAGGTTTCTGTTAAGTCCGAGATTCGCCCGAACCACCGATAACAATTTTGAAACTCGCGCACCGCCAACTGAGTAGACTCGCCACCATCCTCCTGCTCTCCCATTGGTTCCTGATGCTAGTCACCGCCCTATTGGTCAGCATCCCTCCCATGATGCATCTATGTAGTGGCGTGCTTCTTCAGCCACTGCACGGCATCATCTGTATCGTACGCGGTATTCGTTTGGTCTAACGATTTCGTTTATTAAGGTAAATTTGTTAGTGATTTCGAGATGGAACGGCTGCTTCTTGTCTGGATTAAAGACAAAGAAATCGCTGGCGATACGATAACGGAGACGGCAATCTCCCACAAGGCCAGCGCTATTTTCGGCAATTTGATTGCCCAGGCGGAAGACAACGGAGGAGAAGGGACATCAACGCCAACCCCAGAGTTCAAGGCTTCGCATGGGTGGTTCGAGAAATTCCGTAAACGGACTGGTATCCATTCGGTGGTGCGGCATGGGGAGGCTGCCAGCTCGGACACGAAAGCGGCTGAAGCCTTTAAAAAGACGTTCGACGAGATGATGACCAAGGAAGGTTACAGTTCTCAGCAAGTCTTCAACTGTGATGAGACTGGCCTTTTTTGGAAAAATAATGCCTCGTCGGACGTACATCACGGAGGAAGAGAAGAAGCTATCCGGGCGTAAGCCTATGAAAGACAGGCTTACACTCGCACTTTGTTCAAACGCCAGTGGGGATTGCAAGGTGAAGCCCCTACTGGTGTATCCTTCCGAGACTCCTCAAGCCTTCAAGGCCCACAAAGTGCTTAACCCTCTTACGCCGAAGCGGTAAAAAAAAAAATTGTCTCCCGTGTGCCGGAGGTGTTTCAGAGTGAGCGCGGAAGCGGGAAAATTTTTTTTTTCAAAAAATCACAGCACGCTTAGTTTTCAAGATTAAGAGTTCATTTTTGGCTCTTTTTTTGTTATTGGCTGAAGTTTAGTATGCAACCATCAAAAATGAAAAAAAATATCATTATCATATATAAATAATGCGATATATGATAGCGCAAAAACAAAATTTCATATATAATTGTATTCAAATCGCGCTGTGCGCAAAACGGTTAAAGGTAACAAGTTACTTTTTTTTTTTTGTAATGTACACTAAATTGCAATCATTTTGGTATATAACACATTGTAAATCGATAAAAGCAACACAGAGAAAATATTATCACAAAATAATGCATGAATTCGTAACGCACGGACGTAAAACAAAATATTTTTTTCAAAAAATTCACCATAAACTCTAAAATATTGTCCTAGAGACTTTAAATTTCTTTCAAAATGAAGACAAATGATTGAATATTACTATACTGTAAGAGTATTAGCTTACAATTGCAGTTTTTGACCATATCTGACGCGTTAAATTTGACCGAATGTCGAATTTTTTTATATATATATTTTGTATATGCAATTATTTCGGAAATAAGAAAAGCTACAACCTTCAAATATTTTTTGTTTTATTCTACATGAAATTGCGCACATTTTCATATATAAAACACTATGAAATGCCTAATATGAAACGGAGCAAATATTCCGAGAATGGGACGTACGCATTTCGGAGATTTGTGGCGGAGAATCCGCGCACGGAGGAAAGGAAAGATTTTTTTTTAAATTCACCATAAATCTAAATATTTTGCTAGAGACTTCGAATTTGTTTCAAGATGAAGATAAATGACTGAATATTACTAGACTGTAAGAGTTTTAGCTTACAATTGCGTTTTTCGACCATTTCGGTAGAGTCAAAGTTGACCAAACGTTGTTTTTTTTCTAATTTATCGTGATTTATATGCAAATATTTCAAAATGAGAAAAAAGCTACAACCTTCAATTATTTTTTGTTGTTTCTACATGAAATTGCGCACATTTTCATATATTAAACTTTATGTAACGGCCAATTTAAAATGGTGCAAACATTACCACAATCGCACGTATGATTTTTTCGGAAGAGTTACCGCGCGGACGTAAAGAAAATGTTATTTTTTTCATAAATTCACCATAAATTTAAATATTTTGCTAGAGACTTCCAATTTGTTGTAAAATGAAGGTAAATGCTTGAATATTACTAGAATATAAGCGTTTTAGCTTACAGTTGCGTTTTTCGACCGTTTCGGTAGAGTCAAAGTTGACCGAAGGTTGAAATTTTGGCAATTATCGTTATTTATATGAAAATATCTCAAAAGTGATAAAAGCTACAACCATGGGTTGTCTTTAGTTGTATTGTGCATGAAATTGCACACATTTCCATATATAAAACTTTATATAACGGCTAATTTTAAAATGGTGCAAACATTACCACAATCGCATGTGTGATTTTTTTTCGGAAGAGTTACCGCGCGGACGTAAGGAAAAAGTTTTTTCATAAATTCACCATAAATCGAAATATTGTGCTAGAGACTTCCAATTAGTTGCAAAATTATGGTAAATGATTGAATATTACTAAAATATAAGAGTTTTAGCTTACAATTGCGTTTATCGTTATTTATATGAAAATATCTCAAAACTGATAAAAGCTACAATCGTGAGTATTTTATTGTTGTATTCTACATAAAAATGTGCACATTTTCATATATAATACATCATGTAACGACTAATTGACAATGGTACAAAAATTATGTCAAAGTGACTAAATAATTTCCGAGATGTGTCACAGATACTTTTTAGTGCGGCAAGAAAGAAATTCGCGCTTGCGCGCCTGTGTAACGATTGTAAACAAAACAACACCTTGATTTGTGAACTCCCAGCATCCCCCAAGACGCGTGATTCAAAAGTTTTAGGCTGTTAGGCCTATAAGTATTTTTCCGCGAATTTTTAAAAAAACTTTTGTAAGTCGATGTAAAATATGTCCAGTCGGCACACGGGAGACAAAAAATGTCGACGTAAAATACGTCCAGTCGGCGTAAGAGGGTTAAGGAGAAGCTTCCAGTGATGTGGAGGGCTAATGCGAAAGCCTGGGTAACGAGAGGCTTTTGTTCACGGAGTGGGTAAATCTGTGTTTCGGCCCGACAGTGATGAAATTCTTGAAAGATAAGCGCCTCCCTCTGAAATGCCTGCTGGTGTTGGACAATGCCCCTCCCCACCCTCTTGGCCTCGAGGAAGATATCCTAGCGGAGTATTCCTTCATCAAGATTCTTTATCTTCCGCCTAACACCACCCCTCTCCTCCAGCCCATGGACCAGCAAGTGATATCGAGGCGAACCTTAATTCCTCGTGGAGGAAACTCTGGCCTGATGCCGTATCTGCCCGAGACTTCGAGGGATTCAACGTGGGCGAAGCTGGTGCTGCAGATTCAGAAACAGTTGACGATCCTGAAACTTTTGGAACCAGATCTTGACGAGATCGTTGCACTCGGCAAGTCCATGGGGCTGGTCGTCGACGAGGACGACATCAACGACCTTCTTGAGGAGCACCAAGAGGAGCTTACGATGGATGACCTGAAGGAGTTGGAGGCCATGCAACATAACATCGTTTAAGAGGAGTTTTCTAGCAGCAGCGATGATGAGGAGGACAACCTTATGACAACGGCAGAAATTAAGGATGTTCTAGCCGCTTTTCAGAAAGTGCAATCGTTTGTAGAAAAAAAGACACCCCGTAAAGGCTCACACAGGTCGTATGCTTGCGCAGTTTGATGACGTTTGCCCGAGTCATTTCAGGAACATTGTGAAAAGTAGGCAGAAGCAATGTCCCTTGGATAGTTATTTTTTAAAGAGGCCTTTAGTATTAGCAGGAGTAAGTAAAAAGGATACTAAAAAACAAAGTTGAAAGTGGTGATGAAAAAAAAAAAAAAAAAAAAGAAAAAAAAAATGGAAAAAAAAAAAAAAAAAATTAAAAAAAGATGAGAAAAAATTTTTTATTTTAGTTTTTTGTAAAATTGAGTGTTACAGTTTTGTTGATGTGTTTCGTAAATTTTAGTTTAGTTTTCCTTACATTTTTTGTGTGTTTTGTAAAGTTAAGTGTACGTACGTATCTGCCGTTTGTCGTCCTCCTCTGTTGCCACTTTCGGAGATAGCCTCACTCGAAAGGTAAACTTCCACATTTTACTACATACGTACAGTATTTCTTGTATACCATGTACACTAATACACTTTATTTACAGGTAATTAGCAGTACATTATTAATTTAGGTATTGAATGGTCCAAATTGTTGTAGTATTTCATTGTTTATAGGTCAATTTAGCTTTATTATGAAATTTACTGGGATGTTTTTGGAGGGCTTGGAACAGATTAGCCATTTTACATGTAAAATGTGGTCCAAGATACGAAAACCTCATGATACGAAAGGCGCCTCGGAACGGATTAATTTCATATCTCGAGGTACCACTATATAAATATTGGGATGTATGACAGCGCGAAAAAAAATTTCATATATAATTTTATACAAATCGCGCTGTGAGCAAAACGGTTAAAGCAAGGAGTTAATTTTTGTGTTGTATTGTACACTAAATTGCAATCATTTTGGTAGATAACACATTGTAAAACGATCAAAGCAACACAGAGAAAATATTATCAAAATGATGCATGAATTCGTATCGGGCGGACGTTTTTTTTTTTTTTTTTTTTCTTTTTTTTTCTTTTTTTCTTTCTCAAAAATTCACCATAAATCGAAATATTGTTCCAGAGACTTCGAATTTGTTTCAAAATGAAGATAAATGATTGAATATTACTATACTGTAAGAGTTTTAGCTTACAATTGCATTTTTCGACCATTTCGATCGAGTTAAAGTTGACCTAATGTCAATTTTTTTTATTTATCGTTATTTATATGCAAATATTTTAAAAATGAGAAAAGCTACAACCTTAAATTACAATTATTTTTAGTTGTATTCTACATGAAATTGTGCACATTTTCATATATAAAACTATGAAACCGAGCAAATATTACGAGAATGCGACGCAAGCATTTCGGAGATTTGCGGCGGAGAATCCGCTCCCGTAGGGAAGGAAAAAGTTTTTTTTTCAAAAATTCACCATAAATCTAAATATTGTGCTAGACTTTGAATTTGTTTCAAAATGAAGATAAATGATTGAATATTACTAGACTGTAAGAGTTTTAGCTTACAATTGCGTTTTTCTACCATTTCGGTAGTCAGTGTTGACCGAAAGTTTATATTTTTCTATTTATCGTGATTTATATGCAAATATTTCGAAAATGAGAAAAGCTATGACCTTCATTATTTGATGTTGTATTCTACATGAAATTGCGCACATTTTCATATATACAACTCTATGAAACGGCGCAATTATTACGCGCATGTGATGCTGGCTGATGCGAGAAGGAGGCATTTCGCGCATGCTCACCTGGGTCACACTGGTAAACAAAACAACAGCTTGATGCTTGATCCGTGAACTCCCGGCATCCCCCAAGGCGCGTGATTCAAAAGTTTTCGCCTGGTGGGCCTATAAGTATTTTTCCGGGGATTTTTTTAAAAACTTTTTTATATTGACGTACCATACGTCCAATCGGCACCCAACAGACAATTTATATCGACGTTTAATACGTCCAATTGGCATTAAAGGGTTAAGTTTAAGTTATGCCAGGCTTATTAAACTTTTTGGCTTATATACTAATTCGTTATGATTAACAACCAGATACAGGCATTCTCCAGTTGTCATTGGGCATTCCATTATGGGACGGGGGCCCGGTTGGGGTTGCTGATAAGCATAATCCACCATTAATCGAAACTGCAATTTATGGCACCTCTGCTAGGCATGTTATGGTGCCACAACTATTATTGCGCCACTAACCTGAACTTGGCCCGTTATGGCACCATAAATCACCGATTTTATGGGGCTAGACAAGCTCCGTAAAACTGGATCGCCGATAACCAGGGACTGCCTGTGCGTATATTCGCTGACCATTGCTCAGCAAAGCAAAAGCAAAGACAGCTGCAAATGTTTACATAACTCAAATCGAGAAATAGCCATTTGCCATTCTTAGTTACTGTAACTATTGCATGTTTCAATTGCATTACAGTTGCCATTGAGGAAAAAGATATCAAGAAAGTAAATGGCTAATTGTTCATATACGAAACCAACCTGAGGTCTTAACATTAGGATAATACTAGCGCCAAGCTGGAAACCGGTAGAATTAAAATTAAACTTGTGAGATCCAGGTCATGGGGCATGTAGTATTTCCCAGAATGCCCTCGGCGTCCCGTGACCAGCCAGTTACTTTCCCACGGGCAAGATAGGATGTGTTTACTTTCTATCTGTTTTAAAGCTGGTTTTAGTTTGCCCGATTTTATTAATTTTCACTTTTTAATTTTTCTTTCTCTGGGTGTTCTCAGTGTGGGTGTGATCTGATAGGTGTGTGTATGTTGTGAGATGGAGAATTTTGCTTCTTCCGGTTCTCGGAAGAGACAAAGGAAATGCCCTGGAGTGAGTGGGTTTCCTTGTTCAAGATTTTTAACTTCGGTGTCTACAGATCCTCATCCAACTTGTAGTAGGTGCAGAGAAAACATATGTACTATTACTAATCCTTGTTCTGTTTGTCATGGTTGGTTGGTGGAACAGTGGAGGAAGTTTTATGAGAAAGGCCAGTACAAGAGAAAGGAGACAACGCCATCTTTGGATGATCAAGCGTTGTCGGCTTCTTTTATATTGGCAGTACACCAGACTGCTCCATATGTTTTGTCGCCTGCTTTTGATTTTTCCCACACACCTTCGGTTTCTTCTAGCGATTCGCTTTTGGAAACTCCAGGAGGGTTTTGGGTAATTTTATGCATGATTACGCTCCGTTATTCCCAGGCCTGCACTTTATGGGAGCTACACAGGACAGGAGTGGTTTAGGAGCATGGAGAGTTCTCCATCTTCCGTAATGTAATAAAGCATGGCATCAGAGGTGATTGATTTGATTCGTCAATTCAGTAACCTTTCGGGGAGAACGGAAACACCTGCCAGTATGCTTCCTCCGGGGATTGACATGGTGTTTGGGGTGAAAAAGGATACAAGGTGTCGTATGTATTGCCTTGTTCATGTCATGCAGAGTCCGTTTTACGACACGTAATCGTACGGATTGCGGGAAGGGATAATTCCTTAAGATCAAATAGATCGTTCAAGTTTATCCCTCCTCCAATGATGAAACAGGAAATATTATACGTCACCGACGGTTCCTTTACTATCTAGACAAATTAACCCAAATGTGGTAAGGTTAAGACCTAGATTAACTTGAGATCAAGGGAAAATGGAATGCCCTTCGATGACTTGCCAAGAGGCTTCTACATTAGAAGCAACAGCTCCTTCTTTCTTTCAGACTGCTTCTTGTTAACAGCAGTGGCAAAGATTGCATCCTCAGAATTGACGAGAAAAGTAGTGGATGAATCAATGTTCATTAGATTACTACAATCAGGTGCCAAAGCAATTGCTTACTTGACAAATTCAAGTGCCAATGTTTGGGCAAATATCCTGTTAATGAGGAGGGATGCAGCTTTGGCTAGGCTAAGCTGCACGATTGATTTGGATTCCCTGCTAGCAATACAATAGAAGAGTCAAGCTGACCCTATGGAGGTAAGGCATCCCTAATAGAGCAACAAGACCCAATTCCCCAAGAACTTAGCTCATCGGCCCTTTCACAATAGAAATAACAGAAAGGGGGATTAGGAGAAGAGGGAGAGGCTCAAGGCGATAGGATGGGCGCTTCTCATCACTCGGCCACACCAGTGGGGGGTTGGCTGAAAGGTGTGGCAGAAACTGGGAGCAGAGCAGTGGGTGGTGGATGTTCTCAGGGTCGGGTATTTGATTCCGTTCGAAGTATCCCTACCCCTGACAGAACAGCCATTACCCCACCTCACTTATGCTCAAGAACCTGAGAAGGCTTTTATTCTGCAAGAGGAAGTGAAGAAGATGATGGAAAAAGGGGCTGTGGAACAAGTATCCATTCCGTCAAAGGGGTTTTACTGCAGGATTTTCCTTGTGCCCAAAGCCAACGGGGACTGGAGGACAGTAATAGACCTGTCAACATTGAATCTGTCTATAAGAAAAACCATATTCAAAATGGAAACTCCAAAGACAGTTCTACAAGCAGTCAGGATCAAGGACTTTATGCTGACAATCGACTTGAAGGATGCATACTTTCAGATCCCAGTCCATCAGTCTTCCAGGAAATTTCTCTGCTTCAGTCTTGCATAGAAAGTTTTAGAGTTCAAAGTTCTGTGCTTTAGATTGACAACGTCTCCGCAAGTTTTTACAAGTGTTCACTCTCGTGTCGACAGGGGCGCATGCTCAGGGGATCAGGCTAATAAGATATCTAGATGATTGGCTGGTGATAAATCAGTAGAAGTCGCAGTTTGATCCAAGTCAACGGCTGGTGTATCTGGGAATGGTTATACACACAATAAAAGCCAAAGTATTCCCGACAGAGCAGAGATTAGAAAAATGCAAGCAATTGGTGAATGCCTTTCTGGAAAAACAAACACAGCCAGCAAAACAGTGGCAGGTAGTATGGGAAGTTCTAACTTCCTTGGAGAAGCTAGTACCACAAGGGAGGTTACACCTTCGATCTCTACAATGGAGGATGAAGGAGTTTTGGTCACCAATAGTAGATCACCCGTACAAGCAGATTCCCTTGTCAGAAGTGAGGAAAGACTTGCTGTTGTGGGTGAAGGACAACAATCTGACAGTGGGTGTTCCCCTTCAGCAACCCTCCTCGGATCTCTTGCTGTTCTCAGATGCATCACTAGAAGGTTGGGGAGCCCATATTGAGGAGTTGATGGTTACAGCAAAATGGAGTGGCAAGGACAGAGAACTCCATATAAATGTGCTGGAGTTAAAAGCAGCATTTCTATCACTACAGGAATTCAGGGATAGGGTGAATGGTCAGTCAGTGGTTTTGATGTCGGACAACACCACAGTAGTAGCTTACATAAACAAACAAGGAGGTCTAGTGTCTTGATAGTTACATGTGATGAGAGTTCAACTTCATCAGTGCGCTGTAGAGTACCTAGTAGACATCAGAGCCAGATATATTCCGGGAAAAAGAAACATAGTGGCCGACAAGTTGAGCCGCAGGGATCAGATCCTGGGAATGGAGTGGTCCTTGCACCAAGAGGTAGTGGACAGGATGCTCTTGTTGTGGGAAAGGCCGATCATAGACCTATTTGCAACCAAGTACAACAAAAAGTTTTAAGTGTATTGTTTGGTAGTCCCAGACGTAGAGGCAGTAGCAGAAGATGCGCTACAACACCCATGGGCCAATCTGGACGTTTACGCATTTCCTCCATTTTGTCTAATCCGTCAGGTTCTGAACAAGGTAATGCGGTCTCAGAACCTCAGAATGACTGGTAGCTCTGTTATGGCCAAAGGCAGAATGGTATCCGGACCTCTTGGAACTCCTAATAAATGTGCCGAGAGAGCTACCCCCATGGAACAACCTGCTATGTCAGCCGCACATGGAGAGGTACCACCGGTCGGTGAAGTCCCTATCACTTCACTGGTGGAGATTGTCAAGTATCTCCTGCGAGCGAGAGGGTTTTCACTAAAAGCAGCAGTGCAGATGGCAGGAAATATCAGAAAGTCATCGGCAGCAGTGCACCAAGCACTCGAGAGGTTGGAAGTCAATAGTATTCGAGTTTGTTCCAGAATTCGTGGCCAAAACTCCAAACCCATCAATAGTGGACGGTAGATTCTACTCCTATACCATACCTTCTCTGGCAGATTTTGTAGACAATGACAAAGATGAGATGCTTCTGTGTCCCGTCAGAGTAATAAAAGAGTACTTAAGAAGGACAAGGCACCTCAGGCCGGGGTGCAGGAGGTTGTTCGTAAGTACAGGACAGAACGAAAGGAAATGTCTAGGAATACAATATCATTTTGGTAAGAGAAACTATCAGGAATGCCTACATGACAGAAGACAGGGGGTCAGATAGCCAGGAGAGGGCTAGGGCTCATGACATCAGAGGCTTGAGTGCTTCTTTGGCATTCAAGAAGAATATTTCTGTGGAGAGAATTCTGAAAGTTGGTGTTTGGAAACGCCAAACGACTTTCACTTCCTTTTATTTAAAAGACGTTGCCCATAGATCCTTGGATATCTTTTCCTTGGATCCAGTGATGGTGGCCCAGCAAATGGTATAGCTCATTCAGTACCCCAGGCGGGTTAGTTTGTGTCTAGTCTAAGATGAAGGTATGAAACGAGATGACTAGTCTTTTTTCTTTACTTTCTTTCTACTCCTTTACCTACGGGCAGTATGAAGGAGAGTGCCATCATAAGCTGGAACGGACTAGATGCAGGTGAGGTGGTCAGCCATACTGTAAAGTTATTTTAGAGTATAGTATACTTTTCAGTAGCAACACAACCCTCTCGGTAATAGGGAAGGGAGGGGTGATGGTAGATCCAGATACAAGGGACAAAAGTGGTTTATGAGAATGGAAGGTCCTCTATTTTCCCATAGTTTATAAACCATGGCATGGTACCAGCCCCCAGTGAGGTAAACCAGTAGATTCTCTTATATCTTTGGTTCAAGGGTTCATAGTCCATTCTCTTGGAATTCTCCTAGTATTCGGAATGGATATAGGTGGCAAACTCCTAGTCAGTTATAGAGACTTGCCTCCCTCCAGTAAGTATGTCTATCCTAATGTTAAGACCGAAGGTTTGTTTCATATATGAACAAATGATAAAGTTTTTAACCAATTTTTATTTTTCATAACTAACAAACCTGAGGTCTTAACAGATAAAGGCCCACCTCTAACCACCCCTCTAGCAGTCTAAACTGGGTTGGAAGAGTAACTGGCTGGTCACGGGACGCCGAGGGCATTCTGGGTACTACATATTTCATGACCTGGTATAGATGCCAATAGTCCCTGGATCTCACAAGTTTAATTTTAATTCTACTGGTTTCCAGCTTGGCGCTAGTATTACCCTAATGTTAAGACCTCAGGTTTGTTAGTTATGAAAAATACAAATTGGTTAAAAAATTTTCATATTTAAGCTTTAGGCTGTAACTGCCGTTGATTAAACAAATAAAGTGCAACCTGCAAAACTTTTTTGAGAGAAAAGCAAATCCAGAATTGACAAAATGTTTATAAATAAACAAGCTGCATTTTTAAGCAAAGCTTTATTAATTTAAAAAATGTTGAGCAAATACAATACAGTAATAGTAATGATGCCAGTAAAACATTACCCAAATGTAAATTGTGCATGATCATAATGTTTGTTTGTTATAAGATAATGATATAATTGGATAAAATTAAATAAGTGTTATCAGTATTATCATTATTCTAGAGTATAATGTTTTTGTGTGACAGCTTAATTGGGTTGACAGTTCATAGCAACCTTTATCATATGAAAATAATTTACCAGAAAGACAAGGTTACCCAGTAAGTGCTAGGTGTTTCATAACATTAAAGCAGACACAAGGATTTATATTTGTATACAAACCCTCGGTCCTTTAACAATAGGAATGGTACTTAGCGGCAGCTGAACCGGTCGTAAACTTTGAACAAGGGAGTTCGGTAGTTAACTGCTTGTCCCGCAGTTGGCGGTCAGCTAGACTGCGAGGAGAGGAGTCACTTTGCTTTCGGCCGCCAACGGAGACAGACATGTTGTTCGCCCCTCTGCCCGCTATGGTTGTATGCTTTGTGTGCCTCACTGTGTGAAGATTTTCTTTTGGCTTTTCCTATTACTGTGTGAGTGTGCAAAAGGATATGTAAGTACGTGTGTTTTTTTGTATTATTCATACAAGTGTTGACTTCGCTATGGATTCACGAGAGCCGGAGAGAGAGAGCCCCCCCCCCATCAGCCGCAGATTGTGCCCTGGTGTGGAGGGCCGTAAGTGTGGGGCCTTTCGGTCCTCTGTTGAGGTTGATCCTCATGAATTTTGTACTCGGTGTAGAGGGCAGGATTGCTCTCGCACTGAGACATGATGTGATGTATGTGTTTCTTGGTCGGAGGAGCAGTGGGAGCGCTATGGGGGGAGGAAGAATCCACGTAAGCTGGCCAGGGAGTTGTCGAAGGATTCTCTGGTTTCTTCCCTGGTCACGGACACTTCTTCCTCTTTTCTCCCTTCATCTCAGCTCCCTCGTATGGCTCCTTCCCCTTCAGGCGTTCTTCTCTTCGCTCGATCAGTCGAGCATAGGGCGGGGGCCAAGGTACCCCGACATTCAGCTGTATTCGGGGTCTTCCGTTAGCTCGGGGTGGGATCTGTCCCCCCTGGGCGAGGGCTAACCCTCCCCCCCCCTTCCTAACCCAACTCTGTTCCCTTCTTCAGGTTTGCTTGTCACGGGTGACAATCTCTATCGGGCCTGGAGTTTGCTGGGGCTCTAGGGGACACCGATGATTCAGTCACCCCACCGGCTCAACCACCACCACTACAACGATGGTATCCACGCCTGGCTACGCTGCGCCGCCACACTGTTGTACACACAGCACGTAGCCACGGTGACCCCGACAGCTGCTGTGCAGATGCCGCTGACGGAGGTGAGGATGCGCGCTGTGACGCCACCACCTGGTTTTGCCTCGCCTCAGCCCCTGACTTCCGGTGTCCTAAGAGCTCTCCGCTGGACCTGCCACCTGTGTGTAGGATGCCGCTGGTTCCTGCCCCTCCTCCTGTTCCTGTCCACGCTTCCGCTACAGTACTAGTACCTACCACCGTCGTTCCTGCTCGTGGTGTTGCTGCTTCCACCCCAGGTCCTTCCAGACAGGTGCAGTCGGGCCCTGTTGCTTCGGCAACTGCCCCGGCTCCGTCCTGGATGGAAGACCTGACGGTGGTCCTGAAGAAGCTGACGAAGAAGAAGAGGAGGAGGAAGGTGTCGTCGTTGTCTTCATTGTCGTCTGCCACCGCTTCCCCTTCGACTTCTAAGGCCTCACAGCCTAAGAAGAACAAAGTCGCCTCCCCCCCCAAGAAGGCTCGCTTTGAGACTTCTAAGGGTCCTTCCCACTCCGGTGGGAAGGTTGGGGCTTCCGCTGGTCCTCCTGTTCCTTTGGGAAAGGGGTCCGTCTCTCCTTCCGCAAGGAAGAAGACGCGGACCGGAGGAGCACCGGCTAACACCAGTACCTCCTCGCCTGGTGCCAGAGGCCCTGCCTCGGCACCAGGACCGTCTCGGCCTCTCGTTCGCGAGAGGTACCGAGTGTATGGTCGCCCACTGGTGACCGTGCAGCCAAGACCCAGGCAACCGAGTCCGCTCGGCGCCAGGATCCAGTCACTCCCAAGATCCAGAGGTCGTTTTCAGAGGTTATTGCGCTGATTCGTCAGCACAACGACCTCGGGGAAGGATTGCCGCTCCCACCGTCTGAGCCCACATCGGGTTTGGAGTCGTTCGGGGTCCCAAAAAGGAACCCAGGGCGACGGTGGGTCTGCCGCGATCAGCCTTGGCTGACAGTGTACTGAGCCAGGTGGACGCTCTTGTCTCCAGACAGGAGGGTTCGCTTCGGTCTGGTAGGTCATCCAAGCTCCTTTCCCCGCCTCTACCACGACAGGAGATTCTACGTGCCTTCAGAAGATCCTCTGCCGCCCAAACAGGTTAACCCGGAGCTGGCTAGGCTAACTCCTGGGGTGTCCCTGCAACAGCTCCTGTCAGAGAACCAGAGAGCAGGAGGCACTTGCCTTGGAATCTACCACTATGGCAGCATTCCAAGCAGTCTCCTGGCTCTACCTGTGGTCTCTCGCAGTGTCGAAAACCACGGCCTCCTTGGGGAACATCACTCTTGAAGGGGACCTGGCTTTTGTGAGACTGTGCCAGTCTGGAGGTAGGGTCATCTCCTACCTGGCCCACCAGACGGCTAACCTGTGGGCCAACCTGGTTCTTTGGCGTAGGGATGCTGTCCTCACCCGTGTGACCAGGGCGGCTGGGCGAGAGGCGGCATTGGGACTTCACAACGGACCGGTGCGGAGTTCCACCTCTCTCTTCCCCAGAGAGATGGTGGACGCTGTGGTGGAACAACGGCGCTCTGATGGCAGTGACCAATCTGGTCCACCAGGCAGTCTCGAAGGTGGCTTGGTAACCTCGAGCGACTGCGGCTAAGCCAAAGAGTTTAGCTAGCGCTTCCTCCGCGGCTAAGACGATTGCTTCGTCGAAGCCCAGAAGAAAGACTCTGCCTCCGACTTCTTTGGTAAGGAGCGACCACCATAACCAGTCCTTCTCTCGAGGAGTGTCTGGGAAGAAGCCGAAGAGAGGCAGGAAACGCTAGGGACGGCGTTCCCCCTCACTGCTGCCGGAAGTTGGGGGGGTGCCTGGCGAGCCATTGAGCAACAAGGCAGCGCTAAGGAGCAGAGACCTGGATAGTGAACGTTCTTCGGGAGGGATATTTACTACCCTTCGAGTCTCGGCCACCCCTCACCTCCAACCCGGTCCATCTTCAGACGTATGTCCCTGGTTCGACCAACGACGAAGCTCTTCGGCAGGAAGTAGAATCCACGCTGAGCAAACATGCTGTGGAGATCGTATGGGATCAGTCGCCGGGCTTCTACAGTCGACTTTTCCTGGTGGAGAAGTCCTTGGGGGCCTGGCGCCCGGTGATAGGTCTCTCCCCCTTGAACCGATTCGTTCGCCAGACTCGGTTCACGATGGAAACGGCATGATCAGTGCTCGATTCCATCAGGGAGAACGACTTCATGCTTTCTGTGGATCTGTAGGACGTGTATTTCCAGATACCCATCCATCAATCCTCCAGGAAGTACCTCCGCTTCATCTTCGACGGGACGGTGTACCAATTCAGGGCACTTTGTTTCGGTCTCTCAACCGCCCCACAGGTGTTCATGCGAGTGTTCACGCTGGTGTCGTCTTGGGCCCACTCGTTAGGGATACGTCTTCTGAGGTATCTCGACGATTGGCTAGTCCTGGCGAGCGGGACGCAGTTGCTACAGGACAGGGACCTACTCCTCGAATTCTGCCGCGATCTGGGGATCAAAGTGAATTACGAGAAGTCGGATCTCGAGCCCAAGCAGAGGATGAAGTACCTGGGCATGCTGATCGACACGGTAGCAGGGCGCATCTTCCCTGCAGATTCGCGGATCAGCAGGTTCAGGGAGGCAGCAAGCCAGTTCCTGTCGTGATCGGTCACCTGTCGTCTCTCGAGAAGTTAGTTCCTCATGGACATCTTCACCTGCGGTCTCCACGGTGGAGACTAAAGGAGTGTTGGTCACAGGCAAGAGACCCGCCTTTCTTCCCCGTGTCCCTCACGGAGGAGGTGAGGCAGGACCTTGCCTGGTGGCTGGACGACGGGAACCTCGTAAGAGGAGTGCTTCTTCGCGCACACACACACACACACACACACCGAGGGATGGGGCACACACCTGGAGGAGTTGCTGGCTGTGGGTGTGTGGGATCATCACAACAAGCACCTTCACATCAACGTCCTGGAGCCCAAGGCAGCGTTCTTCGCCCTCCAAGAGTTCCGGGATTGCTGGTGGGACACTCAGTGGTGTTGATGAGCGACAACACCACGGTAGTGGCGTACATCAACAAGCAGGGTGGCCTAGCTTGATGACATGGCACACTCAGTAGAGCTGTCAGCATGCTACATTCCAGGCAAGAGGAATGTAGTAGTAGACAAGCTCAGCCGTCGGGATCAGGTGATAGGAACCGAGTGGTCCCTTCACCCAGACGTGGTGGAAAGGCTCTTCAACCTGTTGGGGCGTCCAGTCGTGGATCTATTCGCCACCCGGCACAACAGAAAACTCCTGGGCAGCTGCAGAGGACGCCCCTTAACACCCATGGAACAACCTCTTTGTTTACGCCTTTCCCCCGTTCTTTCTGAATCATTGGTATCCCCAGCGAATACCAGGCCCGGTCAAGATTGCACCCGCGGCAAGCAAACCTGAAGAAGGGAACAGACTCGGGTTAGGAAGGGGGGTGTTAACCCCTCGGCCGGGGGGGGGGAGACAGATCCCACCCCGAGCGAACGGAAGACCCCCAAATACAGCCAAACCACCAAGAGAGATTCCGCCCCTGGCACAACCTCCTGTGCCAGCCACACGTAGAGCGGTACCACCGATCCGTAGAGTCCCTGTGTCTTCACGGCTGGCTGTTATCCACCATCTCTTGCGAGCGAGAGGCTTTTCTCGCAGCACAGCAACAGAGATGTCTGGATACCTCAGACAGTCCTCTGCAGCTGTCTACCAGGGGAAGTGGGCCGTCTACTGTGGTGGGTGTCGTGGATGGGATCTCTCTCCTCTCAGAGCCACTGTTCAGCAGGTAGCGGATTTCCTAGTTTTTCTTCACCGAGAGAAGCTCCTCTCCGTCTCTGCAGTTAGAGGATACAGAGCTGCCCTGGCACTAGTCCTTAAACTGGGAGGTGTGGACATCTCTTCTTCCTTCGAGATCTCCCTCCTGATGAAGAGCTTCGAGAGGTCTTGCCCACCCATGGAACTCAGGCCCCCAGGGTGGGATGTGACTCTCGTCCTTAAAAGATTGACTCGCAGACCCTTCGAGCCACTCCGAGAGTCGTCAGACAGGGATCTGACCCTCAAGACCCTCTTCTTGCTGGCCCTGGCATCGGCGAAGAGAGTAGGGGAACTTCATGGTTTTTCCTACAACGTCAAGCATTCCAGAGAATGGGGATCCGTGACGCTTGATTTCGTCCCTAACTTCGTAGCGAAGACTCTGAATCCTTCAGTCCCTGACAACTGGTTTGAGTCTTTCACAATCCCCTCCGTATTGCACTTTACCAACAACGATACGGATGAGATGCTGCTTTGTCCTAGTGAGGGCTCTACGGCGCTATCTGAAGAGAACTCGACTCCTCAGGCCTGAGTGTCGACGCCTCTTCGTTAGCGTTTGAGTTACCAAGAAAGAGGTTTCCAAGAACACACTTTCTTTCTGGCTACGTGAGGTGATCAGGAGGGCGTACGACGCGGATGGTAGTGACGACACCTGTACCCTTCGTCTGAGAGCCCACGAAGTCAGAGGTATTGGTCCAACCCTTGCGTTCCGCAAGAACTTCTCCGTGGCGCAGGTTCTGAAGGCAGGGGTTTGGGCCAATCAGACCACCTTTACTTTCTTCTACCTTCAGGATATTACCCACAGGTCCTTGGACATTTTTTCCTTGGGACCCATGGTGGCTGCTCAACAAGTTGTGTAGTCTACCCAACACCCGAGCGGACAGAACAGCATCGCATCCTTGTGTGACTGCATGAATGGGCGAGTGAAAGAGAGTGTGACTGGCTTCTCTTCCTCCTTCGTTCTTCCTCCTCTACCTGTGGGCAGAGGGCCGTGGTCGTCACTACGCTGAACAGGAGGCCGATGCAGGTAAGCTACACAACCGAGCTCCATCCTATCCCACTCCCCAACAAGGGGGGGAGTGGAAGCCAGCAAGAGACAAACTCATGACTTTATCTTGGCTCTTGAAGTAGGAACTAGCTCTTGCATTTGTTGCTATTTATAAGAGGTACACTTGCCTCCCTCTTATAAATTTGGTCCAGAAGTCTGACCACTGAGATCTTGCGGTGCACACCCCGATCAGCTGGGCAGAGGCTAGGATCCCTCCCTTTGCTCTTACAACCAGGGAGGGAACCAAGGTAGGACGAACACCAGTCTGTTCATAAGACTCAGATTCCATCCACCAATAATTGAGTCTTCCTATTGTTGAAGGACCGAGGGCTTGTATACGTATCGGAACAAATAACAATTTGTCGAAAATTGTATTTTTCCTAACTATACAAACCTGAGGTTCTTTACATATAGTCCCACCTCATGCCACCCCCTCACTTTGCGTTTTCCTGGGCCTAAAGCAAAGTGACTCCTCTCCTCGCAGTCGAGCTGACCGCCAACTGCGGGACAAGCAGTTAACTACCGAACTCCCTTGTTCGAAGCTTACGACTGGTTCAGCTGCCGCTAAGTACCATTCATATTGTTAAAGGACCTCAGGTTTGTATAGTTAGGAAAAATACAATTTTCGACAAATTATGTTGTATTATATACATCTTGTGAGTATATACTGTATTAGAACTACATACTGCTATAGGGTACAGTGCACACAACATACACAAGGGTCACAGTTTTGAGTGTAGTATTCAGTAACATAATTCTTGTTTATGTATAAACCCTCACAAACACATACACTAGAAAATATTTATTGAAGCACAAATTACCTTGAAGGTAATGAAATATAATACACAATGCATTGAATGCAGTACATGAGTAAAAATACCAAACCGTATTAGATGTTGCAGTAAATTTTGTGTAAGAACTGTAGTGGGGTCGTGGTAAGTGGGCATTAATACAAAATGAAGCAAAGGAATTTTTCATAACTTCCAAACAGTGATTTTGTATTCTGTAGCGCACAGTGCAAATAAATATATTTACAGCTCTAAAAATTCCAGAGCTCATTGTGAGTGAAACAAACCCACTTTAATAAAATTTATATGTGAACTTATTTTATAGATTTTATCAATGATTTGCAGCTAATAACAACTTGCAAGTGACATTCCTTTGTCATATCTATCAGTGCACAAAAAGGTTTGATTTTGTGAACTTCAGTACAGTCCATACACAACATTGCAAAATATATTACCACTCTTCCTCATGCATTTTCTGCCGAAATATCCCATCTGATCCAGGGCTGTGATTTCATGCTTTTCTGATATAGTAGCCAAAGCTGCAGCTACTAGACGAGGCCAAATGTAGTGAATACTTTCAATAAGCATGATACTAACAAATTGGATAGTGAAAGCAGTTATGTATATAAATATATATACTGGCAGTCTCCCAGTTATGATGGAGATGCGTTCCTATGACTTGTTGGTTGAAACTCAGCATAAACCGGGACAATCGGCAGTAATGACAGGTTTCCAGTGTTATGTCAGAACAATCATAAACCAGGACTGCCTGTATTACATAAATATGTACCCAGGATGTAAGAGTACAAGAATAATCAAAAGTTTTATATATTAAAATACTTGAACCATACTTATTAAAATTATATTTGTTCCAAAGGGGATACAAACCTCATGCAAGGTATACTTTGGCTGTCACCAGCTGACTAGTAAAACAAGATCCTATTGGTAGACTGAAATGCTTTGTTGTTCCGACACGGCATACAAACCTTCGGTCCTTTTACAATAGGAAGGTACTAGCGGCAGCTGGATAGGTCGTAAGCTTTCGAACAAGGGGTTCGGTAGTTAACTGCTTGTCCGACAGGCGCGCGCGCGCGACTGGGAGGTAAACAAACCACTTTTGCTTTCGGCCTGCTGGCGTGTGGACGTGTATCATCGCTCTCTGCCCGCTTCATCGTCGTTGCTTTCGCATGGTTGTGTTTTTCTTTTTCTATTTATCTAGTGAAACTGAATTGTAAGTACAATCATTTCATATTTATTTCCATTGAATTCAATTGTGAATTAAAGGATCTTGGTTTCTCCACGCCTCCGATTACCCGAGTGCCGGGACGAAAGGGCGTAATGCGGGAATTCATTTTCCCAGAAAATGATCCTCGTATTGTGTATGCTCGGTGCCGAGGGCGGGAGAGCGCTCGCTCCGAGCGTATATTTTGGTTGGAAATGTGTAGATGAAAATCGTAAGTGCTCTTTTCATTTATATTTTTTTTGACCTGTATGCTCGTTGCCGAGCGAATGCGCTCGGCACGAAAACTTATTCTGTATGGAAGTGGAATCGCAAGTACAGTATTCTTTTTCATTTTCATATATTTATTTTGATTGTAGCAATACTCATTTTGGATCAATTTCCGAGCTTACCCGGAAATTGATCCTTTCCCCTTTTTATTTGAATGAAGTGAAATCGCAAGTCCAGTTCTTTTCATTTTATATTTTATTGAGATTGCATTGTTTACTTGGATCAATGTTTCCGCTATTTCCCGTGATTGATCCTTCCCCTTTTTATTTGTATGAAGTGAAATCGCAAGCGCAGTATTCTTTTTCATTTTCATATATATTTTTGATTGCATCAATTCATTATGGATCAAGGTTTCCATTCATAATCGGGAATGGATCCTTTTTACCCTTGCGCTCGGTACCGAGGGCGCAAATGCGCTCGATCCGAGCCCTTATTCATTGTGAAGTGAATCGTAATGCAAGATTCTTTTTCCATTTTAATTTCCTTTTTAGTTAATTGATTGCATCAATATTTTTATTTGGTTCAAGTTCCGCTCAGTCCAGGGAATTGATCCTTATGCCCTTGCATTCGGGCCGAGGGCACGATTGCTCTCAGGCTCTTATTATTATTGTTGGGTACATGGGTGCTGTGCGGGGGTGGGGAACGAGAACCCCCCCCCGCTCAGCTCCCACAGATGGCCCTTCCCCTTGGGGGGGGGGGGGGGGGAGGTTATCTGCGTTCTTCTCCTCGCCCGATCCGTCGAGCGCGGGGTGGGAGGGGTGCCCGATGTACAATTGTATTCGGGGTCTTCCACTCGTTCGGAGAGGGCTCACCCCCCGCGCGAGGGGACTTCCCCCCCACTAATTGCTACTACTGTTATTTTCCGCAGGTGCTACTGCCACGAGGGTGGACCTTGGTGAGGTATGGGCGTCCTTCCATTTGCAGGGCGTGCTAGTTGTCCAGGGGCTGCGGTTCTATGTCTGGGCCTACTGCGGTCACCCATGGAGTGGTGTACCACGCTCTCCAGGTGACGACGTCCCTCCTCACCTGGTGTACTCGCATCACATGGTAACAGTCTTGCCTACAGCCGCTGTGAAGTGCCGTTCGCCGTACCGAGAGGGGGCGTGCCGCCGCCGCTCGTGGTTGCCGCGCTGCCGCGACCACACTTCCGCTGCCTAGAGCTCGCCCCTGGACCTGCCGCCGGTACCAGGATGTTGCTGGCTGCTGCTCATTCCTGTGTTTTCCGGTGCTGCCTGCCGTACCTGCCGATTCTGGGCTGACTGTCCATGCAGTTGCTGCGCTGGCTGTCCCTGCCGTTGCTGCGCTGGCTGTCCCTGCCGTTGCTGCGCTGGCTGTCCCTACCGATGCTGTGCTGGCTGTGCCTGCTGTTCCTGAGATGCCCATACCTGCTGACGTCGTCCCTGTTCGTGGTGGTACTACCCCAGACTTTGGTCTGTCTGTACAGGTGCGTCCGGGCCCTGTGGCTTCGGCTGACAGCAGCCCCGGCTCCGCCCTGGATAGCAGATCTTACGTCTGTCCTGAGGAAGCTGACGAAGAAGAGGAGGAAGGTGTCGTCGTCGTCGTCGTCATCTTCATCGTCGTCGGCTGCCGCCTCTTCCCCTTCGACTTCTAAGGCTTCACAGCCGAGGAAGAAGAAGGTTGCCTCCTCCCTCCTAAGAAGTCTCCCTCGGGAGCTTCTCGGGGCCCGTCTCACCTCGGTGGGACGGGAGGGTTCCTTCCGCTGGTCCTCCTGCTCCTTCGGGAGCGGGGCCCGTCTCTTCTTCCGCAAGGAAGAAGACTACGGGGACCAGAGGGGTACCGGCTAACACCGGTACTTCCTCGCCTGGTGTCAGTGGTTCTGCCACTGCATCAGGGTCCGTCTCGGCCTCTCGTTCGCGGGAGGTACCGAGTGTACGGTCGCCTACCAGCGACCGTGCAGCCAGGAACCAGACCTCGGAGCTCGCTCAGCGTCAGGTTCACGGCAACGGGGCGGAAGACTGGTGACAGCCGCTCACACGACTCTCACCAGAACCAGCTCTCGCTCTCGCGGCGACCAGCTGGCTACCCGGGGACGTGAACGGTCCACGACCGGGCCACGGGCTGAGGCTGGGAAGAGGTCCCTCCCGTTCGCCGGTGCCAGCCACGGCTGGAACCAGCGACGTGACGTGCCGTCAGTACAAGCACCGGTTCTCACTGTGACAGTGGAGCCTGCAGGTCGCCTGACCGTCGCTCTCACAGAGAGCGATCGGGTACGGCAACCAGCACCAGCTCTTCTGACACTCGAGATCGGGGCCGCTGTGCTCAGTCCAGCCGTTCTCCACAGCGAGACGGTTCGACCAGGCCTGCAGCTCGATCGCCACCCCCGCGGGTTGACGATCGCCTGCAGCCCTCCAAGCCCTAGCTGGTTCTGCCAGCGAGCGAGGAGGGAGCGTCAGGTCTGCCTCTCCCGTACCTTCAACCTCCTCGGGTTACACCGGGAGGAGCGAGGTATTGAGGAGTGATCGTGAGGGGTGCGCCCCTCATGATCCCACCACGACGCCCTACGTGCCAGGCACGGTTCTTGGACTGGCCAGGACGTATGCGCAAGTGGATGGAGAAGACTGAAGAGGGCTGTCGCTGTTCCCCCATTCTTAAGGAGGAAGGTTCTCGGAATATGCTCTTGTTCGAAGGGCTTAACGGTCCCCCCACTCTGCAAGATGCTGTGACTTCCGAGATCCAGAGGAACTTTGCCGAGGTTATGGCGCTGATTCGTCAGCACAACGACCTCGGGGAAGGATCGCCGCTCCCACCAGCAGAGCCACGTCTCGGCTCGAGTCGTTTTGGGGCCCGAGAGGGAACCCAAATCGACGGTGGGTCTGCCGCGATCGAGCTTGCCGACTGTGTTGGAACCAGGTAGTCTCTCGTCTCCGGACAAGAAGGCTCTCTCAGTTCTGGCCGGTCGAACAAGCTACTTCACCTCCTCTACTGCGACAGAGGCGTTTCTACGTGTCTTCGGACACCGTATTTGAATACCCCATTCGGTCCTCTGAGGTTTCGACCTCGACGAGGACTGGAAATGAAGTCGGAGGACTGGTATCGGCTCTCTCCTGTCAGGTGTCGATCAGCCCCACCCAGACGACGTTCACAGTGGCGGCAGACCCTTACCTACAGTATGAGTTCGTAACCCTCCTCGGGAAAACGTTTTCTCCTGACGATACGTTTTCCCAGGCTCTGAGAGGCCATCGCCGTAAGGCGATGGCTGCTCCTTTTCTTCTCCAACTGCTAGTTCCGCTGGGAAGGCGAGCCAGTATCCAATTCCTCCCCCATTCCCTCTCTCCTTACGGCTACGAGGGAAAGGGGAGGGATCCTACAGAGATTTCTCTGTAAGATCCCACGTTAGGGGCTGCGCGACCGGGGGGACCTTCGGGTCCTACCTGACGTAAGCCCCGGTCGTTGAGGAGGGATCCTGCCCCTTTCTCGATTTCTACGGGAATCGAGAGGACCACCAGCCGATATCGTTTGACGAATTCGGTGGGGGGTTTCGCAGAGTGCTTAGAATTCTACGGAATTTCTAGCGCACTCAGTGTTCGAGTTTTTTACGATCTCCAAACACTTAGGCGAGACCACGGTCCAAAGTGAGCGAGAATCCCCGATAATTGTTACACGATAATCGGGAACCTCGCTTATGCTCGAATTCCTGTAATTTCTAGCATTTGGAAGAAGACTGCTGCTGAAAGAAGAGTATCTCACAGTAGGCGATTAACCTGGAATAGAGAACGGACGGGAACTTCCAGTTTGGCTTGAACTATCGTCTTCGGTATTCTGTTCACCATTGAAGCTTTCCTTTGGGAAAGACTTCTCCTTCACTCTCTTGACTAGAGAACGAAGGCGGTCGATCTCCACCAATCCTTATTCTCATTCCTCGAGAGAAAAGAATTTAGGATGGAGGTCGTGGTACAGAACCTACAAATATACTACGTATATTACCCTCGCGACATGATTCTTTTAACAGTTGAATTGTCGGGGGGGTAGGCGCATACCGTAGTTAACTCTACGGTTGTGACCGAGACGAATTGTATCTTAATTGAACTGCAACTCGGGGTTGCCTGCAACTCCCAGCAGTTATCAGTTCGATTTTAGATACTTGGTATTGTCATGACAACACCAAATCAGCTTTTGTATTTACCGAAATCCGTTTCGGTTAAATATAATTGCTTGAGCGTATTCTTTATGCTCGATGGTTCTAGCCGAACGCATTCCTTCGTGGAATAATGGATTACCTGGCAACTCAGAATGACGAGTCACCGAGAGCTACTGCGTATTGAACTGCCTGATACGCGGCTCAGTATCAGCTAGGTCTCGAGATGCACTGGTCGGTTACGTCTCTCTCTCCCCTGGTTTGATTGACTACCGAACCGTATCTCTGCCCAACAATCATGGACTTAGGTCTCTGATTAACGGGGATTCTCGCAATAATGAAGGACCATCTACTGCTGTGACGCTCGATTTCATCGCCTTCGACATTGCGAGAATTTTCAACAGAGATACTCTTGGACTCTTTCATCTTTCTGTTTACCGCACGGTAACAGAAGTCTGTACTAGTCACCCGCCTGCATCGCACCGCGATAATGCGAATGATTTTTGCAGACATCTGAGTTTGTCTTCAAAATATCTCTTATTCGTAGGTGTGCAATTATTCATTGCTCGCCCCGAATTAACAGATATGTCAGAAGACATCGCCTACTCTCCGACCTGACAGCTCTACTTCCAAATGTTCAGCCCATGAGAAGCAGTTCTTCAGTCTTTGTAGCACAGGTTCAGAATCTTGAGAATCCTTCTCTCGGTTCAGCTGTGAAGACGTAGGTTGCATTTTCTGTACACCTTCGTCTTCAACGACACATAGTGTTGTTTCTCCTTAGCCGAGAATCAACTATACTATGAGATATCTTGCCATCAGGGACACGGTCTCATAGAAGGCAATTGACTTTCGCCTGTTGGGCACATGCCTTAAGAGAGTCATCACCTTGCCTTCTGGCATCGGTGACGAACAAATTATTTGTTTAGTCTCTTGGCATAACCCTTTTAAGGCGAAGGTCACGTGACTTGCTCGGTGGGTGCTTGGACAACTTGCCTCCTACCGAACGCAGTCAGTCGGCAGCTGTCAGAGCGCCCAAGTCTGTTACGAACTTCGCTGTGGACTTAGTTCGGTTGTTCCATAACAGTCTTTTCTTCGTCCTAACGGCTTGTCACAGTACCCATACCATCAGACACCCACCATTGAGTGTCGGTGTCCTATCCACTACCGAGAAGAACAACTTCGCTGCAGACGGATAGACCAGTATGGGTACAGGACATCACCGAAGTCGAGAAGAGGGATAGGTCATACGACCATTCCCTTCTTTTCCTCTGAGGTAATTGCATGACTTTTCCTGCGAAGTCAAGCATCCAGGGGAATGGGGATTCGTGACGCTCGATTTCGTACCGAATTCGTAGCGAAGACTCTGACCCTTCGGTTCCTGACGATCGGTTAGAGTCCTTCACAATCCCCTCCCTAATGGACTTCACCGCCTTCGATGCGAAGGAGATGCTGCTTTGTCCTGTGAAAGCGCGACCGCGCTTTCTGAAGAAACTCGACATCCCAGGCTGAGTGTTGAAGACTCTTCGTCAGCACCAAGATGTCCTAGAAGTACACTCCCTCGAGTTACACAAGAACTTCTCCGTGGCGCAGGTACTGAAGGCAGGGGTCTGGTACAACCAGACCACTGGCACCTCCTTCTACCTTTTGGATATTGCCCACAGGTCCTGGATCGTTTTCCTTGGGACCCGTGGTGGCTGCTCAACACGTTGTGTAGCTAACCCAGACCCTAGCAGGCTGAACAGCATCGAGTCCTGGTGTGACTGTAAGAATAGATAAGTGAATGAGAGTGACTGGCTTCTCTTCCTATCTTTTTCTCCCCCTCTACCTGTGGGTAGAGGGATACGGTCATCACCTTGCTGGATAAGGACGAGATGCCGGTGAGCTACTCGACAGAGCCCCATCCATATCCCTTTCACTAGGGATGGGAGCGAAATATCCACCACTTTCCTCCTACAAGGGGGGGGGGAAGTGGATGCCAACAAGAGACAAACCATAACTTTATGTTGCCTCTTGCAAATAGGAACTTGTTATTGTTTGCTGGTACGAAGAGATACGCTTGCCTCTCTCTTAGTACTTGGTCCAGAGGTCTGACCATTGATCCTGCGGTGCACACCCCGATCAATCGGACAGAGGCTTGGATCCCTCCCTCGCTCTTACGACCAGGGAGGCATTCCAAGGTTGGGCGAACACCAGTCTCTTCACAAAAGACTCAGATTCCTCCCACCAAGAAGTGTCTTCCTATTGTAAAAGGACCGAAGGTTTGTATGCCGTGTCGGAACAAATGACAATTTGTCCAAAATTGCATTTTTCCTAACTATACAAACCTGAGGTCCTTTTACACATAGTCCCACCTCATGCCACCCCTCACTCTGCAGTTTTTGCTTGGGCCAAAAGCAAAAGTGATTTGTTTCTGTTTACCTCCTCCCAGTCGCGCGCGCGCCTGTCGGACAAGCAGTTAACTACCGAACCCCTTGTTCGAAAGCTTACGACCTATCCAGCTGCCGCTAGTACCTTCCTATTGTAAAAGGACCTCAGGTTTGTATAGTTAGGAAAAATGCAATTTTGGACAAATTGTCATATTTATTGCTATGTTATGTGGTGGAATTTGTTGAACGATAACAAGGCAGTATTCTAGTGAAGTAGCCAAACCACTAAGGTTTCTGAAATAGATGGATTATTGGGTTCTGCAGGCAATGCCACAATCTTTGCTTTTAAGGGACAATATAATAAGGGTACAAATAAGAAAATCCAATTTCTTTTTCCAATTGTAGTTTTTATAGAATTGCACTTGAATATAATCATGTTCATATTAATATCCCACCTTTTGATCCTACCATCATTGTTTTGCTTATAATATTTACTTCTCTACTATAGTAATTAAACTTCACTTATATCATTTGTAATGTCTTACCATTGCACTGCAGTTTGTGTGCTTTTGATTAATCTCTTATCCATTGCTTTTAAGTTAAAAGCTATAGCTATAATTTTTATATTTTAGGTGGAAAGTATGCATGGTGGCCGAAATCAGCGCGATCGCGAATATTCACTTCGTCAGTTAAAATCAGGAAGGAGTAAAGTATTGATTGCGACTGATGTTGCAGCAAGAGGAATAGACATAAATGATATAACGTAAGTTCATCTTTATCATCTGTTGTGGATTTTTGTTCTGTTTCTGTTTATTAAATTTGAGTGCAATGCAAATACAAATAATGAACTGAGGTTGCTGAGATACGGGTTTATATTTTGTATATTTATTGATTTTTATTTCAAATTTCATATCCTTTTCCTCAGACATGTTGTAAATTATGATTGCCCAAGGGATATGGAAGAATATGTCCACAGAGTTGGGAGAACTGGCCGAGCTGGCAGATCTGGAGAAGCTTTAACCCTTATGTGTCGAGATGATTGGAAAGTTTCAGGGAAGTTAATAGAAATACTTGAAAAGTCTGATCAGGTAAGAAAATATTTATATCAATTTAATATACATCATTTAAAGAAATTTGACTGCTCCCAAAATGGAATGGCAGGGCGGAGCTAAAACAGTGTTAAAGTTGCCAAATTCACCTTTGCTCATACACGAACAAACCTGAGGTCTTAACAATAGGATAATTTCTAGTGCCTAGCTGGATCTGGTTAAAAAACAGATGAAAGCAAGAAATCTTGTGATGTCTGGCAACGCATGCGTAGATCGGTTGAAGGATGGTTGAAGACAATTCGCCTATGATCACGCATCAGTCTTTCTTTTGACCGCCTGGGCAAGAGTCGTGTTAACCTCTCTTGGCCTTTTCCTCGTTCATTGCTCATTTCACTAGTGTTTAGTGTGTGTGTGTGCGTTTGGCTGATATTATGGCTTCTTCTGCTCCTTCTCGGTGTCAGCGTATGTGCCCCGGAGTTCCAGGTTTTCTGTGTTGTCGTTTTCTGGCTTCGGCAGCGACCGACCCTCACATAACGTGCAGTAGGTGTTGTTCCATTTGGGGTGTTATTTCCTGCCAGCCTTGCCACTCTGGACAAGTTAATCCTTTTAATCCATGGTTTTTTCAGTTTTAATGTTTTAAAGTGATTCTTATACAGTGAGGGACACTGAGTTCTAATGTTCACAGTATAATAAAAGTACACATGTCCTGTTATTTTAGTATTCGCGGGGGATGTGTACCAGAGCCCCCGCGAATAGT
The DNA here is from genome assembly GCF_015104395.2 of Macrobrachium nipponense. Classification (NCBI taxonomy): domain Eukaryota; kingdom Metazoa; phylum Arthropoda; class Malacostraca; order Decapoda; family Palaemonidae; genus Macrobrachium; species Macrobrachium nipponense. The sequence continues at coordinate 42,406,552 of NC_087218.1, forward strand.
TAGAACGCCTGGAAAAACATTGAAAACTACCTTTTTTAGTATTTAAAACTCAAGAAAAACCCACAAACTTTTTATACAGTGGTACCTCGACATTCGAAAGGCTCAACTTACGAAAAACTCGAGATACGAAAGCAAATACGAGGATTTTTTTTGCTCTACATACGAAAATTGTTCAAGATATGAAAGGTTGTTGCTGTAAAGTCCAAGATTCATCCGGACCACCGATAACAATTTTAAAACTCATGCGCCGCCAACTTAGTAGACTCCCTACCATCCTCCCACTCTCCCATTTGTTTCTGATGCTAGTCACCGCCGTAAGATCCTGCTCTCTTATTGGTCAGCATCTCTCCCATGGTGCTCTACGTAGCGGCGTGCTTTTTCAGCCACTTGGCGGCATCATCGGTATTGTAAGTATGCAGAATTCCTTCGTTCTATATGATTTCGTTTATTAACGTAAATTCGTTAGGGATTTCGTTGTAGCACTATTTTATTCTGTTGTGTGAGAACTTTACTTCATACATATACGTACTACATAACTTAATTATGTACAGTATATACGTAGTCATGGGTCCCAAGAAAGTTGAAGTAGGAAAGATGAGGATGCTTTCTTTGGAAACAAAAATGGAGATACTAAAAAAGTATGAAGCTGGCATGTGATTGAGTGTGATCGCCAAGGAATACGGCTGAAATCCGTCGACAATAGGCACCATCCATAAACAGGATGATGCCATCAAAGCAGTTACACCTTCCAAGGGCGTGACTATTTTGTCTAGCAAGAGGAGCCACATGCATGATGAGATGGAGAGGTTGCTGCTTGTCTGGATAAAAGACAAAGAAATCGCTGGCGATACGATAACCAAACCGGCAATCTCCCATAAGGCCAGCGCTATTTTCGGCGATTCGATTGCCCAGGCGGAAGACGACGGAGGAGAAGGGACATCGACGCCAACCCCAGAGTTCAAGGCTTCTCATGGGTGGTTCGAAAAATTCCGTAAACAGACTGGCATCCATTCGGTGGTGCAGCATGGGGAGGCGGCCAGCTTGGATAGAAACCGGCTGAAGCCTTTGTTAAGACGTTCGACGAGATGACAATCAAGGAAGGCTACAGTTCTCAGCAAGTCTTCAACTGTGATGAGACTGCCCTTTTTTGGAAAAAAAAATGCCTCGTCGGACATACATCATGCAGGAAGAGGCCTGGGTAACAAGACTTTTGTTCACGGAGTGCGTAAATCTGTGTTTCGGCCCAACAGTGAAGAAATTCTCGGAAGAGAAGCGCCTCCCTCTGAAATGTCTGCTGTTGTTGAACATTGCCCCTGCTCACCCTCCTGGCCTCTAGGAAGATATCCTAGCTGAGTATTCTTTTATCAAGGTTCTTTATCTTCCGCCTAACGCCACCCCTCTCCTCCAGCCCATGGACCAGCAAGTGATATCGAACTTCAAGAAGCTGAATACAAAACATCTTTTCAAGAGATGTTTCGACATCACCGATACCACAAACCTCACCTTGCGTGAATTTTGGAAGGAGCATTTCGATGTTGTGATATGCATCCGACTCATCAATCAAGCTTGGCAGGAGGTTTCAAGGTGAACCTTGAATTCTTCGTGGAGGAAACTGGCCTGATGCCGTATCCGCCCGAGACTTTGAGGGATTCGACGTGGGCGAAGCTGGTGCTGCAGATTCAGGAACAGTTGACGATCTTTAACCGTTTCGCAACCAGATCTTGATGAGATCGTTGCACTCGGAAAGTCCACGGGGCTGGTCGTCGACGAGGATGACATCAATGGCCTTCTCGAGGAGCTTATGACGGATGACCTGAAGGAGTTGGAGGCCATGCAACATAACGTCGTTCAAGAAGAGTTCTCTAGCAGCAGCGAGGAGGAGGATGACCCTATGACAACAGCAGAAATTAAGGATGCTCTAGCTGCTTTTCATAAGGTGAAGCATTTGTAGATAAGAGACACCCTGAAAAGGCTTACACAGGTCGTATACTTGCACAGTAAGATGACGTTTGCCTGAGTCGTTTCAGGAACATTGTGAAAAGTAGGTAGAAGCAATCTTCCTTGGATAGTTATTTTTTAAAGAGGCCTTTAGTAGGAGTAAGCAAAATGGAAGATCCAATTAATACTACGAAAAAACAAAGTTGAAAGTGGTGAAGAAATTGAAATTTTGTTTAAAAAAATAATAAAAAGTAAAAAGAAAAAAAAAATGTAAAAATCAAAAAAAGAAAAACAAATTTAAAAATTAAGTTTTTTTTTGTAAAGTTAAGTGTTACAGTATTGTTAATGTGTTTCATAAAGTTTAGTTTATGTTTCCTGACACTTTTTAATGTGTTTCGTAAAGTTAAGTGTTCGTACTATAAGAAGTTTTCTGCCATTTGTCCTCCTCCTCTGTCGCCACTTTTGGAGATAGCCTCACTCGAAAGGTAAGCTTCCACATTTTACTACATACGTACGTATGTACGTACAGTATTTCTTGTATACCATGTACACTAATACACTTTATTTACAGGTATGTACATATTAGTACTAGGACGTATTAAGTTCGGTATTGAATGGTCCAAATTGTTGTAGTATTTTGTTGTTTATTGGTCAATTTAGCTTTATTATAAAATTTACTGGGGTGTTTTTGTAGGGCTTGGAACGGATTAACCATTTTACATGTAAAATGCGGTTCAAGATACGAAAAGCTCATGATACGAAAGCCGCCTCGGAACGGATTAATTTCGTATCTTGAGGTACCATTGTACCTGGCTTTTTAATAGTTGTACCACAAAAAGTGCATTTTATGATATATAAAAAAAAAAAAACAGGAATTTGTGGATCTCATAGAAAAAATACAGCAAATAGGTGAATTTACCGCAAATAATGGGTAGATATGGTCTAGAGAGAACTCCATGAATCCAGAGTATGCAAATACAGTGGGTCCACTGTATTTGTAAATGTGTTAGGCAAATAGTAGATTAACCCTTTAACACTGAAGGGGTATAATAAAAATCGTCTCCCGTATGCCGGCGGGGTCTGGGAGTGAGCGCCAAAGCGACAAAAATGTTTTTTTCTAAAAAATCACAGCACGCTTAGTTTTCAAGATTGAGTTCATTTTTGGCTCCTTTTTTTGTCATTGCGTGAAGTTTAGTATGCAACCATCAGAAATGAAAAAAAATATTTTCGTATATAAATAATGGGATATGTATATGATAGTGCAAAAACAAAATTCCATATATAATTGCATTCAAATCGCGCTGTGAGCAAAATGGTTAAAGCCAACGAGTTAATTTTTTTCCTGTTGTATTGTACACTAAATTGCGATCATTTTGGTATATACACATTTTTGTATATAAAACTTTATGTAACGGCTAATTTAAAATGGTGCAAACATTACGACAATAGGACAAAAAGAATTTATGATTTTTTCGGAAGAGTTACCGCACGGACGTAAGGAAAAAGTTTATTTCATAAATTCACCATAAATTGAAACATTTAAGTTCCTCGCTGGACGAGTGGTTTTCGAGCTCGGCTGCCAGTCCGGTGGTCCGAAGATCGATTCCCTGCTCTGCCAATGTGGAATCAGAGGAATTTGTTTCTGGTGATAGAAATTCATTTCTCGATATAGTGTGGTTCGGATCCCACAATAAACTGTAGGTCCCGTTGCTAGGTAACCAATAGGTTCCTAGCCACGTAAAAATATCTAATCCTTCGGGCCAGCCCTAGGAGAGCTGTTAATCAGCTCAGTGGTCTGGTTAAACTAAGATATACTTAACTTTTAACCTCAAGATACGAAATTAATCCGTTCCGAGGCGCCCTTCGTATCATGAAATTTTCGTATCTTGGACCACATTTTACATGTAAAATGGCTAATCCGTTCCAAGCCCTCCAAAAACAACACAGTAAATTATATTTCCAGGCCTAAAACACATGTTCTAGGGTTACGACGCCGATCCAACGGAAGAAATATGACTACAAAAAGGCAAAATATTGTACATACTTGAGTAATATTCAACTGCATGTAATGTTCAACCCCATTTTTACTGCATATATTATTAGGACTTTAGCATATGTCCCTTAGCAATAAGCCTAGCCTATGTTAGTGGTTGCTACTGTAGCCTAGTCTATGATTCTGACATCTAAACCTAAGAGCTAAAAGCTTAGAATATGCCAATAAAATGTATAAATAATCAGTATGTACTCATTTCAAATAATTATTAATTAATCATTAACTATAATACACAAACAAACAAAAAAAAAAAACCTTCCAATCGATTGTTTACATTCAGCTCTTACCCGTCTTACCTCTTACGAGTACCGAACGAACGCCAAGCAATCATTTTTCCCAGCACACAGTAAGCCATAAATTTTCATTAGTATCTCTCTTCAACTAATGAAACTACCAAACAGTATAATAACCATTCATTTCTATTCTTTATTCTATCTTTACCTAATGGAGATACCGAGTACTGAGATCTATAATGAAACATACGTATACGTAACGTGATAATAAAACAGAAGAAGAATTCTAAAAGATATGTATTTGTTGGCAGTCTGATTTATTTTATATTTTATGATATCTAATTCACAATTTTTTTATTAAATGTATTGCATGTACTCATTTCAAATAATTATTAAGTAACCATTAACTATAATAAACAAAAACAAAAAAAAAACGTCCAAACTTCTGTTTACATCCAGCACTTAGAGTATCGAACGATCGCCAAGCAATCACTTTTCCTAGTACACAGTAAGCCGCAAATTATCATTATCTCTCTTCAACTACTGAAACTACCAAACAGTATAATAACCATTCATTTCTTTTCTTTATTCTATCTTTACCTAATGTTTTTTATTTTTTTATTAAATGTATTGCATGAATAAGTTTTTCAATTTACAGCATCCTTTTACCAATAGAATACTTAAAGCACAATGGGTAGATGCTGACCAATAGTAGAGCAGGACCTTATGGGGTGACTAGCATCAGGAACCAATGGGAGAGCGGGAGGATGGTGGCGAGTTTACTCAGTTGGCGGCGCGGAGTTTTAAAATTTTTCTCGGTGGTCCGGGCGGATCTCGGGACTTTACAGCAACAACCTTTCGTATCTTGAAAACTTTTCGCATGTAGAGCTGTAAAATTTTTCGTATTTGCTTTCGTATCTCGAGTTTTTCGTAAGTAGAGCCTTTTGTATGTCGAGGTACCACTGTATAAAGAAAATAATCAGTATTTTATGCTTACTCACATATCTGAATTCTCTTTGGTTCCAAGAGTTGTAGATAGGCTTCAACTAAACCAAGACTCCCCGAATAACCACTGGTTCCATGCAACGTAAAAACACCATACAAACAAACAAACAAACAAACAATCAACTAAACCAAGAGTTATAATATTTCCATCAAAAAGCATGAATATATGAACACTTGGCATAGGCCTCCAGAGCAGGCTCATTTCATCTTCATTGAATAATTGTTCACCGACATTCACATTGTAAAAATTAAGAAGCCTTTTTAATTATTGGAACCATCTATGATTTGCTGGAAAGTTAGGCACACTGTTTAGTAGGCTGAGTGGCACAATTCTGTATGGTCGTACAGTAGTCCCCCCGTATTTGCGGGGGATGCATACCAGACCCCCCCGTGAATAGTTAGAATCCGCGAATGTTTGGAACCCCTATAAAAATGCTAAAAACAGCCTATTTTGTTAGTTAAAACTAGAAAAACCCACTAAAAATTTTCCTACATGGTTTTTTTAATAGTTTTATCACAAAAAGTGCATTTTATGATGAAATTCATAAAAAAACCAGGAATTTGTGGATATTCATCATAGAAAAATACCGCGAATGCGTGAATTTTCCGCGAATAATGCAGGGAAACGTTCCCAAGAGAAATCCGCGAATGTGTGAGTCCGCGAATCTGGAGAACGCGAATAGGGGGGTCCACTGTACATCTTAAGTAATAATGTTGATCAGCTCAGCTATTTCCTTTGTGATAACAGTGGATGCAACTGATGCCAAAGATTTCGTGGCATTATTAATTTGTTTCTTATCCTTCAAGAAGGTCAAGATTTCTTATTGTGGAAGCCTAAGTTACCACATGATACTAAAGAGTTAATTATCTTCCTCTTCATCTTACTATTATCATAAGGATCACAGGGGCCTTTCATAGCCATTATAGATACAAGAGGGTAGCCAAAACAAAATAGTGGTAACACTGGAATGCAACATAACATTTGTTCTAGCAAAGGTGAGGTAGACAGAGACTTGGAGCGATGCCCCAGCTATCATGGGAAAAATCGTAATGTTAAATTTTGGTGTACAATATGCCAAATGTGTTCTCTTGCTATTGCAACTGTAAATTGGAAATTCAATATCATAAAGCATACAGTTGTAATTAAAGGACTGACTGTAAAACCTTTAGATTTTGAAGTAATCTTGATGAAAATTTTATCTGTTTTGCAGGGAAAGTTCTGTTGTTTGTCATCTTATAGTTTTGACACCACACCTTAAAAATAGCAAAGGAATCTACTGGTCAAGATTGTCCTAGATGTAGTTTTTCTTATTACAAATAGGATTCAGTTTTTTTAAAATTTTCTTAGCATTATTCACAACTACTCATGATTAATTTATCTTTTTCCAGGAAGTACCTCACGATTTGATGAGGATGAAGGAACGTTATGACAGGGTGAGAGAGGAGGGTAGAGACCGTTTCAATCGTAATGGTAAGGTTATGGGCTATGGAGCAAACCTTAGAAATGGTTGGTCTGTTGCATAATTGTTTTATTTACAGGGTACCAAACTTCACACTACATTATTCACCATTAGGGAAAATTTTGTTAAGTTTTTCAAAATTTATGGTACTGCACAAGCATGGCATCAATAGATTATTAAAATAAAATTAATGAGAAACATTCATATCTGCAGTTAGTGTCCTAGCTCCCAGAATTTTGAGCATTGTACCCTCTTTCCTCTCATTACCTGGTTATTAAGTGTAATTATTTAGAACTGTACCTCTATGTACTTTTTGACAATAGCAGATATAATGAAAATAACCAGTAAGTCAAAGTCTGGCAATGAGAAGGATTTTCAGCCATTTAGTGTTACTACTTCGTCATTCTAAAACTGCAGTATTTTCTCATTGGTAAATTATGTACCATTATTTTGTTACCAGTATGTTTGTGTATTTAGGTTATGCTTTAGTTTAAGGTATCTGATATAATTTATATAGATATCTATTTTCTTATGCACCAAAAGTATAAGCTTTAGTTGAATTTTCTAGTAACCTGTTTATGTCGTTAAGTTAAATTCCATGTAATAGAGTACATAAAAAAAAATTATAAAATTATATGGCATTTACTTTACCCCTATTTACATTCCAAATGTTTTCCAAATAGGGAAGGTCTTAAGTCGTCACCTTGAATGTTATTGAAAAAGTCCTTCAGTAGTAAAGAGAAACAAACAGTTTCCAGGAATTTGTGAACCACGTTCAAGAGCTCTTATGTAGAAAAATTTGCATGAATGTAGCCAACAATCTCGTCATGCTGTGGGCGTGCCATCATAAACTTGATGTAAAATAGTTGATCTTACGAGGATACAAACTTTCATGTTACAAGTAATATCTATAAGAGCAACTGGGACTGGTTAAAGCTTACAAAAAAAGGCTTCAGATTCGGAGGTATTACTCGTGTGGAGTTGTGGGTAATCGCAATGTACACACTGTGTGTAGCCTCTATTTCCCTTTAACCAGTATGTAGAGTGAAGACATCATCATCATCATTTTTTTTTTTTCTTTTTTTTTTTTTTTTTTTATTATTATTATTATTATTATTATTATTATTATTATTATTATTATTATTATTATTATTATTATTATTACAGTCATCCTATTTGACTGGGCAGTTTTACAGGTGGGGTTGCGGGTTACATCCTGCCTTTATAAGAATCCATCCCTTTTCTAAATATGTGCGCTGTTTCCAGGACCACACTCCGCAACTAATTTTTCCAGGTTCCTTTTCAGAGAGCTTGGGAGCGTTCCTAGTTTCCCTATGGTTATGGGTACAATTTCCACTGGCATATCCCATATCCTTCTTATTTCTATTTTCAGGTCTTGATACTAATAAATTCTTTCTATTTCTTTCTCATTTACTCTGGTGTCCCATGGTATTACGACATCAATGTGTGATAGTACTTTCTTCTTGATTTTGACAATTGACTTCACGTCTGGTCTATTGGCACATATCATCCTATCTGTACTGATACTGTAGTCCGAAAGGATCTTTGCCTTATCATTTTCTATCACTGCCTCAGGTTGGTGCTCGTACCACTTATTACTGCAAGGTAGCTAGTGTTTCTTGCACAGGCTCCAGTGGAGGGCTTTTGTTACTGAATCATGCTTCTTTTTGTACTGGTTCTGTGCAAGTGCTGGACATTCACTTGCTATGTGGTTTATGGTCTCGTTTTTCATATTGCACTTCCTACATATGGATATGATGTTATTCTCATCTATCGTTCTTTGAATATATCTGGTTCTTAGGGGCTGATCTTGTGCTGCTGTTAGCATTCCTTCTGTTTCCTTCTTGAGTTCTTCCCTCTGTAGCCATTGCCATGTTTCATTGCTGGTCAGTTCTTTTGTCTGTCTCATGTACTGTCCGTGCATTGGTTGGTTGTGCCATTCTTCCATTCAGTATGTCATTCTCCTGTCTGTGTATTTCTGGGTCTTCATCTACTTATATCAGTCCTTCCCATGCCTTCCTGAGCCACTGGTTTTCAGATATTGTCCCAGTGCTCTGCTCTTGATGTTGATGCAGTCCTCTATGTTTACTAGTCCTCTCCCTCCTTCCTTTCATGTTATGTAGTCTGTCCATTTGCTCTTGGGTGTAGTGCTTTGTGTTTGTTCCGATACGTAATACAAACCATTGGTCCTTTAGCAATAGGAATGTAACTTGTGGCAGCTGGAACTGGTCGTAAGCTTCGAACAAGGGAGTACGGTAGTTAACTGCTTGTCCGACAGCAGCGCCCCGCACGACTGGGAGGAGAAGAATCGGCCGCGTTGGGTGACAGACATGTTCTCCACTTCTCTCTGCCCGCCTTTCGTCGTATGCTTTGTTTCTTCAAATCTTGGTTTGCTTTTCTAGTGTGATTGTGTAAAATACTGTAAGTACTTGTGCTTTGTATTTTATTATCTTTATTATGGATCGTGAGCTGGCGAGTTCCCCATGCCCCCCCATCAGCCGCAGACTCTGCCCTGGTGTGGAGGGCCGTAAGTGTGGAGCCTTCCGCTCCTTTATGGAGGTTGACCCTCATGAATTGTGTGCTCGGTGTTGGGGGCACGAATGCTCTCGCACCAAGCCCTGTGATATTTGTATTTTGTGGTCGGAGGAGCAGTGGGCGCAATATGAGGGGAGGAGGAAGCGACATAAGCCTGCCAGGGAGTCATCGAAAAGTTCTCCGGCTACTCCCCTGGTCATGGACACGTCGTCTTCTTTCCTCCCTCCATCTCAGCTCCCGCGTATGGCTCCTTCCCCTTCGGGGGGGTGTTTCTCGCTCCTTCTCTTCGCCCGATCCGTCGAGCGAGGAGGATGGGGCGAGGTACCCCGACATTCAGTTGTACTCGGGGTCTTCCGTTCGCTCGGAGTGGGACTACTCGCCTTGGAATCGACCGCCATGGCGGCATTCCAAGCAGTCTCCTGGTTAGACCTGTGGTCCCTCACAGTGTCTAAGGTCGCGGCCACCTCAGGAAATATCACTCCTGAAGGTGACCCGGCTTTCGGGAGACTGCGCCAGTCTGGAGGTAGAGCCATCTCCTACCTAGCCCACCAGACGGCAAACTTGTGGGCCAACCTGGTCTTGAGGCATAGGGACGCAGTCCTCACCCGAGTGACCAGGGCTGCTGGGGCGTGCGTGAGGCGGCTCTGGGTCTTCGCAACGGACCGGTGCAGAGTTCCTCCTCTCTCTTCCCAGGAGAGATGGTGGACGCTGCGGTGGAACGACAGCGCACTGACAACAGTGACTGTTTAGTCCACCAGGCAGTCTCGAAGGCGTCTGGGCAGCCTTGAGCTACTGCGGCCAAGCCCAAGAGCTTGGTTGGCGCTTCCTCTGTGGCCAAGGCAATCGGATCGTTGAAGCCCAGAGGAAAGACTATGCCTTCGACTTCTAGGAGCGACCGTAACCAGCCCTCCTTCTCACGAGGGGGAGCTGGGAAGAAGAAGTCGAAGAGAGGTGGGAAACGCTAGGGACGGCGTTCCCCCTCACCTGGTGCCGGAAGTGGGGGGCGTTGCATGGCCAATGGCAGCGCTATGGAGCAGAGACCTGGATAGTAGGCGTCCTTCGGGAGGTGTATCTACTACCCTTCGAGTCTTGGCCACCCCTCGCCTCCAACCTGGTCCACCTTCAGACCTATGTACCCGGAACATCCAAGGACGTAGCACTTCGGCAGGAAGTCCAAGCCATGCTGAGCTAAGGATCTGTGGAGATCGTCAGGATCGGTCACCGGGCTTCTACAGCCGTCTTTTCCTGGTGGAGAAGTATTCGGGGGGCTGGCGCCTGGTGATAGATCTCTCTCCCCTGAACTGATTCGTTTGCCAGTCTTGGTTCATGATGGAGACGGCATGCTCTGTGCTCGACTCCATCAGGGAGAACGACTTCATGCTTTCAGTGGACTTGAAGGACGCGTATTTCCAGATACCTGTTCATCAATCCTCCAGGAAGTACCTCTGCTTCATCCTCGACGGGACGGTGTACTAATTCAGGGCACTGCTTCGGTCTCTCAACCGCCCCGCAGGTGTTCACGCGAGTGTTCACTCTGGTGTCTGCTTGGGCCCACTCGTCAGAGATACATCTTTTGAGGTATCTCGACGACTGGTTAGTCCTGGCGAGCTCCTGCTCTCAGTTGCTACGGGACAGGGATCGGTTCCTCAAGTTCTGCCGCAATCTGGGGATCGTGGTGAACTTCGAGAAGTCAGATCTCGAGCCCAAGCAGAGGATGAAGTACCTGGGTATGCTGATCGATACGGTAGCAGGGCGAGTCTTCCCCGCAGACTCGCGGATCAGCAGATTCAGGGAGGCAGCCTTCCAGTTCCTGTCTCAGCAGGAACAGCCAGCTCAGCAGTAGTGGCTAGTTGTGATCGGCCACCTGTCGTCACTCGAGAAGTCGAGAAGTTAGTCCCTCACGGGTGTCTTCACCTGCGGTCTCTCGAGTAGACTAAAGGAGAGTTGGTCACAAGCAAGAGACCCCCCGTACTTCCCCGTGTCCGTCACGGAGGAGGTGAGGCAGGACCTAGCCTGGTGGCTGGACGACAGGAACCTCGTAAGAGGAGTGCCTCTCCACACTCATGGCTTATCCTTCGACGTCAAGCATACCAGGGGATGGGGATCTGTGACGCTCTATTTCGTCCTGAACTTTGTAGCGAAGACTCAGAATCCTTTGGTCCCTGACGACCGGTTCGAGTCATTCACGATCCCCTCCCTATTGGACTTCACCGACAATGATGCGGATGAGATGCTGTTTTGTCCTGTGAGGGCGCTATGGCGTTATCTAAAGAGAACTCGGCACCCCAGGCCTGAGTGTCGACGCCTCTTTCTTAGCACCGGGGTGACCAAAAAAGAAGTATCCAAGAACACTTTCTTTCTGGCTGCATGAGGTGATCAGGAGGGCGTACGAAGCTGATGGTAGCGACGACATCTGTACCCTTCGTCCGAGAACCCACGAAGTCAGAGGCATTGGTCCTTCCCTTGCGTTCAGCAAGAACTTCTCCATGGCGCAGGTCCTGAAGGTGGGGGGTTTGAACCAACCAGACCACCTTCAACTCCTTCTACCTTAGGGATACAGCCCACAGGTCCTTGGATACTTTTTCCTTGGGACCCGTGGTGGCTGCTCAGCAAGTTGTGTAGCTTACCCAGCACCCGAGCGGACAGAACAGCATCGCATCCTTGTGTGACTGCATGAATGGATGAGTGTGTGACTGGCTTCTCTTCCTCCTTCGTTCTTCCTCCTCTACTTGTGGGCAGAGGGACGCGGTCGTCACTACGCTGGAACAGGAGACCGATGCAGGTAAGCTACTTGACCGAGCTCCATCCTACCCCTTTCATTAGGGATAGGAGCGATTATCCACCACTTTCCCCAACAAGGGGGTGGGAAGTGGAAGCCAACAAGAGACAAACCCATTACTTCATATTGCCTCTTGCAATAGGAACAAGTTCTTGCTTGCTAGTTTTAACCCCTTCCCACCCAGATGACGCAACCGCTTGCGAGTAGGCTATACCAGATAAACCCAAAATCAAATATCACAATCAGAGTATGCTTCTCCTCATTATTTATGTTTATTTATTGATTACAATGTATATATGAAAGTGTATGTATGTGAGTATATATCTATGTATGAATTTCTATATATATGTATGTGTGCATGTAGGTACTCTGAAACTGTCTTTGTGTATAGCTATATCTGTGATTTACAAATTTTATTTTGTATTACTTACTTTATTTATGTATATGTGTTCCTGGGTTTATATATATGTTCCTATCCACCCCGTGACTGGGATCGCTGAGGGAAGGAACAGGATCTGGTCGAGAATCATCAAAGATGTCGGACAACAACCGCCAACCTTCTTCTGTGACTGGTTCAATATTGTCAAATAATTTGCAATCACTTACTGATTGCACACTATCTGATGTCTCATTTTCATCATCAGATTCCCCTGGTACATATATTTCATCTGAGGAATCTCCAGAGTCACCCATGACTAAAAAATACAAGCAGAAATTGATAAAGAAGCAACCAGAACGATAATAAAATGAATTCTACAGTTGCACTATTGTCTATACGCGAGTCGACATGTCTGCCTGAGTGATAAATAACGGGAAAAGACAGGAAAGATTGAAATACTGAGCTCCCATTGGTGAAATATGGTGACGTCTCAATTCCATCACTGAAACGTCACGAGATGCCTTACTCCTTTGCTCTGATTGGCTAGTGGGCGGAGCTTATGTTTGACAAGGGATGAGAGAGCATATCCCAGCAACGAGAAGTCTTCAAATACACAATCCCAACACACCAGCTCTCGGTACAAAAGAGAGAGTGGAAGGACGTATTACGCTACGTCCTGGGATTAGTTGCTGGCTGTCAAGTGACGTAGTATGGTACGTCCTGGGTGGGAAGGGGTTAAGAGGTACGCTGGCCTCCCTCTTATTACTTGGGTCCAGAGGTCTGACTATTGATCCTGCGGTACATACCCCGATCATTGGGCAGAAGCTAGGATCCCTCCCTCTGCTCTTACGACCAGGGAGGGAACCAAGGTTGGACGAACACCAGTCTGTTCATTGACTCTGATTCCACCCACCAAGAAGTGTCTTTTCCTATTGTTAAAGGACCAATGGTTTGTATTACGTATCTGAACAAATAACAATTTGTCGAAAATTGTATTTTTCCTAACCATACAAACCTGAGGTCCTTTACACGTAGTCCCACCTCATGCCACCCCTCACTCTGTTTTTCCTGGGCCTAAAGCAGTGATTCTTCTCCTCCCAGTTGCGCGGTGCGCTGACTGTCGGACAAGCAGTTAACTACCGTACTCCCTTGTTCGAAGCTTATGACTGGTTCCAGCTGCCGCAAGTTACATTCCTATTGTTAAAGGACCTCAGGTTTGTATAGTTAGGAAAAATTCAATTTTTGACAATTTGTTATATTGTCATGTGTTTCCTAGTTTTCTGGTCTTTCATTATTATCAAATATTATTATTCAGTAGATGAAACATTTTCTTATGGAATAAGTCCACAGGGGCCACTGACTTGAAATTCAAGCTTCCAAAGAATATACTCATTAGGAAGAAATAAGGGGAAGTAAAGGGAAATATAGAAAGGAGAGATTCCACTTATTATTTATTAAAAATAAAAAATAAAATAGATAAAATTGTAGTAATGTGGAATAAGAATAGCATTAGGGTTGTAATGCATTTCATTTTCATTTAAATTTCTTTAGTTCCAACAGCGCAACACCTGGGAGGCTGTTCCACAGTCACACGAACCTATGGAAGTGGTTAATTCAACAGCGAGGCATATTTACTGCATATTGGTGCTGCTGTTCAGTAAATCTGGTTGCTTTCAGCAGATAAAGGGGATCAGGGATCATTTGTGAATATGAAAGATCTCTGTTGAAATACAACTTATGAAAAAGTGACAAGCAAGCAATCGTCAGTCAGTATTCCAATTCATAACTGCTACTATTAGGAAACAGAAACCTACCACCACGAACTGCTCTATCTAAAAGAGAGAAATCTCTGGCAGGAGCAGACATTCACACCGAAGAACAGTATTAGTCAGTATTAGTGTATAGGAAGTACAAATGATCTGAAACAGGTTACCTTGGTTGTATCTGATTTATATATATATATGGCCTTATGAACAATACCTAACTTTGGTGCAGCATTTGCTGAAACTTTCATTATATGTTTCTCAAAAGTTGATGCGAGTCAAAAGTTATGCCAAGAGTAGTTAAAGCATCAGACTCAATCAGCAAAGTCCATCCACCTGAAGGGGAGGATGGGTTGGGAAATCTGTACAGAGATCTGGTAATCACAATTCCCTGATCCGGTCTGTCTCGACTAAGGCTGAGGGCAGCTTCATTTCTCATAAGCTTCTCAGAAGTGGAGACTTGACTACACTCACTCTTGGAAAAACTTTGAATGTATATATAATTCCAACAGGTAGACAACTAAGTTGGTTGGGATAAGAAAAATTCGCTATACTAAAATATAAATTTTATTTCCTCCTTTCTATCACGATGAATTAATATGGTCTTCCTTAATTGTTCAGATGTTCCCAACCCCCTGTTTACCAAGATTTCCGGAGAGTACAAAAAAGTACCAAATGTACCAAAAAAAAATAAGGTGGAATACTAAACACAAACCCGAAAATATGAAGAAAACTATGCAACAACGTGTGTAGTAACAGGGAGCTGTCCCAACACACGAAACAATACTGAATAAATAACATAATTTAACTCAAAGGCCACAAATATTGTATTCCGCCCATTAAAAGAAACTAAATTGTAAAACTCAAGAATTTCTTAAGGCTAACTGCCAAGACACCGAAGTAAATTATGCAAAACATTTGATTACATAATTACATTGAGATGATCGGTATCATTAATGACCAACCTTATAAATCATCCTTGGTGCTACTTGGCTAATCTTGATGTTTACTAGGTGAATGATAGTCGGCAACAGTAGCTTCCGTCCGGGGGCGGCACCGATGGCTTTATTCCTCCATGTTAATAAACAATGTCTTTATATGCAATTGAGGGAAACCACATATCTAGTTTATAATCAGCGTGAAGACGTACAAAAAAAGCCACCCAGTATGAGATCGTTGGTGTCTTGATGTTTACTCTCTCAACGCCTCACTCCAACACTGCCTTCACTTCTTGCCTGCCTTGCGCCGTAACTTTATTTACCCAAACAACCGTAGTATGGCTGTTCTGTGAATAGCAAAACAAGCAAACGGTATCCATTTCCTTCTTAATTCCAAGGGAATGGGAGGAAACCAATTCAGATGAAATAAGGTTGTCAAATACCGATCATAAACTTATGAATAAACTTCAGTTTCCTCGCATTCAACCATAAGAAACAATTGTGATAATATATTTTCTAACACTCACTGAACACACTTGTTTTGCAGCCCAATAACCATTTCACTTGTATACACAAAATATAACAAGTGAAAAGAAAACACTGCCCCATGGAAGTCCAGATACAATAGATCTTAGTTCACTAAAGATCCCGTCCACAGCAACTTGCTGCTGCCTACCTGTAAAGAAATCTTGAAGTAATCCTAAAACATATTCACCTATTACAAAATTCTGAAGTTAGTCCCTTATGATTAGTGGCTTAAAAATAAGTTTTTTTCAGCAACTTTGGAGAGCACAGGAAGAAGAGAGATTGGCCTGTAGCTACTGCAGTCTGCAGATAAGCCACTCTTTGGAACAGAACTGTACTAAGCTTGTGCTCATCCACAAAGATACTACATTTTATGAAAAAGCAGGAAAGTGAATGAAAAAGAGAATACATGACTGATTGTACCCTCAGGCAAGGGAACTCAAACCCAAGACCAAGGAAGGTCACAGCAGTTGAGTGGTTGAGGCATATTCCAAGATTGGAGAACAGTTTGTATTCAGAGAAGCCTTCTCTTAGGCCAGGTATTCATGCTCAGTTTACCACCTCGGTGTTTACGACAGTTCAACGGATGAGCATCCAACACATAAAAGAGTAGAACTGTCAGTCGGACAGTCAACTCTCTTAAGGTCATTGCCCTCATTTCTCTCTTAGCCTTCATCGTGGCAACAACTATAAGGCAGCGATGGAAACTACCCTGGGTGATAAGGAGTTGGAGCTACATAGATTAGCTGCTGCGGCAATTCACTTCAAAATAGGAAAGAAGCAAAAGTGCATAACAGAGTATGGTCTAAATATTACCCATTACTGAGAGATGTTTATTCTCATGCGATACTAATAATAAGGTTAAATTAGGCCTGGAGGTTGGTTCAGTTATTTATGAAATAAACCGTGATGCCTACTTTCACTAGTAACACCTTTACTAAAAAGGCTGTGGCAGGATCACAAGCAAGCAAATCTCCCCACAGTTACTTTAGTCCAACTAACAAACTTTCCCTCTGCCACACTTTCCTCTTCACGTTGCACCTTACTAATTACATGCAGGACAATTTGCTTACAGAACAAACAAAACTCAAACACAAGTACTCACCTCAGACTCTAGATACTCAGGGCTAGGCGCTGTGTCCTCCACTGGGTATAGGCTAGTCGGGAGACAACAACTGCTGAATCTCGCTACCCAAGACAGACAAGCGCCAAAACCGTACAACAACTCAAAAAACAACACCCCAATCACCACGCAAACAAATACCAACTGCTCGAAACACAAGATAAACCATATGACAACTCCAACCCAGCACAACAAATCACCACCACCAACAGTGTCTCCAACAGCCAACTCACAGACACCAAAAGGCACAACCATGTACAACAAACCTCTTCAGCTCAACAATCATCAGACAAACACGTGCACAACAACCATGCAACATCAATATCAACCAAGAAAACACCAAATAACACTGGCTACTGCTGACTGACCGTCTTTTCCAACTTCCTGACTCTTCACGACTCTCCATAACAGACTCTCACCATTGATATATTCGGCGACTTCTCTAACAGACAAGCCAGACACTTAGGCTGCCATCAAACCTCTCCTTATTATCCATCCACCAATTATGATCTTTCTCTCTCTCTCGATCGCTCGCTCACTCTCACTCTTCAGAAAAATACATATGCACTTACATACTATCATACAGCAACACCAAACACGAAACATGACATATCAAACATACAAAAACACACACAACCCAACGATGCTCTCTCTCTCTCTCTCTCTCTCTCTCTCTCTCTCTCTCTCTCTCTCTCTCTCTCTCTCAACCCTCGTAGAAATTGTCAAATGTAACTACCATTGTCACTCCTCCATAAGGCAGGACTCTGGCTTAGGCCTATACCAAATTGTGTATCATATGGAAATATTTTTCTTTCTTATTTTTTATCACAAGATTTGGACTTGCAACGGTCTACAAATAGCATCGCATGGTCTAACAATGAAATGATTAGGGGCTAAGCCATATCTGGTTCGAGTGGCTGAGATCCTTCCCAGGTGAAATCTGGTGGCAAACATATAAAATTGTTGGTTACCTGTCTACATGCGCGATCACCTGTCAGTCAGTCGAAAGAACTAGGTAATTCTATCAGTTCATCAGTTTTTGTGAGCGGACTGACTCCGCCCACAAACTGGCGTCCACACATACGTTTTAACGTCAGTTTCGAAGAACCGACAGGGAGACTTTACAAGTAAACCTGTGTGTGACTACCCGGCCTTAGAAGGGTTGTCTAGCAAGGCTAGTGTCTCTTCTACCCACTAGTTTGATTTTGGAGTGTCCATCTAAAAGAGTTGCCTGCCAAGGCTAAAGAGACTCTTCTATCCTAACGCACATTCTCATCATGGCTGTAGTTGAAGCATTTTTATGATTGGGCTTTCTAGCCCACAGTGCTTGTGGTTCAAATGATCTCGGCTTAATTCCTACTTTGGGATTATGTATTTCACAAGCCTCGGCCGGCTGCATCAAACTTAGTGGCTCATCCCATGATTTTTTTTGGCTGACTGGTGACCTTCCTGACTCAATTTATCCAGGCTTGGGACCACCACTGACCTGGGCTTGCATGCCCATGAGTGGATTCCTGGGCCTGGTAAGTGTGTGCATGCATCTCAAGTCTGCATCTGGCATTGACACTCATTCTTTGTGTTTGGCTTGAAGTGGTCAAGAGTGGTTAGTCTCTCAGAATGCGCTGGGTGATCAACATGGTCTCCTTCCCAATGGGAGAGTTATGGTTCAAGAAGAGTGAAAAGCATGTCATCAGTGTGTCTAAGTGTAATACACTGCTGATAACTTCTGTTCTCACTTCATCTACTATCTACCCTTACCTCCCCTACCCAAGAGCAGACGGTGGATAGTACTTGTGAGGATTGAGCAGTGCACCCTACGAGTTTGGGGTGGTGGTATCCATCGCCAGCCCATATCTGTGACTGAGACAAACCTCGGGAACAAAATTGTTGACGGCATGTGGCCGCCTGAGCTGGGCATTCCAGATAAGCTTTGTTAATTTCTATTCCTGGCCGGTTGGGCATGACCACTGTCTGTTGATGTATCTTAAGCGTGTCACTTGTTGTTCCTGGTCACTCGCTCTCTTTTCTTTGAGAGGAAAGAGCTGCTCGCCCTTCTTAGGTGTGAAGGGAACAGTTCACACTTTCTGGGACCAAGGACTGTGTCAGCCAGTAGGGTTGTTACAACAGGTCCAGAGATATTCCCATGACTGTCTCAGGCTGTAGAGGGGAAAAGTCATACTTGTAATAAACACTGGCCTGCTCCATTTTGCTGGCTCAATAACAAACAAGAGTTCCAAGTCACTATAAATAACCTGCTCAGTGTTGGTAAATCCTTGTGGGGCACCTGTTGCAGCTGGAAAAACTAGTACCACACTGCTGCCTTTACATGTGTTTAATACAGTGGTGTTTGGAACAGATAGACATGTAGTCAATCATAGAGATGGGTGTGGCTCTGCTTCTACGGCAAGTCTTTCAAGAGCAATGGACAGGACACTCGGTAATGCCGATGAGTGATACCATGACCTTGTTGTCATACATCACCAAATGGGTAGAAATTATCTTTTTATCTATTTGCTTGCTGGGGGTAGGTGTATATGCACAATTGCATGCCCCACCACCCCATCAAACTTGGTACATCTCGGATTGTTGGAATGCAACTGCCATCCAGCTCAGTCACCAAGGACAAGTACTTGGAACAGTGGACCTTACATCCAGATAATCTTAGGGAATTTAATGATAGTCTTTTCCCCACATGGCAAAACAAAACTCCCAGTGTTCTGTTCACTGGTACCAGAACCCTGGGGGGTGATCAAAGATGCCTAACAGTATTCTGCTTGTTTTGCTGGTGACTCCTTGGCTCAGGATGACCTTGGTAGCTCCCAGGTTGTTGCGGGATCACAAGCTAAAAAAAAACAAGCTGGCTAAATCCCCTCACATAAACCTAATCACTCCAGCTGCCCAACTCACAGCAGTCACACTTTCCTCTTTACACTACAGCATACACACACAGGACAATTGACCTATACCTACAAAAAAAAAAAAAAAAAAAAAAAACACACACACACACACACAAAACGCACATACTTACCAACCACTCCAGATACTCTGGGCTATCCTGTGCTGTCCGCCGGTCGAGGTCACAGAAATACCAACAACAACAACAACCAAGAACCACAACCCAATAACACAACAACCAAGGACTACAACCCAACAACAACACAACCAAGGACCACAACAACAACCATGGAACACAACCATAACTCAACAATGCAGCAACCAACCAAGGAACATAACCACAACCTAACAACACAACAACCAACCAAGGAACACAACCACAACCTTACATATAACAACAAAACACAACAAAAGACCACTGCACAAAAAAAACACAAAAAATCACAACAGCACAGGCACAACAACTCTAAGCAAAAACACTAACTTAACACCAAATAACAACAAAAACACACAACTCAGCTGAATATCACTGCCTTCTCAAAAATGTTCCAGTACTACTGTGTTACCAGCTCTCACCAAAGACTGCTTGAAAACTCACTGAAAACACAGAACCCTAAACTCCAACAGCACCAGCAGACAGCCCAGAACCGACCAACAACCAATTCAGTCATTAACCATCCATACAGCAATTACACCCTCTCTCTCACACAGACATTGTCAAATGGAACTCCATAACTCCTCCATATTTCCTCCCCATTACATTTGACAACTTCTCCTTTCACTCACAACACCCACACTAAATAGCCTTCCGCAACACCCACAGATGCTCGGACGCAGGTCCCCTGGATCTTGTTGGAGGGCCCTCATACACACACACCTAGTTACACCACCATCAACTTCTCCCAGACCACTTCCAGTCAGACTACCATTACTATCTCCCTCACTATCATCCTCCCAAATCCCATTCACTATCTCATCTACCCCTTCCAACTCTTGTCCGAATATCTCTTGTAACTCTCCCACCAAATCACTTACCTCATTTGTGTTGACAATAAAACACTTGGCTGCAGCTTCCCAAGCTTTACTCAACTTAAACCATTACTACAGTCTGAAACAAATACAAATTCCTTCCTTAATAATCTAGTACAGTATATTTACAATGACAACAGTAAATGATAATATCCCTTACAATGCTAGTAATCCTTACCCTATAATATTACTAATAATTACCTAACAGATATGTTGGTATGGTGTATTGACCACCATTGTCTCTCAGAGTCCCGTATGTAAACAAAGTGAGATAATGCTTCTTGATGGGACAACACTCGTATTAAACTTGGGTTACAAAACAGAGAAGGAGAAGGCAGGAGCAAAAGATAGTACATCCTTAAATAATAATATACCACATTCTCCCCTCCAAGAATAAAACACAGAATAGGAACTAATAAAGTCTAGTCCCAGCCATAGCCCATAGGGGGTCTAGAAGCACGAGTAGATCTTCTCAGTTCAGGCCCAAGATCATTGTTCATTTGTTCGGGGCGAGTTGAATCTGCTACAGTCTGCTCCTGTGACTGGTTCTGGTGGAGCCTTGATTGTAGATTCTTTAGCGGTGTCAAGATGAACACTTGTTCCTTTGGTTGACGGGTGGTGGGAGAGATGACCTTCAGGACAAGGAGCTAGGTCACGAACAGACACAGTAGATTCTCTTCCATCAGGGTACCTTATATTGGCATAAGTCGGATTACTATTCACAAGTTTGACCTCATCTACCAATGGCTCATTGTGAACCAAACAAAAACTTCTTTCAGTAAAACTAAATGTAAATACTTAGAAGTAAACAAGTTACAAAGTGATTTTGTGGGTTTCTTTTTCAATGGCTCATTCTTATTTCGTACAAACCTTCTTAATTCAGGTCCAGGATCCATTAGCCATGAAGGTAAGGAACTTCCATGACGAATGACGCTGGAACATAAAGAACCGCTCATGAGGGGTGGTATTCGTGGACGTACACAGCAGCGACCTTAAAGAATGTAGTGCTTCTGGAAGTACTAGTTCCCATTGACTATCAGGCAAGTTCCAGGACCTGAGAGCTAGCTTGACTGCCTTCCATATGATGCCATTGAATCTCTCTACCTGGCCATTTCCTGCTGGGTGATACAGAGTTGTACGGCTTGTTGTTACCCCTTTTTGCGAAAGAAACGCCTTGAGATCTTTTGACATAAAAGATGCACCTTGGTCAGAGTGGATATAACCTGGTATCCCACACAAGCTAAATATCAGCTCCAGGCATCTGATTACAGTCTCGGTACTCATGTTAGGACATGCAAAAGCAAATGGAAACCGTGAATACTCGTCAACAGCTGTAAGCACGTATGGATTACGTGAAGCAGTAGGTAGAGGTCCCTTAAAGTCTATACGGAGTCTCTCCATTGGTTGAGTGGCCTTTATGAGAGTACCTGCTGGAGGTTGGCAGTACCGAGGCTTTAATTCTGCACAAATCCTACAAGAAGCACAGGCCCTCTTGACATCATCTGTAGAAAACGGGAGGTTCTTTGATCTTACAAAGTGCAATAGTTGGGTAACCCCAGGATGGCAGGATGGCAAAGGCCGTTATGAAGGTCGGTAAGTGTAGAAGTAGAGAAGGTTGAGCAGCAGGAGGCTCGGGAAAGCGCATCGGGAACCACATTCTCCTTCCTTGGGCGATAGTATATTGTATAGCTGTAAGCTGCAAGTTCCACCCTCCACTCATGTATCTTGTTATTCTTTATCTTAGTACGCTTTCTATTGTCAAACATGAATGCTACAGCCTGCTGATCAGTTATTATAGTAAAATGACGCCGGGCCAGGTAGTGACTCCACCGGCGTACGGATTCTATGATAGCAGTAGCTCTTTCTCAACAATGTGGTAGCGAAGTTCACTCCCTTGCAGTGTTCTGGACATAAAAGCAACAGGTCTACCACCCTGGTTTAGAACTGCAGAGACAGCAACATCAAATGCGTCACACTGAATACAGGGTGGCATTTTCAAGTTCCTTTTTGAGTTGGTTAAAGGCATTTAGAGCTTTTGCATCTAGAGGAAACTTCTTTGTAGCTGCAAAGGGCTGAATTTTATTTGAAAAATATTGAATCCATTTGGCATAGTAAGCAAACATACCTAGAGTTCTCCTTAGGGATCCCAAATCTGTTGGAGGAGATAGTTCCTGCAGTGGACGAAGTCTCTCAGGATCTGGTTGTATATGTCCATTCCCCACACAGTAACCTAGAGCTTTTATGGAGCGCACTGTTTTGATGGTTTTGCATTCATTTAGAGTTGGCTACCTTCGTTCCACAACCTTTAGAAAATTATCTGCATTGCAATCATGCTCTTATGTAGTTCGTCAATTGTAATGTTGTCAAGATAAGGAAAAGCAACCTGCAAACCTTCTTCCTTTACTAATTTGTCCATTGCTTGCTGGAAAGCAGCTACTCCATTCGTTACTCCAAAAGGAATCCTGTAGAATTGGTACAGACCACCATTTGCCTCAAAAGCAGTGTACTTCCTGTCTGACTTTAATTGGTATCTGATGATATGCACTTTTCAAGTCAGATGAAGAGAACACATGGTACTTAGCAAGATTATTCACCATGTCATCAATCCTTGGTAATGGGTATGCATCCAGCTCAGTATACTGGTTAATTGTCTGTGAGTAGTCAACACACATCCTCTTATTCTGATCACCTGGGTTTTTCACGACAACAACTTGGGCTCGTCATGATGATAAACTTGGTTCAATTACGCCCTCACGGAGTAGCCTATTTACTTCCTTTCCTATAAAGTCTTGGTCATCCTTACTGTAACGTCTGGATTTGGTAGAAATTGGTAGGCAATTAGGTGATAAACTATGAAAGAGTGATAGTTCCTCTAGTGCTGCAGCTGTAAGAACACAATAGTTATTACTGTTTTTCAAAGTTAACTGAGATTTATGCCCACCAAATTCAAATGTTACACTTAGATGCTGTCTCTGGAAATCTAGCCCAAGAATTATGTCTGCACACAGGTCCCTCAGTACACCAAGATGTGTATCAGGATAAGATTGATTGTTGAGTCCCAGCATGAGGTCAGCCACAACATATCTGGGAGAACTATTATTTAAAGATTTCTGAGCCATACTAATTCCCTTACTACTTGGATGCACTTTCAGTTCTAATTCTTGAGCAACTTTCTCACTTGTATAACTCTCAGTACTACATGAATCTATTAGGGCACTCAACTTCTTGCCTTTAACTGTTACTACAGTAGCAGCCTGTGAAAGTCCATGAGGAACATTTGTCACTGTAGTCATAATAGGAGAACTAAACACTGTTGCTACGGACGCTTTTGTCGATTTAGACTGGCAAACTCAAGCAAAATGTCCCTTCCTAGAACATTTATGACAGGTAGCTTCACATGCTGGGCATGTACTTCTAGCATGATATGGTCCTCCGCAAAAGTAGCATTTCTTTTGTACATTGTAGGTAGTGGCAACTGCTGACTTTTCAGAAGCATCAGGTGAGCTGTGCATGGCATCCTCTTCCGAAGAGTTGAGGTTTACCAGTGCAGTTGAGTGAAGAACTTGTGATGTCGGTGGATTCTGAGGGGTAACAGTAACAGCAGTGTGTGCATTCAGAGAAGTGTAGGCTTCAGCATTCCTTTGTGCAAGGTCCAAAGAATAAGCTTGATTGTAGGCACCTTGTAAGTCAAGCATGTTCGCTAGGAGGTGTTGGCGTATGTGAGCTGAAGAAAGACCATTGATGAAGGCATCCTGAATTAATTCCTCACGATATTGATCAGCACTGACAGCTTTTAAATTACAGTCTTTACTTAACTTCCTTAGTTCTCTCAAGAATTCGTCAAGTGATTCACCTGGCTTCTGCCGCATTGTTGCAAGTAAATGCATAGCAAAAATCTCATTTGGTGTTTTCGCATACAGTCTTTCTAGTATAGTTATAGCTGACTCAAAGTCTGCACACTCTTCAATATACTAAAACACTGTATGAGACAAGCAATTTACAAGTGTCCTGAATTTGTTAGGTGCATTCTCACCACACTCCTCGATGAAGTTCACAAAGGTCCTAGGCCAATGTCGCCACTCCTTCGCTGCTGTTGGGGAACTTGGGTCGACATCCAGACGAGCAGGTTTCAGCACCCTCTCCATGGTTGTGGTTAAGTTGAGTAAATTGTGATGACAATAAAACACTTGGCTGCAGCTTCCCAAGCTTTACTCGACTTAAACCATTACTACAGTCTGAAACAAATACAAATTCCTTCCTTAATAATCTAGTACAGTATATTTACAATGACAACAGTAAATGATATCATCCCTTACAATGCTAGTAATCCTTACCCTATAATATTACTAATAATTACGTTACATATTTAGGTATGGTGTATTGACCACCATTGTCTCTCAGAGTCCTGTATTTCAACAAAGTGAGATAATGCTTCTTGATGGGACAACACTCGTATTAAACTTGGGTTACAAAACAGAGAAGGAGAAGGCAGGAGCAAAACATAGTACATCCTTAAATAATAATATACCCAATCATTTACACACTCCTGCCAAACTCCCGAAGAGACTCATTCATACTGCCAACTACATCCTTTCCACCTGATTCCCTTCCCGGTGAAACCTCACTAAACCCTGACAATTCAAATTCAAACCCACACACGCTATATGTATCATTCCTCCCTTCAAAGTCGTCCGTATTACATGCCTTATCCACCATTTTTACCCTAACACTAACCCCTCTATCATTCAGTTCACGTTTTTCCCTGTCATTCCATTTCCTTACCTCCTTCCGCTTTCTTCCATACTCAACCAACACTAACTGCCGATCTTCCAGACCCATTTGCTCACTGATGCTCGGCTCACATTTATTCACCCTCAACCACTCACTCATCGTATTCTCCCGAACATACTGGGGTACTTCCCTCCACTTTTGGAGCTGGTTATGGTGTGCCCTAACCTCATCCACACCCCCCTCTACTCGCAATTTCCTCAACACATAACTCAATCCACTTGGTCCCACTTCCAAAATCTCAAAAGGCCCTTCAAATTTCTCCCTTACCATATTCACATTCATTCTCCCTTTCTCAACCACCTCTTTCAACACCTTATCTCCAATCCCAAAACTTTCAAACCTTTCACTCGCTTTCTTCCACAAATTTCGATCACTCTGACAGACCCAACCGCGGCCTAACAATCCTTTCAAAATTCAACACATACTTACAAGGAGACATACCTATACTCTTCTGCAGTGTGGCGTTATATACCCACACTACACGTCCTACATACATATCCCAATCATTGTCGTCTTTACTTATCATTCGCAAAATCTCGGTCATCGTTCTAACAGTCCTTTCCACCAAACCATTCGCACTGGGCATATACGGAGTAGAATACACATGGACAATACCCCATTCCTTCAACATTTCTTCAAATTCCCACGCCACAAACTCAGGCCCTGTTACGGCCTCTGAGAGAGGTCCGCTTCAGGTTCGATATGAAATAAAAAAAGAATATTTCAGCACCAACTGTTGAAACTGGGGATACGAATATAGAAAGAAACACTTACCACAACAAAGGTTTATTTACAAGCTTACTAACAAAGGTAAATGCAGAATGGTATCTCCTATTTACATAAAAAGACAAAATCTTACACTGCATGAACTGGGGGAACAGTGAGGTAATTCAAATACTTGCTGCTTAGTTTAGCGACTCGAAGCGATGGCTTCACAAAAGGAGAACGGCGATTGCAGACATCCTCTTGACTCCGTATTGCAGAAAATAAAGTCTACTCTTGATAATTGAAAGGCAGGAACTCCCCAAAACCACTAGCAGGACATTTCTTCTCTGAAGTCTTCCCCAACGTCAAAATAACTCGGTCGTCCACTCCTGAAGATGGCTTGACCAAAATCCAACCAACTCTCGAGCAACTTTTCCTCTGATCCTTCGTCGGTCCCTTTTTCTCTTATCTCTCTCGGATGATCTCTGCTGCTGCTGATCTCTCACTGATAATCTGATCTGTGGCTCTTACTGAGGATATCTCTCTGTGACTAACTGATGAACTCCCTCTGACGATCTCTGCTTTCTTCTTCTACTGTCCGTCGTATTTATACGGTACTCTGGGGGTGGAGCCTACGGTGAACGTCACAGGCTCCCGAGATTACTAGAACTTCTTAGAAGACTCTTGACGGAATATTGCATCATATTTTGCTGCGTTTCTCCCGACACTTTGACGCGTGTTGCGCTCCACAACACGCCTGACGATTCCAGAACAACCGCAAGAACAGGCGGCTCCAACATGGGCGCGAAAGCCTCCTTTTTGCAGATGTTCTCGAAAATGCGTTTTCCTTTCCTTTATCTTTCTTTGCTATGAAGCAATTACCATCACAGGCCCATTATCACTCAACATTTTCACCGGCTTACACACACACATAGGCAACATCACTTGCCCCACCATCCGCCCAATGGTTTCACTCTTCTTATCTTTTATGGGAACCGCATGGGTAAATTTACTCATGTGATCCACCATCACAATCATTCCCACATGCCCCCTCACAGTCTTTGGCAACGAAACACAATCAATCACAAGCATCTCAAACGGCTCTTTCATCTGCAATCGCAACACAGGTGGACTCGCATGCACACACTGATACTTTCCCCTCTAACAGTCTTCACACATAACAGCCACATCCACACAAATCCTATTCAACCCAGGCACATACAATCTCTCTCTCATGCACTCCCACAACTTATTTTTCCTTATATGCCCAAACCGATCATGCACCAACAAACATACTCACTGCTGACTCAACAGAAAACACCGGCACATACACTTCCCTGACATACACCCCTTCCTGATGCAAAAAGTACACTGTTTTTACAAACCACAAACCGTTTAGCAACCCTCTTATACACACCCAACTCATGTGGCCAATCTTCCACACGTACTCCTCCCAAGACACACTGCCACAACATACTTATCTCCAAGCACTTATCTTGCATTTCCCCAATCTCCTCCTCACTCAACAAATCATTCTCACTTCTAGCAACATCAATTACCCCCCCCCCCCTCTCTCTCTCTCTCTCTCTCTCTCTCTCTCTCTCTCTCATCACACACACACACACGTTGTCAAATGGAACTCCATAACTCCTCCATAAGGTGGTTGAAACCAGAATGGTAACTAGATTTCCAGTTACCTATGGTGGATACATAGAGAATTGCTGTATGGCCTACTATGCTACAACATCACAACCACTATTATCACTAGTCTATGCTTGCATTTACACTTCCTGCAGATTAGCCAGCACCTCTTGCAAGAGAGAGATTTTCCTTGATGAAATTCAAATATATGTCTAGCTGAGTCAAAGTCTAGGACAGGTACTAGGCAAAGCTGTCTGTCCATCTTCTGTAATTAGTGTATCTGCAAGGGGTTTACATCTGGTTGGAGCCACTTTTAAAAGCTGACAGCATTGTTCCCTGTCTATTTTTCCATGCTTTAAAGTTTCAAGCAGTCCTGCCCTTTACAGTCAAAACTTTGTTGACATTTGTATAGGGAAATTGAATGGTCTCTCACATAGTGTATAACCAAGGCCATCTAGATGGCCTTGGTATAACACACAACCTGTTGGGGTACTGAATGGCCTTCTTGGCCCCAGTGCCTCGGCTTTTGCCCTCAATATCATACATCCATCCATACAAAACCTGTTGGTACCCATTGAAAGTTACAAGTCACTTTTTATTCCTGATAGACGCTCGTGTCCGGTATGGCAATATGAATCTACTTGCAAATACAGGCTGTCACAAGATGTAATTAAACACATGAGTCATCATAAATAAAGGTCATCATAAATGGTTGTAGACCATAACCTTGGGCAAGAGCACATGAAATCAAGGGTATTCCATTGTCCCTAATGTTCAGGAAAAATGTTTTGGTGTCACAGGTACTCGATGCCACCAGACAACCGTTACCTCTTTGTATCATAAGGTTTATGACGAAAATGGTTGGAAGTATTGAGTGATTTGACTGCTTTTCCACTGTCTGTATACTTCCTTTCAAGCTACTTAAAGTATTTAAGCTGGTCACTAACATTTGAGTTACTCAACAGAGCTTTTTATGTGACTAATCTTACGTATGGGTGTGGCCTTGAGAACCCAAATACGTAAAGAAAAATATGAGGGAAAAATGCAGAATAACTTGCTTCTAACTTATCATAAAAAAGATTGATTTGGTTATTTTTACTCTAGAAAAGGTCACCATTAAAAACCAGCCAATTAATCAACATTATTTATTTACAAGAGGCAGTTGAATGGCCTGGAAAAAGTAAATGCACTTGTCCGCACGTGGACCAATCCTAAATCTCACAATAAGGAAAAGCTGGACAAAATCAGATTAACGCCAATGCTGGTTTCCAAAATTACTCATGGTTATCTTGCGTTAAGGAAGCACTTGCGAGCGAGGAGACATGGACACGTGACTTGGCAAAGATCGGGAAAAGTTTCCAGATTAGACACAAAATACAATAAAGACTTCTTGCACTAACTTACAGTTACTCTCTTTTATCTAACACACTGGGGAAGGAACTCTGGTGTTTAAATGAAATATTCAATGAAGACTTAAGCTTGAGCAGGGCACAGGGGTAGCACGTGCCCCAATGGTGTCAAAGGAATTCCAATATAGAAGTGATAAAAAAGGATTTTTGAAAATTGGAATTAGCAAGAGTCGTCTTGGAGAAACAGAGCTGGTTGGATTTTGCACTTTCTAGACATACCTTTAATCCTTTGAGGCTTGAACATGTGTCATGATGTATGAAGGGGTCCAACCAGCGTGTTTAGACAAAGGGCTGACTTCCAGTCAGCGGAGGAGGCACTTTTGCCCTGCTGTAGTTAGTAGCTTCGACTGAGACAGAGGCTGGATGTTTTTGAATCGCCTGGATTTCACACACAGCCCCCGACATTGTCTGAAAGATGCGAAAAACACAACGGCGAATTTGGAAGGAAAAGAGGTCTTATGTTAGGATTTCCTAAAGCTCACATCGAGGCTTAGCTAACCCTGTGACCTGCCTTTCTTACTCTAAGCTCGAGCCTAAGTTAATGGCTTATTTACTTTCTCTACTCCTAAACAGAAATTCCAATCTATCAGCCTGCCTCGTGTTTCCCTCCCAAAGTCAGCTGATTAGGAGAAAAATGGCTACTCTTTTAGAACTTAAAATAAAATGAATGCTACTGTGAAGACGAGGCGATCGAAAGTAATTAGTCAGTAGATGACTCCCTCTGCTCCCCTCAAATAAGGGGGAAGGAGGGACAGTGGAGCATACGTTATTCAGTGATACGGCAACCCCCGGTTAACGGGGGGAGGGGGATGGCCCTCGTTCCTGGGAACTGATTCTAAACAAAATTAGCTACCCGAAATTTTGAAGTCTACGGGCGTCACAATCCACCTTACGGTGCCCTAGACATGTTAACTATGCCTTAGACCAGTGGTTCTCAACCTGGGGGCCATGGTGGGCTGTTGCAAATTATACATTTCTAAATAATGTTAGGAATCTGGATAAAAAAACTTGCATCACTGCCCTGGCAAAGAAAATTTCCTACCATTCCCAGTGATGTTCAGGACGAGTTCCTTAATCTCAAATATGAATCTGCTGCCAAAGATCTCTATGAAGAAAAATCTCTGAATGTATTCTGGTGTTCGATGCATCAGTCATATCCAAAAGTCAGTGAGATTGCACTTCGACTACTCTTGCCTTTTTCAACTACCTATTTATGTGAGTCTGGTTTCTCCACTCTTCTACAAATCAAGAATCAGAGCCGCAGACTGGGTGTGGACCCCGACATGAGTTGTGCATTGTCAGTGACAAGCTCGGATTCGTCAGCTGACTGAAAAGCATCAATATCAGCCTTCCCACTGATGTATGATAAAACATGCAGACGTTAATTGAACTTTTTCCCAACCAAATTCAAATTTGCTATTGTCCGCTAATCTAGTGATGTAAGTTAAGCATATCACAGAAATCTATTAAATATAAGATAAGTATGACTCTTAACTTTGTAATAAAGCAAGTGTTCTTTTCATCAACGTTTTATTCAATTTATTTATTTATTTTTTTTTTTTTTTTGTGGGGGTGGTGGGATTTGGGAGAAAAATGACGGGGAGCCACACGAATGTTGAGAATTCATGAAGGGTGGAATGGAATGAAAAAGGTTGAGAACCATTGCCTTAGACAGTGTCACGGCCAGATATTTTGCCCTAATATGTAATTACTTTAATGAAAATGTGGAATTTCATTTGCTTAATCATTTACTATGGTCTGCCTGGTAGTAATACTGGTAAGTTTCCTCCATATCTTTAATTATCATATCTTCTAGTTAGATCTGCTAAAAAAGCAAATGAGAATCGTTAGTACCGTTATAATCGTTGATTAAACTGCAGCCATAAACAACTGAAGGATAACAGTTGTTTTGCTAAAACAACCGAACCAAATCTGATAACAACAATGTTTTTCTTGCATCTCAGCCATCGTATGTTAGTAATAAAAATTACTGTAGTTATGTTACAAATGACGTTAAGTAAGCAGCCATGTTTTATGAATGAAATGCATAATATGTACGTACAAGTCATGGCAGGCAGATGGTGCCCTCGGTAACTGTTTTAGCAGACGATACTATTTGCCCATCTGACGTCTACCAAATACGAAATATGGTTATAACCAAGAAAATGCACTCATGAGAACAAGGAAACATTTTACAAAGGATCCTACTGGATAATCATCACTGAATGGGAAATCCCCTGATCTAAGAGGACTACATCTCAACAGTAGGTATAAAAAATATAAAGAAATGAAACAGACCCATTCGCTGGTCTTGCTGGAGCAGACTGCATTTTCCTCTTTCGTGCGGTATGA
Organism: Macrobrachium nipponense; assembly: GCF_015104395.2. NCBI lineage: Eukaryota > Metazoa > Arthropoda > Malacostraca > Decapoda > Palaemonidae > Macrobrachium > Macrobrachium nipponense. Next base: position 42,438,126 of record NC_087218.1, read on the forward strand.
GGCTGCTGTAGCATAGGTGGCGTTTTGGGACTTTCGTTCCATCATCATGTTCCAACGGTTGTAAAACCTCAAAGCCCCGTTTTCATTACTATCAAAAGTAATTTCAGGGCAAGGCTCTACAAAAAAAATGAGAATAAAGGGAAATTGATTAAAGTATTAACAATATCAATCTACACTGTGCGGCTACAGCAACAACAGTAATAATATTATTAATAATACACAGACGTCAACTTTAAGAAGAAAAAACGAAAGGTTATCGCAATGCGGAGAAAATCGGACAACTTGGAAAGCGAAAAGAAGAAAGTTGCTCTCTAGTTCAGGCAGAGTATTCCCACGTGGCCAGAGAAAAGACAATCTTCGTTCCTCGAAGTTGAAGTTAAGACAAACGGCAACGGACTTGCGATTGCCGACGGCAACTTCCTCCCGCCCTGGAGAATTTAACGATGCAGTGTAGCTTAAACTTCGTAGGTACTCCAGCAATACCTCCAGACGATGGAGCTTCTTAATTCGCTCCACTCTGCTTTTCATTTCAACTGCAGACGTAAGGCTCCGCATCGCTTCCCTTGAATGTCTTGTGTTCGTGTGAGTGGTTGGAGGCTTTCTTACCCAAGATATGTGTGTGTGTGTTTTGTTGTTGCTTTTGTTGTTGTTAAATCTGTTGCTATTGAATCCACTGCATTCAAGACAAAGTTTGCCTACATGCGTTTTTTCCACAAGATATGAACGTCCAAGATAACATGAATTTGAACTAAATTTCGGGGCATTTAATTTACGTAACAAGGACCAGACAATTAACATCAGTCACCTGAAATTTTTTATCTTTCAATCAAGCTACATTAAGAAGGCATTTGATTTAAAGTACTGATTTTCAAAATAAATTATGCTTAACTACTTTAATATTTCGTACTTCATAGATTATTATCAGTCATCACTTCGTGTTCCGTAAAGAGAACATGTACAGGTATAGTAAATAAATTGTCAGCAACCTATGAATTGATGCAAGGAGCGTGTGCTTGACTCCGTGCTCAATAATGGAAGTAAGGGTTTAAATATTCACACCGATGAAGTCCATCAGATATGGATTATCCACAGGCGAAAATATTCCGAGGTACTTCAAATATAATGTGTGTCGTATGTATGTGTGTGTGTACGTATGTATATATATATATTTATATCTATATATATATATATATATATATATATATGTATATATATATATATTGTGACGAAGTGCCAAGTATCTGGTTACCATTAATTACTTGGGGGGAAAGTGGCCAAAGATCTGGTTATTACACTTACCATTCATTAACTGATACCTCACAAAAGCCAGACACCTGAACCCTCATCACAGGTATTAAACGACTGAATACTCTAAAGGCAACAGTGATCCCTTATCAACTTACAAGTATTGCAGAAAATCAGACTAAGTTCATCAAAACAGGTGTGAGGTAATCTTGCAAGTAATTAAATTAATCAAAGGCATCACTCCATCAACAACTTTAAAAGTCTAAGTATTTCCCTGATTTCAGAAGTCTAAGTACTTCCCTTGTTCTAAGTCACTTCAAGTAAATTGAAGGAAAACAGATTAATCCCCACTCTATGTTTCTACCTAACATCAATATAATTATATACTGGTATAAAAATGAAATACTTATAAAAATTTCAAATACAAAAATTTATTATTAAATTCAAAATTTATAAGTGAAATTCACAATATCAGGGAAAATTACTGTTACTTGAAAACAAAGTAAAGTTTAATTAATTCTTGAATCAATTTAAGTAAAATTAAATCAAAATTAATTTATCACAAAATTCAAGGAAATTAGTTCAATTGAAATTCAAAAGTGTTAGGCAATAATTGAAAATTAGAAATTAATTCACAAGTGCTAAACAACAATAAAACTTGAAAAGAATTCTAAATAAGTGCAAATTAATTCACAAGTGTTAAATTTAATTAAATGTGCAATGATTAAGCAATGAAATTGTGAATGCAAATGAAAATACAGAAAAATGTGGACAATATCAAAATAAAAAGGCACACTTCAACAAGAAAATGAACAAATGCACAAAAATGAAACAAACACAAAACACAAAAATTTGCAATGTGTAAAAGCGTAAATCTTTTCACTCAAAACATTGTAACCATCAGTTTTTACCAAACCACTGTTCCTATCAGTTATTAGTTGTTATCTAACCACTGTTCCTATCAGTTATTAGTTGCAACTAACACTTTACCTTTTTGGTATACCAACTTCTTTCTTTCTTTGCTGCAGGCTTGATTCACACTTTCACAAAAACCAGGCGCCATTACAACAACAATGTTTGTTCAGATTCCACAAAAAACACTAAATACTACTAAATAAACTCTAAGAAATATCAAATCTGAAATTTACAAATTAGAGTGACCATTCAAATAAGTACGAAATCGTTACGTTACTTTTAAAATCAAAAGTGTTATGCGATGGAGAGAGAGGGAGAGAGAGAGAGAGATGTGAACGCCTCGAGTATCTAAGATCTAATGAAACCCTCTTCCTTACGGAAGCTGGACAGGGGAGATGACAAAAAGTTTTTGGCAATAATGCTTCCAGAAGCTTCAAAATCTTACGCAACTTTGCATACAAAATGTGTAATCTGCACGTGGCTTTGACAAAGACATACACGTATGCGACCAGTCTGTTAAAGATAGGACACTTACTCGACTCGACCAACTGAAGCAGAAGCCCCTTATCTTACGTGATGACAGAATCTCAAAACACAAATGAAGTCTCAAGCTCGCTTATCAAACGTGCTACATATTTTGAAAAACAATTCTAGCTTTGAACGGATAAAGATATTCTCTCTATTTCTACATTCTAAATATGTTATATATATATTCTTTTACATTATGTAATGCGAAATCTGAACACACATTTAAAACATCCTATCTCTAAGCTATCTAGGAATCTGAAAAAATGTTGCCAAAATTCTACATAACATTTTATACAGTCTAAGAAAGGATATATGCATTTTGAAAGTAGCAATATATATATATATATATATATATATATATTTATATATATATATGTGTGTGTGTGTGTGTGTGTATATAAAAATTGCAATCAAGGGCAGGAATACGCAAGAGATTCACACTTCCTTTATTGCTTCCTACGCTTTGTGATTCATAATCACATCAGCATGGAATTCTATGGAAAATCAAATAAATTAATAAAAGTACTGAACGGCTAACACTGAATTACATTAAAAAATTAATTGTTTAAAATCTAAAAAGGCAGTTCAAAATTACGCACACTAGAGCACACTTAAGTACATGCACACAAAACACAAGATCACGTGACACATGGACACACATGGTTACGTAAACAGGAGCACATTAAAAATAGCAAAATCACAAAACACTCTAAAGAAATTACATCAATGAAGTTTTTTTATTTTTAAGAAAATTTTCTAAGAACGGAGAAAAAACTCGGACAGTAGTATACTTATACAAAAAGCAAAAGCCGTTAACCTTACAACGCAAATGACTGAACCACACTAACAGTAAAGGAAAAATATATATAAAAAATAAAAATATCAGAGGTTCAAATAGTAATGAGCTATGACAAGAACTATGGAATATTTAAACTGTAGTTTAATATTTAAAGACTCAAGTATCTGAGGTACCCTTATCCATATCCATACCATAGTATACCAGTACCTATACCCGTACCATTACCAATAACAATACCCATACCCATATCTGTACCATACCCACATCTATACAACCTCTTTAAAATCGATGTCGTCAGTTACAGTATGGTCTCCAATTTTTCCTTGCTGCGAGTTCTCAAAAACCTGAACATGAAGTGAATCAAATGAACGAATGCAAGAGCAGGCGACATATAACTGACCATGTGTGAAGATGGTGGTCCTTAAGCTTTAGTCGATGGTCATGGCATATGCTAACTCTACTCAAAATTGTCTGCAGCAAAGGTTGAACGGCACATCGACTTTGTCAGAGAAAAGGAAAAATTCACAAACAAAATCTTAATCCCTCATGTGGATAATTTACGAGAGATCACACAGACCTTAGGCCACCCTAACCATTTCGTCTTCACTCATCCGAATACATGGGGGAAATCCTTAATTAACGTTCAGCAGAAACCAGTTTCGAAAGATGTAGGAGTCTATGAAATCCCTTGTAAGGATTGTGATGAGTCATACTATGGATTCACAGGAAAAGCTCTCTCGGAAAGATTAACTCAACATAAGAGCTCAGTTAAATATGGACACCATAGTTCGGCAAGCAGCTGTTAACACAAATGTCAGATGGTAGAATCTTCACTGATAAAACAAGATATGATCAACCTTTCCAATGGAGCCTGGGACTCTGATCATATAGATAATATCTTCCTTAAGGCAACGATGAAGTGGATTAAGGGGGCCGGCCGGCTAATGCCCTTTTTTAAGGACAGGACTTTGATATTCATACCACTTAATAAGGTGACTTGGGACATCTCCAAACCGCATATGATTTTCGCCTCTGACCTTCGGTTTTGTGACGCCAGGGCGATTTATCCCGAAAATAACCATTTTTCAAATTCTATCTCCTCCCCTGATATTTAATATTAAGACCTGGGATTACTACCATATATAGACCTGATGTAGACCTCCAATCGAATGGAGAGTTTTTTTTCTAAAAGTCATTTTTTTGCAAGATATGAATTTTTCAATATGGTAAAAAAATAAACCCTATAAATCAGGAGAAAAAAAATTTATAAAAAAAATACGAAACAAAAATTGGAAAAAAGGGCTCTATTTGATTGTTCTTTCTGAGTTATATACCAAATTCCAATGTTATAGCTTTAAAACTAAGTGAGAAGATAGATTTTGAAGGTCAATAAGTATAGTTTTGAGATACGGGCGTTCAAAGTTTTCCTTCGTATTTCTATAAAGACAATGTTAATTAATAAATAATGATTATTATGAATGTATATTTCTTTTTTGTGTATTAATAAACCAAAACTATTTTATTTATCATAATTTAATCATAAATGATGATCCCTTTGCTCATATATCGCAGCCTGGGGCACTGCTTGAGGCAAGATGGGGCACTCCTTCCTACGCAATTCTCTCTCTCCCCTTCACTAACTCGGCTTATTACAGCGAATTTTCTTCTTCTGTATGTTAGCGAGATGTTTTCCTTGTATTTTCCTCTTTGGCATGATGAAATTCTTGCCCGGAACAAAGATAAACAAACGTAAATGCAAGAGAATGCCAAGAGGTGAAACTCGAAGGCGTACTCTTTTTTTACAAAGACAATTTAATAAATCATGATTATTATGAATTTCTTATTCCATTTTGGGTTTTAAAACACCAAAACTTTGTTATTATCATAAATGAAGATCTCTTTGCTCAAAGATCGTAGCCTTGGTGCACAGTGTGACGTGTGCTGTCAAGCAAGACGGGGCCGTTACTAAGCAACCCTCCCCTCTCTTTTCACTAACTACGCATATATTATGATATTCTGTAATAATACTTGAGCGATTTTTCTTCGTCTGTATGTTAGCGAGATGTTTTCCTTGTCTTTTCCTCATTGGCATGATGAAATTCTTGCCGAAACATACATAAACATACGTAAAAGCAGGCGTTTGTCAGAGGTGAAATGGAACGTGTAGACTACTCGAAGTCTGTGATCGCACTACAAATGCCATTTCTCCCAATTTCTTTGACAATAATTATCAAAATTTACGATAATAGAGGAAATATTGCATTTTCTTGTACGGATCAATGTTTTAGGCTTATTGAGTTACGTTAACTAATTACCCTGTAACTACGAAAGTAAGAGGAATTTTGACGAAATATTTCGTATACGTATTCTCAATTGCCATATGAAGCTCCATGAATTTTTTCATGACTGCATTTTTCGCCCTATACCTCCATATAAAGGGGTTCCGGCCGGCCCCCTTAAGACAATTAACAGATCCAATGTCGGCTTAGTGGTGACCCCAGATATCACCTAAGGGCATATCTCCCACTATGTATTTCACAAATGTAACTTCTTTTGTAATTCACTACTTGATAAGGGTGGGAGTCAGTCTACCGAAATATATAGTCCTTAAGCTTTAAACCAGAGTGCTTTTATACTTGAGGTTTGATATCGAATTCACCATGCCTTGAAAATAAGGTGAATTCGATAATAAACTAAATTTGTGGCTTAATTTTTGTTAAAAAAAAATACTACATACATATGTGTGTATGTGTTTGTATGCGAGCGCAAGCATGCGTATTTGTGTGTCAAGTGTCGGTTAAAAACATGACACAATAAATAAGCACGCGAATCCATGAAATTTTCATATATGAAGCCTACGCTTGTGATGATAAACACCTCGGCGAAAAGTGAGGCTCATATGTGGTAAATGTTCGAGAAGGACACGGAACAACATTACTCAAATACTGTGGCAGTGGCCTCCTGTTAGTAAAGAATGGTCATGTCTGTCCAAAAGTTACTGAGCTAAAACAAAGTCGCAGTGAATCCTTATTTTCTTATGTGTGGTATCATCATCAACTAGACCAGTACTAATAATGAAGCTTCTTATGATTTGGTTAATATTAGTTAGGACTGATAAATAATTCTCAATAGTATCCAGGCAATATCACAATGAAAGGTTTCTGGGAAGATTGCTACATTTTATTTATTATGGACTGACGGGTTCTTTATTCATGTTCGTTTTAATTGTTGTTGATCTGAGCAGAAAGTGAGGAAGCAGTTGCTGTATTGTATGTGTATGTTATCCTGGGTTAGACCTAGAACGTGTCATGATTGCAACCCTCCATTGTTTAAGTGCGTGACTCCTTCCACAAACGAGTATCTAAAAAAAAAAAATAATAAAAAAAAATGGGGACAAAACTGTACTACTGATTTAGAGCTGTCAGACAGAAAACTGCGAGCAAAAGCGGTCACGGCGTCTAATTCAATTCAAGATGAAGAGTGACTGGCAAATTCAACTGCAGTGGGTCGCAGCCAGTGTGAAGGACAAGGGGTTAGCAAGTTCAACCCAAAAGATTAGCTGACTAAAAGACTGACTCCCTCAGTGGCCAACCTCTTCAAGGGACAATAGCTAACCAAACGGAAGGAAACTGGCTAGCTTCCCGAGCGTGGACGGCTAAGGATGGGCTCACCCCGTTCGAAATCCACCGTGGCTTTCTTGACCTCAGCAATGAGATGGTTCCTGTTAGTTTAGGAGACTAAGGTGGTGGTAGCCGGGTAAACAAGGCCTAAGGTCAGCAACATCAACCCAAAAGATTTCCGAGAACAAGCTGACACCTTCTGGCACCATATCTAAGGTGAAACTGCATATGGTGATAATACACACACGCGCGCGCGCGCACACACACAACGTATCTAATAATGTCACTTTTACACGCATGACTATTTTATAATAGCAGATGTTAAGCCACAAATATCGATAATTACCATCGAATTCACCTTATTCCTAAGACATGGTGAATCCGGTATTAAACTATATTTTAGGCTTAATATTTGTGGACACACACACACACACACACACACACACACACACATATATATATATATATATATATATATATATATTATTCTTTTTCAGAGCGTCATTAGCAAATATATACCTTTTTCATGCTGACAATGAAGTCGATATCGCAGTAATTAATTTTGTTCCGGCAGCCATCACTTGCGGATACTGACATCCTGTGTAATCAAATGGCCATTGTGTTCCCGGAAAATATTGTTCATGTGCATTACATTCCAGAGCTGGAAATTATAGCGACATAAATGGAACGCAATGAAATTCCGGCATTAATTGTTGCATTACGCTGCTATGAATGAAATATCGGCTTCCCAAAGTACAGAAGGTTCTGTCGATGTGAATTTCATATCACATAAGGAGGATGAGTTGCCACTAAATCAAAGATATAAATGGAATAACAGAAATGTTCTTAAGAACAACAAGGCGTGATCCGACCTCCAGCTTACTCGGGATGCGTGCAAGATTTTCCCCTCATGCATAAGTTGTAAACATTATATTCCTAACTTTAAACGTAAATAAAAACGTGCTAAAATCTACAGTCAAATAGAGCCTTGTTCCACCAACGAAAATTAAAATAAATACGCTATATTTTCTTAGAAATCATTTGTCTGAACTGTTTAACATTCACTTTACTTATTCTTTGCATTTTCATTCTAATAAATAAATCATAAATGTCCTATCCTAAAATTCCTGAATCTTTTATCTCGACGCGAAACACCCTTTTCAGATTTTTTAGGTTTTTCCAACCCCCCAACACCAACAAAGTAGTTTGTAGGCTTACTCCCCGAGTAAGCGAAAATTCCAAGCAGTGAGGGTTGTTTGTCTATAAAAGCTGTAATGGTAAAAAGAACAACCTCAGCAGGGACGACAATAGCAACAACCAACCAATAACGAGGACATTTAAGAGATAATTTAAGAAATTCTGAAAAATCAGATTGTATTTTTACGAATAAATTTGATTTGCAAATTACAGAAATGTCAATAACACCTGAATACGCTGTACTACGACTCTCGTTCACGGTAAATCCTTAACCAATTTAAGAGTATATCTAACCCGTGCTCTTGCTTTTGCCGAAAAGGGAAAGGAATCCCTGAGGAAGTTTCTGCTCCGGGGTTCAAAACCCTCGATTCAGCAATTACAGGATGGACGTGGATGCAGTAAGTCGAGAGAGAGAGAGAGAGAGAGTAGCTTCACTCGGTAGCGTCACCACGAGTCGATCACTGCACTGAAAAGGTTCGGACTTCGGACCAGGTTTCTGCTTGTAAGAGTGTATACAGAGTACCACCTCCAGCGAATTCATAAGAATTAAAGCTTAATTAATTAGCGCTCCCTCGCGGCTACGTAAACGGAATGAAAGCTGTTTCGCCTCGACGCTCACTGGTTGATTTGAATGTGAAAAGGGCTTCTGTCGGCCGGCAATTCGAATGGAAATCCATGCAATTTTAGGGTAATGAGAGAGAGAGAGAGAGAGAGAGAGAGAGAGAGAGAGAGAGAGAGAGAGAAGAGAGAGTCCATACTGAAGTATTATTTCGTGAAAAATATCTTTAAAAATTATTTTAAAAAAATAACCATTTGATTTCTTTAAACGTTTTGGAATACAGTAGATGTATCAGTTGAAAACATCATCCATTATTTAGCTCGGAAACTACATTTTTTCTACCTTCGCTGAATCTAGTAACCCGATAATATTAAATCTCTAGAAAGAAACTCGTCAATTTAAAGCTGAAAGATAAAACTCTTTTAAACTTATTTTTCCAGCATTAAATATAGGAAATCCTAAAAGGCAACAACTTTCCAGGCTAACCTAGAGCATATCGTTGAAGCAGCTTCGAAATATGACGGACAGAATGGCTACGCGACCTCCCTTCACTTTATTGTCAAGTTTTATGAAATTACTTCCAGCAATATCGAGGGCCATAAAAAAATAATATAAAAAAATCCGCTTCAAAGGGAACCTTGTCGTATAGAGCTTGGCAATGCAGTGCTGTACATAAAGAAATGAAACTCAGCAAGGATAAGCCAATGCTTCGCATAAATTCGTACCATCGACGTATTTCCATGAGCCATCCAATATGTTTACGATCCTTGAGCGAATGGCTGGCAAGACCAAACCAGAACCTGGCGTTTATTCCCCGCAGACTTTCTCGACTCTCTGCGGTTCCCCAAGACCATCCATCTCGCGTCGCTCCCCATTGAGTCTCTTCACTGTCCCAAGTCACTGAAGTCAGCATATTCAAAGCCTCATATTTTAAAGATTTCCTTTGGATTATAAAGCCTGGTGCGCTTTGGGAAGGAAATTATTTTTCGATCCAATCACAAGAATATACTATAAGGAAAGTTACGGAATAACAGCAAATATTCGCAGGGTACTTGTCGTCATGGCAGTTAAAGAAGTTAGTGATTCGTTTTCCTTATCACGTTAGAATTCAATATTTTCTTTTTATTTTCGTATGGACTCATGAACATCTAGCGTAGTAGGAGGATACAGGGCTGCAACTCGATTTCATCACGAATTCGAACCAAGAATTTAATTTCTGTGGCAGAGTCTGAAATGGCGTGGGAGAAGAAACAGGGTGGTATTACTCTCCCCCAAAAAAAGAATCTCTTTTAGTTTCGGATAATTGCCCCAGACAAACAGCGTGGCAATTTTCACGTTCAATGTGGCGAAAACATTAGGCATTCATGGAGGTGAACTATAAGATTTGCATATTCCGGTGGCACCCCTCCCTAACCCCAACCCCACCCATTTTGAAGTTGATACTTTCGTTGAACGGCACTACGATAAACGGGCCATTTACTTTTCTTTGGCGATTAACTCAAAATTTATATTAATTTTATAATTAGATCCTTTACACCTTACCTCACGAACACAATAATGCATATTTCTAATGAGCTTATCTTATCTTCATATTCCCATTGGATTCTTTGCACTTCCTTTCTACTTTAAAGGCTCTTTGGGGCTACTTCGTTTCGAAACTCATTTTCAATTTTGGGGCTGTAAGCTTTTCAAAGTTCCGTAAACTGTTACCAACAACTCAACCCACCCACTTTTCTCCAACCCACGGGCAGACTGTTGATGGGACTGTCACATTTTCAGTTCTATAACCCTTAAGTTGGAATTTTGACGAGGATGGAAATTGGAAAACAGAAATGGGTATTACGTTCGGTTTTGTCAGATGTGTACAGAAATAAAAAGTGTAAGAAAAGAATATGAAGACCATTCGAAGAATAGGTGGTTGAAGGCTAAGTGTCGCGGTAAAAATACTGGATCCTACGCTAGACAGTCTGGCAAATCTTAGAAGGGACCTATTTCTTTTAGAGTAGTATTTCAACGGGTGGCTGATACTTTGCAAATTCCGGTAGCTATCTTTTTACCCCAGTGCGAAGTTAATACTGTTATCATAACTACAATACAAAGAAGGAGACGTGGATTACATTTTGAATGAGACCGAACACTGACAGAACTTTTATAACCACTTGGCTTTCAGCTCCTAAAAGGACAAGGCTCTTGAAAATAATATTAAGATACCACGATTTTCAAAACAGTGCATGAAGATTCTATTTGGAAATTACGCAGCTATTTCCGTAATTTTATACATTGGTCTCTTGGGTACGTAAAGCCTCTCTACATAAAGTAATGTATTTAAGCACTAGATTCGTAAACCATCTTGATATATCTTGGGAATCTTGACAGGCCGACATTGTAAATGAGGCAGGATTAAGGCTTTATTCTACATGGAGTTTCTCACTACACATTTTGAGCTTGGTAGACGATACAGTTCTCAAAATATTTATGAAAACAGTATCATGATCTCATTTTAAATTCTATTTCCTTTATGAAAAGAGAGACTTCAGAGTTCTAGGTTATGCACTTTTTGTTGACATTAGTCGACACTGAATGTCCATTGAATTCTCGGAAGTGTCATTATTTTGCAATATCCAGAAGGTTTTGGTTCTACGTATGTGAACGAAAACACCTTGTGGGGAAAAAAATCATGTCCATCCTGATTTGCTGGAGATGCAGTGGTGACGTTTACACCAACCTATTAATAAATTTGAAGTGTCTGAGACTGTAAAACGAGAACTACCAATAAAGATACAAGAAAATATATCAAGGATGCAGGCTGTCATATAGCAAGCTGCTTCAAATCTGAATATAGCCACAATATATCACCACAATGTCCTCATGGATGGGAAAAGGCTCCACGTAAACTAGGCGGTGGGGCTGAGCTTACCATGAATGGGGCTTTCTCGTGCAGTCTTGAAAAACCTCACTGGAATGCATTCAGTCTGA